>NC_052137.2:37806730-38414821 GCF_016086655.4 Lepeophtheirus salmonis
ACATATGTTCTATATGTGCATCAAACAGCATTTAAAGGTTAATAAAGTTTTTGAAAAAAATATCGTTGCCAGGTCATATGGATTTTACTTCTATATATACTGGTAGTTGCATAAATACGCAGACTAATTGTTAAACACTTATATCTCAAGGTCCCGTGGCTGGAAATAAAAAAATCCAGCACAAGTAACTCAGTAAACCTTATGGCTTTGTTTTTGTTTATCTTACTCGCATCAAACAAAGTCGTTAGGATGAATGACGAGGGCAAACGTCATATGGTTGCCACTCTCCTCCGCACCGGTAGGTATGTCAAGGAGATAATCAAGGACACTGGACTATCCAGGACTACTGTGTTCAAAGTCCAGAAGCTTGCCAAGGAGGTAAAAGATCTGAAGGAGGGTGCCCATACCTCTGGAATGACTCATGATTGGCTCGCTGCCAACATGCCATTTTGGAACAAAAACATTTGGCCACTTCAATCACCTGATTTGAATCCCCTTGACTACAGTGTGTGTTGGCAAATTGAGAAGAAGGCCTGTGCTACCCGCCACCCGAATTTGGACTCATTGAAGTGCAGTGTCAATGAGCAATGGGCAGCCATGGAAGACCATTACATCATCAATGTGTGCAAGGCCTTCCACGGGCGCTTGGAGGGTGTCATAGCAGCTGATGGTGGTTATATTCAGTAATTATATTAAATTTTATCCCAGAATAAATTATCTATTATATAATTCTCTAAAAAAATACGTCATACGAATTTTATTACACTTGTAACTATTTGCCACAAATAGTCCGCGTATTAATGCAACTACCGGTATATTGTTGTATATTAGTTTATAGTTGCATCTTGTATATACATTACTTTAACCTAAACGAGGGTCGTCTGAAAAGTTTCCACCCTCAACGGGAAGAGGGTAGCACTCGTAAATAAATATGCTTTGTGAATTTATACCTTAACAGAAGAGTAGAGATGAAATCGGATAAGAGCCTTAGTTGCTCAAGTGAATGATGACGTCATTTATCTTTTAATGTTTACTATATGAAAATGCGGAAATGATAGACGCTCAAAAGGATCTCGAACAAATATATACTTGTTCAAATGGATGTTGCTAAGATAGCAGTCACTGAAAATAATGTCGCTCAAATGATTGCACAGCAATGAGAATTAATCCAATTCAAAGTGAATAAAATCAATGTGTGAAGATCTTAATCAAGACGGTTCGAATTTTCTGCGTATTGTAGTTGAATCCCAGGCTGTTCATAGTTGTATATAATAAAAATTTCTGAACCTATACAATTTAAGTTTTTCTCCAAATATTTCAAAAATACGTTTAACATTCATATCAAATAATATATAATAAAACAAAAAGTTTGCATTATTTTTTTATTTTATTGAAAGTATTACTGCTGTGTAAAGAATACAAGCTTTTGAGAGCTTATTTTGCTTGCTTTTACTTATTTGAGCTCATTATCTTTCAACTTGTGATCTGTTCCCCGTAATTTAACTTTCATCATTAGAATTAACATGAACATCTGTCTCAGTTACAACACTTAATTCCCTACTATTTCAAGCGAGTGGATGTATTATATTCCAGAAATTGATGGAGATTTGAAGGAAAAGTAATTTAAAGTTCCTAATGCTGTTTGTTAAATATATTCTTTGTGTATATTTTCCAAACTGACTCAATGTTGAGAAGATCAGTTGGGTAGAATGACCATTGACCAATGCAAAAACTAAGCCAGATAGAGTCGTTGAGAACCCAGGATAAGAGTTTGATTAAAGCTGTGAAGCCTACTATAGAGAGATTAGCATGGAACATTAATCTTGAATATATTCTTCAAAAAATCATCTGCATGCAAATGAGAGTGAAAGAAAATATGCAGTCAGAAAAAGGATCAGCATTTGAGGTCCAAGCGATGAAAATCTCAAGCTGGACATTAATCTCAAAGAACAAGAAATAATTTTGTCATTAGGGTTGTCAAATCTCTGAAAAGTAAATACAGGACAACTAGATAATTGGCAGGGTTGGCCGATCTGATTGCTTTTACCTGTCCTTGTGCTTTATATATGTTTTCAAGCACAGTTTATACTACGCTGTTAGCTTTCTCCCATTCCTCCGGTATTTTTGGATCCTTTCATTTTTTTTTTTCTTCAGATATTGCGAGTTGAATGGCTATTTGAAGCTGGCGTCTGAGTCACTGTTAGCCATGCGTCTTTGTTTGCTTTTTCTCAATATCGTCTACACGTGGAACAGTACCTCCTCGGCCGATGGGATGATCGTATTCTGTGTATCGTACATGTTTGTGAATATCCTGTCAGCAAGTTTATTGTAAAATTTCATATAAAGCTCATTGTTATACATTTTCTAGTGGCATTTTACCGGCTATTTTTTAAAACTACAGTATTACGGGACAAAGTACGTGATTTTTTTCCTAACTTCGGGACGATTTCGTTTTTCAAGGGTTGCTTGGCCACCCACTTATGATTAATAACAAATTGTCAACTTTGACATACATGATTGGTTGGGATTATGTGGGTTTGAATGAAACTTAATGGGCATGGTCTTTAACAACTATAGAACTGGAGTAATTCATTGAAAGTCCAATGGAAGTTCCTCCATGGCTTGCACATACATAGGTAATTAAAGGAACTCCAAAAATAGTTACTAAAACTATGTAACTTTGTTTTGAGAAAGATAGAAGGGGATACTTAACAAAGTAGAAGCTAATCTGCACAAATACGTAAACAAGAAAAGTATATGTTTAGAAAAGACAAATTTGACAAATTACTTTTTTTAGATTTATCTTTTTTGACGACATTGTTAATTTCAAAATTCCATTTTTTTTAAATGCAGGGGTGTCTGCAGGATTATATTTGAGGGGAGGGGGGCTCCGTTTTTTGAACCTTTTGGGAAAAAACCTATAGTCCCTCCCCTCCGGAATCTCCTGAACAAGACATTACTGCAGTGCACATTGTATATTTTATAGTTAAGTAGCAAGTCATATATGTACATAATATTAAAATGTATATAATATACATATGTATGTTAATAATATATACTTTACTTATTCAACTCCCCTCTTATATGTATGTACCTAGATTACTGGGTCAAAACATATGCTAATCCCCTATTAAACTACAAATATAAAGCCCTATTAATCTGTTAAAAATATCGTTTTACATTCAAGTATTAC
Source organism: Lepeophtheirus salmonis (assembly GCF_016086655.4). Lineage (NCBI taxonomy): Eukaryota > Metazoa > Arthropoda > Copepoda > Siphonostomatoida > Caligidae > Lepeophtheirus > Lepeophtheirus salmonis. The sequence continues at coordinate 37,809,924 of NC_052137.2, forward strand.
CTAAGAGAGCTTAATGCAATTTTACAAGGGAGTTGAGACTGTTTCTCCTTATGCATTTATCTAAAAGATATATCATTACTATAATTGCTTACATTCCACACGGTATAAGACTGCAGTCATATCAGTCCGGTCCGTGTTATTTTTGTCAGTAGTAGGAAAGATCTTTATGGGTCATTTATTGAAACTACAACAGCTGAAATGATGTAGTTACTGACTTTAGGTATGTTACAAAATGCCGATTTATTTTCGGAAGAAAATAACTTGTAGGAAGCGTGGGCTAAAGTCTAGAAATATTTTAAAGATTCCTATAAAAATGATGAATTTTCATTATTTAAATGGAGAAAATAAGTTTAACTTCATTTATATTTAATGTAGATAAATTCTTATCTTGAATTTAGTTTATCTTTTTTTTTCAATTCGTTGCTTTGTTTAATCGCATTTTTTGCTGAAAAATAAGTCATCTCAAGATAGCTTCAAAATTACAAATGAAGTTTAATAAGTCAAATAAAAGGTATAACGGACGTTCAAAAAATTATTTATCCAGTATTTTGTAAGGTTTACAACTAATTGGTTTTTGCGAAGTACATAAATTTTAACCATCAGTCTTTATTACTGCGCAATATGAAAGTACTTTGTCTTAATTTTTAACCTCTCTTTTTTTTCAATAAGTATTATTTATTAGAAAGATATTCATCTACTTGAATTTCATATTATACAATTAAATTTCAGGTATTGAAAAGTATCATCTACTATATTCTGTAATTCCTAAAAATGTAATTCAATTTTCCTGATATTTAGAAATTTGTGATCTTTTATTAAATAATCAAATTTTATTATATCACAGATTTTGGTGTCGGCTATAACATAAGCAATACGAAAAAAATGGTGTGAAATTTCTATGATAAGTTGGTCATGACTTCCATAATATGGAGGCTAGAGACAGGGTATCAAAATGTCTTTTTTACCATTATCTATTTAATAAAACAGATATTAAAGGAAATTTTTTTTTTTTTGTAACATATGTAAAAACTACGTCATTTCAGTTGTTAATTTTTCATCATAAATCCTTTCAACAATACAAAAGATCTGAAGTTTGAAATAAGAGGTATGTGCTTAACATTAATTCTTTTCTTCAATCCTAGCTATAAATGAAGAAAATATAAAGACTAGAACTGAAGGACCAACTAATCAGTTCTTAGAACCGACGAATGATCAAAAATACCAGTCTGATTAGAAAAAATACTGATTAGAAATGCAGTATTATGACCGATTTAATGCTAATTACTTCAATCATTGACTTGAATAGTGTACTTCCTAATTTATCCCCTTTTATTCAAGTCTGTTGATTCTCAGTGCTCTGAATAACAAAATTACATAATACGTTCTATGAAAAACATTGACGACTTTCTTGTGGACCTAACTCAATCCATATACTTTTGAATGGATCACCAAATTGTTGGAATATTATTAGTACGAGTACTGAAGTATCACTCTAACATTTTGAAAACGGTAGATTATGATCGCAAGATTTTCTTTTCTTCCCTTCCCTCTCACTCAACCTTTCTCCCTCCCTCATCCATTATTTTTTACTTTAGGTCTTTTTTGCCAACTTTTGAGCATGGAAAAAAAAAATCAATAATCCACATAAAAGTTAGTTTATTCTTTGAAAACTATAAAAATTAAATATTATTTGAATTGTTGATTTTCTATACACAAAAGTTGGTTCTTAACATTAAAATACTCAAAAACTTCAAATCTAAAATTCTTGAAAACTAATTCCAGACTCGTGATCAACTTGTCAAGTACTGATAGAATTTAAAAGATTTTTGAAAAAGTAAAAATTTTTCAATTTGAATTATCCATTAGATAATACATCCCAGGCATTGTTTCCATCCATTTTCATTACTCCAAATGATCTAAAAGAACTTACAACAATATGAAAATATTCTTCATACACTTGACTTTATAATTAAGTTATGACAAAAAATGATTGAAAATAAACATAGGGATATGAAACACATTGTCATTACTTGATAACACTTTTGATAATAAGATAAAGATGATCATAATTCTTAAAGAGTGTGCTGTAAGAAAGAGTCATTTAATGGATTTTTAGATTTCAACTTAACTCAGAGAATAAGAACATTCATTACAATGGATGAGATGGGTTTATTTCATTGTTGGTGTCAAAAGTGGCTTGCCCACCCTCACAAGACTCTTTCCGCCCACTTTTTGATAGCTTTCTGGACAGTCTGGTGTGAAAGTCTGAGATATCTTGCATGGGCTCTCATTGGTCTGTTCTGTTTTCTTTATCGGATCCAGTTTGAAACACACATAAAAAACCCTCAAAAATCATAATAAAGCAGGCAGATGATAATCACATCAGTAAAGTTGATAATATTCTAGAGAAAAACGCGTGCAAGGAGAAGGGGGAAAAATACATATGGTATCATTGTTTAAAATACTGATGTGATTATCAGCTGCCTGCTTTATTATGATTTTTGAGGGTATAACGAAAGTATTTATTAGCAAAATGTTTAATGAGAAATACTACGTATAGTTGACTTAGACGTTTTTATCCGTTACAGTAGATTTTATAAGGTCACATTCCATGAAATTGTAATTCATTATGAACCTTATTCTCAGAATAATAGCTAATGAAACGACAAAGTAGAGTATTTCGAAATATATTTGAAGTTTAAAAAGTAAGGCTTAAATGAAATATAATCTACCTACTAAAAAATATACCATCATACATTTATGTTAAATATACAAAATTAAACAATTGAAATCATATAACTAATAACAATAAATTATATATACAGAATATTGAAATTATAGATTGATCCAAATAATATTTTCTTGTTCTGACACCGGAATCCAGTTAAATATGTCATAACTTTAGGTTGCAAAACACAAGCGAGACGTGGAGTTTAATCAAAAAGATAATCACCCCTCTTCTTCATGTGGAAGTTGCTATATACAATTGTGCACAGGATAGATATATCTCTACCGATGAGATCTAACTAATTATTAATAATAAATTAAATGTCAAAATCATAAAATTAGACAATAAATATACTAATAAAAAAAATGTTAGAAATAAATCCATCTTAAAGATTTAGAGCAAAAGCTTTTGTAGTAATAGTAGTAATATGTAGTAATTTCCGGCGATATTACTCCTTATTAAGAGCATCAAAAAAGATTTTTTCCCCGTTATTTATGCTTATATAACAACATACTATTATCATGAAGGATATACACAATTGCTAATTATAAGGCTACACCCAATGTAACTACCCCTGTTGCTGTTACCATTTAAGTAGTTGTTTTTGCCTTTTGTGAGTGTTCTGAACACCATTTCTTGGAGCCTATCAACCATAGCTAAGCCTTAAGTGATAAAAAAGCAATATTTATTGACTATGTAATATTGGAAAACCTAATTATCATACCCAAGTCTTTAAGTGAAGAAACTAGTCTAGACAAACTAGTTGTGAACCATCCAAAGCTACTATTCCCGTTGTTGTGACCATTTAAGCACTTTTTTTTGCCATTGAATGTGTTGTGTATGATAATTCTTGATAATTTTGCTAAAATAGAATCATATTTTAGGGTTAGATTTAAAAAAAAAAATGAATACTTACTGTTAGATAGTGCAAAATTCAGAGTTCCATTTCGAAATTACTAAATATTTTATACTTTTTACTGATAACTTGATCGTCATTTGGTGTGGATGACTCAAAATATTTTTATATGTATTTCTATAAATTCCATCAGTACCAAGATCCTCCATTAATTTAATCATGGTTCCTCGGGAAGGGGTATGTTTACCCGTGTATTTATCCATAATTTTTTTTAACATAGATGATTAGCAATGGATAAGGTTATATTATATGCAATAAGCATCTTTGTGAGATCAGAGTTAAAGTCTGACTTGATGTATTCATCATTAACTTGATTTTATAGATGAATGTCCATGCTCTTGATATGAGATGAGGATAATGAGTGGCGTGTAATTCTAGACAGGGGACTAAAGGCACATTTATATCGACAAATCCGACAAACCATCTGTTTCTTATCCGGTAAGTATTTTCCAAATTCCTGGGCCTCCATTTTCATAAATCCAGACAGAAGGCGACGTTATTTTGCATTTTATTCAGTTCTCTATCGAATATCACCATCTAATACTATACCATCTAATATAATAGGGCCTGAACATTTATCAAATTATAATATTAAATATATTGAATAATAAAGACGGGAATGATAACGTTCTTGATTGATAGAAGAAGATGTATATTATTTAATCAATGATGCCATAAGTATTTCTTCTCTTCGCCTTGCACGCTTTTCTATTCTTACCAAAATTATCACCCTTACACATCAGTATTTTAAACAATAATACTATAACGTTAATTTAGTTTATTTGCTGATTTTTTTTCCTCGGCCGTATCATTCGGGCAATTGGATCTCGGGAGCGAGGTACACCCCTTTTAATAGCGACAAACATTTAATTAAAGTTCTGAAAGGTTTTCCATTGTGTTTGGGGTTCACATCATTCACCTTTTTATTAATAAAAAATCATTTTGTTAGTTCCCAAAACTATTCTCGAACAATTACATTTTTCTGGAAAAAAATTCAAAAAATTAAATTTTTAATATAATATTTTTTGAAATAGAAAAAATCAAATATTAAATTTTTAATATAATATTTTTTGAAAAAGAAAAAATCAAATATTAAATTTCCGAGAAAATTCTCAAAATACATTCACAGAAATATGGAGAAAAAAAGTTAATTTAATTTCAAATTGTACATTTTTAAGTAAATTGCAAAATTTCCTTAATTTGGGGGGGGGGCGGTTATCCGATTCCTGAAAAAACAGCCGATTCACATATTCCGATTAATCGTCCCATCACTAGTAATTGGTCTCCGATGGCTATAATTTTCTCATCTCCTTTTTTTCTTAATCAATGCAATGCTCCCTTGACTCTGTGATTTGGGTAGTTTTCCAAACTTTTCCATAAAACCTCAAATTTTTAAAAGATACAGAATGACTTCATCGCTAAAATTTGAATAGACTTTTCCTTAGACTGCATTTGGACCATAGGCTTCATCATCCTAGCAATACATTCCTAAAAAGTTATAAATAATATCTTTTGGGAAGAGGTTATTTCCTTTGAACAACGGAAAGAAAATACATCTCTCTAGGGAAAGTGGTCTCTTTTTGTGCCAACAATATTTTGGAAATGGGAATGAAAGTAGTCTAACATATCTACTGCTTTTGCTATAACTTTTCCTTCATAAATAATTTGTAGTTTGAGATTTGATAAATGTTCAGGCCCTATTTTACTTTGATTTATTAATGTATATATATAATAAAAGACAAAGTTTATCTGTTTGTATGAATCTTAGAAACAAATGGAGGGATTTTTGGCTAATAAATATCAATATTTAGGATATCTCTATGACTTATTGTTTTCAAATCAAGATAAAGTTCAATAATTTATTTTATAAAATATTTGTGAATGTTGCCAATCGTAGGAAAGTATGGTGTTTACCATAATTTAATTAAAGAGTTATACGATTCTCGTGATCGAAACACCAAGGGGTAACCGAGTACGTTATAGTCAATAATGCTAGACAGGTAATTAAAATGAATGTATACACCGTGTATTTGTTAATGGATAGAAGATGATTAAAATATAGAATAACTAAAGTGGAAAATGAAAGGTGTAATGGAAGAATGTAAGTTGCAGATTAAAACCAGTACATATTACTTAGAACTTACATGACTAAAATAAGGGGTGTTTAAATAAAAAGGGTATAATATAATTATTTGTCAAAACATGGCAAATATAATAGAAAGATTATATTAAATAGACTTCTAATAATACATGCCCCTATTAAATAAGTTTTCTCATCCCTAAAATGACAATGCAAACAAAACCTTTTAGTCACCCCTATATTTTGAGGGGATCTAGGAGGATTCGGCTTGAACATTTTTGCCTTGTACGTATTCGCCGTGTGACATTTTTCTCCTTGAAACGCTTTTGCCTTATGACATTTTAGCCTTCTCCCGTTTTTGCCTTGTACTGTTTTGCCTTGCGACGCTTTCTCTTGAAAACTTGTTTACTTTGAAAATAAAGGGAATAAAAAGAAATTTTGGAAGAAGCATATGAGTAACTAAAGTGCTTCAAAAACTAATTTTTTTGTTGTATTTTCTCTACTCCAAACAAGGTTCATTTTAAATCAAAACACCTCTTGATTTTGATATGAAGAATTGTTGAAATTTGAAGATTATAGTATAGAAAGTCCTTAAAAATACATAGTCTATTCGTCTGTTGAAAACTTATACACGTATATTTACAAAATTTCGATAGATGCGGTAACCCCCTTTACAGAATTACTACTACTACAGTCCATTCCGAACATTCATTGTATATACAGTCCATTTTTCATCAACATGCAATGACGATATGTTGAAATCTCTACCTACATTAATGATTGTAATAGAGTTATAGATGAAGATGGGGACTTTGTTATGAAAGTAAAGGCTTCAGGTCTTCTCCTATACTGAACAAACTCGGGTTATTTTGAATGTTAAATAACATGAGATATATATGGGATATTAATCAAATAGTGTAATTGATTTGCTAACCTTCGGAAGACATCAAAAGAATCTTCTCTGCAGGATGCTAGAACCGAAGATATCTCGGATGGCCAAGACTTTATAAACCTATGTTGGACAATATCATGGAGCACCTCAATTTTTCTAGCCGTCTTACTAAGTTTCTTCAAATATAAGGAATGGCGCCCGACTGAACTAAAGACGAAATGAGGGGTCTGTATTCAAATAAAAAGAATTATATTTATTATACAATCACTATAAGATCTTTCATTTGGTTTTTCCTTTTTGATTTTTTAGATGAATTGCAGATTGTATATCACTGAAAACCTTATTAATTATAATTGACATATTCAGTTATAAATTTTTTGCATTAAAGATTTCAAATCTAATATTCATATTTATAAGAATAAAATTAAATCATTGATATGTATATACGTCAATAGTGAAATAACTATATTTCCTTCTGTATTTGTTATTTTAGTATATTAATTGCAATTGGTCGACTATATAATGCTATTAAAACGTTCATAAATATTGGATTTTTAACTAATAATTGGTTTTTTTTTACGTATAAAAATCTATTTTTGTGGATTCTACAACATTATATTTCTGAGCATCTTTAAATTATTACCAAAAGTGTTCTCTGCTGAGGATTTGGTGTTTCATATCACTTTATTCCATGACAATCTTTTGTTACGTTAGCATAAGTATTAAATCAGGTGTATGATGAACTTTGTCATTTTGGTTTCAGTTTTTTTTAGACCATGTGGGGTAATGAAGATTGCTGGGGATAATGGTTAAAATATGAGTCTTTATTTATTGGATAAACAAATATACTTTCTGCTATGTTTTTTTAAAAGTTTTTTTTTCTTTCTATTTTTTAACATAAATTATTCTTAATTCTCTTTCGTACCAGTCACCGTATAATTATGATTAAAAATATCTTCAATTACGCCAAATATTCTCGTTTTATTATGTGAAAAGCCAAAAGTGTCGTTTGATATTTTTCCAGAGATATGTAGAATTGTAGTTCCAACACAGATAATGTATAAATGTATTTAGATATATTTGAAACAATCTAATTAAATAAAAATTGATATTATAATACAATCTGTAAACTTGACATATACACCAAGAAAATAGTAGTAAGGAGTTAATATCAAATTTTACAGTTATTTTCTTCCTGTTTATTTATTTCGACATATGCCAATGTATGTATTTATGGTGTCAAGGATAAATTATAGTACTAGGAAAACTTCCCTTGGGAAATAATCCGTGGATGATTGCCCTAGAGAAAAGTGCCAGTTAGGAAAATTGCCCGTATTTTGTTTCAGCATCAAGATAAAAAACAACACATTATAAATTTGGCTAATATTATTTATCGCAACTATCTAAACATATTTGTTTGTTCCATCCCCCAAGGGAGTACCTTCAAGTTTGAGTAATATTATTGCAATACAATATCCTTACAATTTTTTAAATTCAATCCAATCTTCTCAGAAATAAATCGAGAGGATTCGCAAGGAGGACGAGGGGAGAAATAAATAGCTTAGGGATTCTTAGAATATGGTTGAATACCCTTTCCCAACGGATTAGCCAGGAGTATTGTGGGATTGATAAAAACCACCGCCAATAAATCCAAGGAAACCCTAAAATACAAAAAAAAAATCCAAGCCCTTGGGTTGCGTGGGGTACTTGGGGGGTACCCGTGGATACCTAAAAACCACTTTCAATTCATCCAATACCTCCAAGCAACCCCTCCTATACCAAAAAATAGCTCCAAGCCCTCGGGTTGTGCAAAGTACTTCAGAGTATCCCTGGATTCTTAAAATCCACCGCCATAGCATCACATACATGCAAGGAACCCCTCTAATACTAAAAAAATAGTTTCAATCCCTCGGGTTGGACGTGGTAGTAATAATATTCGACCATATTTTAAGAGGCCCTTAGCTATTTACTCCCCCTCCTCTTTACCCATCCTTTCGATCAATTTGTTAGAGGAACATCCATATGGCCAAATAGCTCTAATTTCGTCTCATCAGACCACAAGACGGTTGACTAGAAGCTGGGATATTGCTTCACTAGTCATTGCTGGTGATAGATAACAGAAAAAGTAGTTTATCTATTAATTAGTCAAAATAATTGAATAAATTTGCTCATTTCTACCATTTTTCAAACAATATTGTGTATTTTTTTTTTTACAGTAGGCACAGATTCAAAATTTTCATTGCAGAACAATCTTTTATAATTCTTCAAAGTGAAAATATTACTTGTAGTTGAGTAAATTTTTACATCTTCGTCGTCGTCGTCGGTAAAAAAAAATCAACAACTCGAATTGTCTGACTTTTTTCGTATAAAATTGAATCACGAGCTCTTTTGACTGTTTTTCTAAAGATTCTCGCTTAGGTAATTTAGTAGCCACATTTACAGGAGCATCATTGGTGAACTGATTAACTATGGATATCGATGGAGCAGATAATGAGGTGCATGACATAGCCTTGATTACTTTTTTGAATTTTTTTTGCTGGATTTTCTAAGTTCTCAGGACGATGACAATAAATTTTGGTGATGCTGATTATATTCTTGTTTGTAATGGATCTGTCCGTACATGTTCCTCTTTTATCACATTTTTAATAGCGGGTGTGAGGAAAAAAACTTTACACTTAATTTTTGCTACATAAACTAAGGTTTTTGTAAATGCAGTAAAATTGTTTCGGGCAAATACTAAAAATAAACAAAAGAATAAATAAACAGAAAAAATTAGATCTTCCTAAGTGTTTTAGATGCTGATCAAAGCCCATTAAAACGTGACCAACGAATTTTGGTCCATACGCTTTTGGACGCTGGCAAGAAACCAACGGAAATTGCAAAGCAATTGGGGATTTTCAAGGCAACCGTCTATGCCGTTATGAAGTCGGAAAATGTGGATGGGAAGCTTGGGTAGGGTAGAAAAATCCTGTATTTGTTCCTTGGGGAAATTGATGAGTCTCTCCAGACTCTCGCTAACATAAAGCACCCTACATCTGTCTTTTTCCTGGGCTTTGTGGCTTCAGATGGCAAGGTCATTCCTCTCATTTGGTTCCCGATCGGGTACAGGCTCACATGGCAGACTACGTGCAAGCCTTGGAGGAAAGTTTGTTATCACAGGTCCAGATCAACTATCCGGACATGAACGTGGTGTTCCAGCAGAATGGTGTGCTTGCATACACGTTCAAAAAGGCCCAAAATTGGTTCGAGTACAACTTGCCTTTCTGATCAAAGAAAATGTGGCCCCCACTCCCCAGATGCTAACCACTTGGTCTTCTCTTTTTATGTGCATGTTGAGTCCAAGGCCCGCACCGTCCGTCACCCAAATATCAACAACCTCAAGGACACAGCCAACCAGCACGGGAATGCCATGTCTGAGGACTACATCTGCAATGGGAGCTAGGCCTTCCGCAGCCACTTGGAAGCCATAGTTGCTGCTGAGGGGTGCGACATCGATAATTAGGGTAGCCAAGACATCATATTAGTTATTTATATTTTATTGACATTCCCTATTACAACTGGTTGGTGGAATACATCTTGATAAAGTTCTAAATTGAAAGTGTAAACATTTTTTTACCGCACCCGATAGATGGTATTATTTTATCAAGTAGGTATGCATATCAATCATGCCTAAGTCTTTTCACACTTTTTTCAGTCTTAATAATTTCCATGATGGTTTGAACACACAATACAAAAACTTTTTCTTAATCTATTAACAAACTAAAAATGGTCTTAAAATTTATTACAAATATTTACTTAAGCGAGGAAGGGAATGTATTAAAACGCAAATATACCTTATTTGGTTGCAATTTCATATAAGCCCTCAGATCTCTTTGTTTTTTTATTTTGATTTGTACCTCTACGTATTGTTCTGGTACTGTATCAAATGGGTGCACCAATTTCGATTTTCTTTGGCTTGATTGCATACAAACAATACTTTAGTTTTTCCACCAATATATGCTGGTTTAGCTTACTCCTTGATGTGAAGACAAAGAAGGCCTTCCATAAATTATCTCTTATTCTGATGCCAGTAATATATTGGCTGTATTATTTTACAATCCTATACCATATTGTTTCTTTCCAAAAGTAGCAAAGTGTATCATTGCTTAAAAAAGCAGATACTTTAAGGGTACCAGTAATCCTACCGGTAGAACATTATTTACTTGCTTCTCTCTGGACAGAAACATCTCACATAGAACATTTATAATTGTAGTAAATATTTCTTAAAGAAAATAAAATAAATTATGTATAAACTAAGTTTATCCTTATTTAAATTTGCATTTTTTAAAATCTTTTTTATATCATGAAATTACACAAAAAAACATAACATAATTCAATATAATATAAATACATAGTACGAGTGTCTATAATAAAAATGGGATGTAACAAATCTCCTCCATGAAGTTCTTTTATTCTTAAGTCAACTCTGCTTCGTCTCTTACTCTAAGACAAATATTTCATTTATAAGAGTCCTTCAGTTTCCTTGATGTAAATAACGAAGAAATAACTTATCTCAATCACAACTTTCATTTATAAGGTGGAGTTTTTTTTATGTATAATAATCTCTATGGATATACCTATATAAATTCCCATCCCTGAGAAAAACTGTCATATGATAACAAGGTCCCTCGGGATACAAAATCTCCAGGGCTTCTTTCATGGACAGCGTCCCCGTCCTCGGCAAACCAGCGCCAATCACAGCCAACTTCATGTTCCTACAAAATATATACTTATGAAACGTACTTATTTTAGCTCATAGATTATTGTAACTATACATACTTATACTATGAAGAACTAAGGGTAAGAGCACTCCCTAGATAATGGAACAAGTAACAACACATACTTGTAACGTATTTATCTCTATGAGAGCACGCCAAGTCATTTTGTTGTCGGTGGTAACTGGTAGTAGTGGCAGTATGTTACAGCACTTGTCAGAAAAGTGCTTAGTATCAAATGAATTAAGAAATAATTTAGAATTACAGAGGTAGACGCAATGTTACTAGAACAACATGCATTTCTTATGTAAATAATTCAATAATAATATATATTTGATTACTGCAAATAAACTTTAGAGATAAAAACATAGAGTGATGATGTAAAGAAAAACCTGACGCCGTCGAAGTTGACCAACACACTCAAATTGTAGTAATAGTCAACAGGCTGCGACTAATAAACAGAAATTTATCAGTTACCACCGACAACAAAATGACTTGGCGTGCTCTCATAGAGATAAATACGTTACAAGTATGTGTTGTTACTTGTTCCATTATCTAGGGAGTGCTCTTACCCTTAGTTCTTCATAGTATAAGTATGTATAGTTACAATAATCTATGAGCTAAAATAAGTACGTTTCATAAGTATATATTTTGTAGGAACATGAAGTTGGCTGTGATTGGCGCTGGTTTGCCGAGGACGGGGACGCTGTCCATGAAAGAAGCCCTGGAGATTTTGTATCCCGAGGGACCTTGTTATCATATGACGGTTTTTCTCAGGGATGGGAATTCCAAGGACACCGAACACTGGCATAAAGCTATGTCTGGTGAGATTTTTAATATTGATAGCATTGTACAGGCTACTGAATACTATTATTAATGATGAAATGCTTCCTATATCCGTGTTTCTCAACGGGGGGAGGATAATTTTTAACTTTAAAAATGTATACAAGATTTCGACTCTTCTTTTCAAGGGAAGGTTTTCATAAGAAATGTAACAACTCAATTCATTATCAATAATCTTACTTCATTGAAAATCTAGGCCTGTAAAAGTAACTTTTCGTAATCAGGTTTTTAAACCAATAGTGTATGATGTAAAAAGTTATATGAAATTTTTACATGTAAAACAAAAAATTATTATACACACAATATTCCATAAGCATAGAAGATCCCTGCCCATAATTGTTATCTATATTTTTGGAAGGACGTTATCACATAAATGAAAAAAACATTAGCCCAAGAAAAGCAACATATAATATCATCTCTTTTTTTCTGTATCGTTTTGGAGGAAAGGTTATTCAATAAAAATTGCTATGTGGGGCATTTTATGTGAAGTGTACACACTCTCACTACACGTTTGTCACTGACTTTGATAATTTCTAGTCAGGGTGTTTATCCCAACAAATAAACACAATATCTGAAAGTTTAGACTTATGGAAGCTCGAGGGATTGTTTGAGAGTCCCTCAAAGTTTGACCCTTTTTGGAGAATCCTCGGAATTCAATGGGACATATGTGTAAACGGATTTGAAAAATGTGTTCTTTAAAAAAATTCAACAATTATTTATGCAAATAATTTAATTTAGCTTTTAACAAAAAATTAGCATTTGCACAAAAAATACAAAAAAACCTTATTGCAAAATATTAAAAATGACGCCCCAGCCAAGCCGCGAGTTCGATTTTGCCAATATTTTGTTAGAGAGTTAATCTACTCATAACCTATGAGTATGCAACAAATTAGAGTGGAATCTCTATTTATGGCTATAATTGAAAAAAGTAATATTTGCCATAATAAGTAAATTCCTTATTTTTCTTTAAAAGTTTTTTAGTTCCTTGTTGAATCCTTCATTCATAACCTATCCAACTTATAAATATACATAATCAGGTCACATATGTATGTATTTTTATCATTCATCATCAAAATTTCTTGAACAAAATGAAATATTTAATTATTTTATAAATATAGGATGGTATTATAAGTTTAACTCAATTTCTTCATGAGACATATGATTATACCAAGCAAATTTTTGTTCATATTATTTTGCTATAATCCTTGTATAAGCAACATATCCTTGTAACTTTCATTTGAATAAATCATATTACAGTTGATGTTTAAAATTACTGTAAATTACGTTTCTAGTTATTTCATAGCAACTAGAGTAGGTTTGCCCGACTTTGCTCGGGACATTGAGATAATAAACTTAAATAATAATTCCTCTGCTTAATAAAAAAAAACGAAGATCGTAAAATTTTAAGAATGATTCTCGCTGTATTGGTATGTATCTTTGCACGCTTATTTATAAGAAGATGGAGTAGGGTTTCAAGGTATTGTGCGGGACATTAAGAAATTACAATTAATTATGAACTCTTTTGCTTTACATAAAACAAATTTAAGGATCGTTAAATTTAAAGAATCATTCTCATATTAGTTTTATGAATATAACTCTTATACGACCGATGTTTGACTTCCACCACGCTTTTAATATTGACGTCATAGTAGATGAGTAGTTGCATGTTTTGTCAAAATCGGCCTGTCTTGCCCAGCAGTCGGTACAATACATCAGATTGAAAATTCTAGCAAGCCCGATTACATGATGGTCTAACCTTGGTCTATATGAAATCTTTTTTCACACGCAAATTGTTGCTTTTTATGATACCACAAATGACGTCACTACATCGTTTTTGCTCTTTTTTTTTTCCTTTGTAAAATGTACCTTTCAATTTTCTATTAAAAGGGTGAGACTGCATTGTTAGTTATGCAATAATATTCAACGCTCATAGCGGACCAAAAAAAGTGCCGCTACAATATAACTTTTTACAAAAATTAATCACGCGGTCTTCATTTTATTACTTGGCTCATAGCTTCTTCATGTTTTGTTCCGTCAAAACAGAAAAAATAATTGTAAATGTAACCATCAAAAGAAGAAGTAAATGTTAAAGTTGTGGTAATACCTTTAATTTTTAAAAAGTTAGCGGATTAATGATACTCAGTTATTATCTGCTCGCTCTCTTACACTTTGAAGACCCCTGCTTAGCACAATACAGACAATAAGTACTCTTCCATCTCCCACTAAAACAAAATACGGGCAAATCTAATACTGATTTTGAATAACATTTTTTTTTTGTAGATAGTTGGATAACATCAATAATTGATTGTGAGATCATAGACTATGTTAACGTAATTTCATAATAGGGCTATAAATGTGATAAACAGCTTATACACATGATTATATAAATGATAAACGATTGATTTCCAAACAGACTAAAAAGGAATGACTCATTTGTATATAAGTTGCAGCTTGTATAATCAAAATTTACAAGTTAATATAAATACAAGGTTAGCTTGCTAGAATTTTCAATTTAATGTATTATACCGACTGCTGGGCAAGAAACACAGATTTTGACAAAACACTCTCCCACTCATACACTATGACGTCAATATTAAAAAAGCGTGGTGGAAGTCAAACATCAGTCGTACACGTCAAGGTTGATAGAAAAACAAAGTTATACCATAACGCGTGTACAACTGATGTTTGACTTCTACCACGCTTTAAAAAAAAAATTACTTTCCCAAATTTATCTCATAACTGGGTTTTGTACCCGGACTCAACTTCCTATTACTATTTTCAATAAGTTATTGAAATTGATGTCGTAATATGGTTCTGACTTCATAAATATATCTTCCACAGTCTTTTAAATATCGTTTATGGGTTTTTCATTTCTCTTTTATGTGTAGGTACCTTTGATCCAAGATTTTGATCATGAACTATTTGATTAGGTGAGCATTCACAATCACATGGTGTATTAATATATTCGAATATTCCATCTCTGGATTTATAGTTCTATAGTTACATTAATCGAGGAGGTTCTTTATATTTTTCATACTTTGGCAGTTACTATAGATTGATAAATCAAAGGTGAATATATATAAGGCTTGTCGATAAGAAAATTGCAACACAGTTTGGTTGTTGGAGAGGAAAAATTTACACTAATAGTATTGTCTGATGAGAAAATAAAATACTATATTATGTATTAATACAATTTGTTTTATCGAATTTCCTCCTAAATTGGCTCCTCTGTGACGTCATCAAAATAACCACTAGAATTGTAAACAAAAGCAAATAAATCTCCTATCGACACACCTTATTTATAGTCACCTTGGATCAATCTATTCTTCTTTTAATGGACAAGGGAAATTAAAATGTAAGATTCCCTACATAATACAAGCTTTTTGTGAGATGAATAACTCGTTTTGAGGGATATTCTTTACTGCGTAAACTATTTCTTTATGAACACGGTTTCCCAATTTCAATTTCAAATCAATAACCTCTTGTATATCTAATTTAGATCCTTTAACACTCTTGATCCAGCGACGGATACAATTGCACCACTCTAGATATTATATTTTGGAAGTAATGTCGATGGACATATTCAATACATCGATGGGTAGTTAATTCAATTGAAATTTTGGAATAGATTATCGATATAGAGATTTCTTTAAGACACCTGCACACTAATACATTGTGGCCTCTCTTACTGCATCTTGTGCATTCGACACTTTTTGTAGTACATATGTTCCCATTCTTATGAGGAAATTAGAAACCACACTGTCTACACAATATGTCTTGGCTCTTGTTCAATGATTTCCCACTTTTTCTTCTTCGATATATATTAACTCCTCTAGATTTTTAATTTGCGTTAGTACCCTTTGATACTAAATCATTTAGGTTATTATTGGCGGTTTCTACTGTTCTACATAAGGCGGGAATATCTTTCAAAATCAGCAATAGAGTCTTCCCCAACAACTTTTGTCGTACTTCGTTGTCGTTGATGTCGCAAATTATTAAAGGAGCTAACCAATCTTCTGGCTTAATTTCGAAATTTTTTGCCTCTTCTACTAAACTTTTCAAGCAACAGTAAAATTAATCGACACCCTTGTTTTTTTCTAAATAATTTAAGTCGCTGCTAATTGTTTTTTTCTTTTGGATATTCAGTAATGTCTTCTATTACTTCATCTAGAATCTTATTTTTGTTTGTAGGAATATCTATGATAATATATCGAACTTTTGTGAAGAATTTAGGTGAACAACATGTCCATAATATTCATATTTGCTTTAATTATTCCAGGGGTCTAACCATTTAAGGAAGTCTGAATAGTTAATCACGTCTTCAATTTGATTGGGTGGTTGGGTGAGAATTCTTGACGAGTCTTTATATTTTGTATCAATGGGATTGATAAGTCTATAGAATAAGTACTTCAAATGTTTCATATTCATCGACTATACCATATAAATACGTTGACTTGGGAAAAGTAGATCTAATGTAATTAGTATACACAAAAAAACCATATATTATTTACATCTTATAATTTTAATACATCAAAGTATTACTTTTTTGGTCTTCCAGGCTTTTTTAGCAACAATGCCTCTGAGTAAGTATTCTCTGGCCAACTCTATCTCATTTCTATATTTGGTTAATCTCAACCACCATAAATAACTTCATTGTAGAAAAGAGCTCTAGGAGGTTGTATTTCTTAAGTTGAAGTCTCTATTTTTTCAACTTTACCATTAAGGAAGCTTCAAATCCTTTAAACTAAGTTCATCAGTACATTGTTTAGTCATAAACCAAAGGTTATAGTATCGTTTTTGTAGATGTTACAAAAAAGGTAGATTTTGAAACTTAAAACTACAGGTTAGAGACCAAAACCTTCGAAAATTCGTCTGAGGAACTGGACTCATCTCAAAAAATACATGACCAATAGCAATATGTTAAATTTGCTATGTTTAGCTATGTGTTGTCTTCACAAATTTTAGAATTACTTGAATTTACAAAATTAAAAGTAGAATTTTAACATAAATCCTAATATTTAATATAATTACTCTGTAAAAATAGTAAGATATATGAAGGTGAAAGTGATCAATTAATCCTCAGCAGTGATCCTCAAGTCTGTATCACCTTAAAAAATATCAAGATCTCGAAGTATCACCATTATGAACAAACTGAATAAACAATTAAATAAGGACTGTTTGATTTACAAGTCAACCACTAGGGCTTCCTTTATTACATCAAAACCTGATAGGATTTCAAACCACTAAAAGGAAGTCGAATTTCTGTCGAAAATTTTTTAATTACTCTGTCACATAGTTTTCTTGTGATATAAACTTTGGACATTTCATATTTCATAATTTTTCCAGTCATAATTATCATTTAAAATCCCATTGAGATTTGCTGCGATACTAGCACTGTAAAGGCAATTAGTGCCAGACAGAAAACAGTTCCTATAGCAGAGGTTTAACTAATTTATGACATTCATTCACTTAAGCAATAGAGGGAACTCGTGTATCACAGTTTGAGAATCCCTTTTCCAAAGTAATGAAGGATTATATATTATCTACATATTACATTATACAACTTGTATCTAAAATTATAGTTTGAAATTATACTAAGTAGCTGTTACTTTTATAATGGTCTCCCAATGTAAGTTGTAGGATTTTACATATTATCCATTTATCATACCGAAAAAAAAAAAAAAATAAGATTCGAAATTAAATAGTATATTTTTCTGATAATATATCTATACACCAATGATACTCTATTTATGTCGGTAGAATCAAGTCCCCATAACTTAAGGGATACATTTACGTGTGTATAATCAAGGACTACTAGAGAGACAGTTGTTAATTGCAGTCCTCAATTTCCAATAACTTATTATTTTTTATTTGATCATTGATATGTTTGCTAATGGTTTTAAAAATTGTTTCACATTGTAACTTCACAAATAATATTGAGCAATGAAGTACAAGAATTAGAGTCAAAAGCTAACTCAATTCTGTCTTAAGTCCTTGTTACACTGTACATGGACCGTAGGTGGTACATATATCAATATCAGCATCCATTATCAATATGAAATCTTTTTTTTTTAACTATTTATTATTTACAGGCAAGGCTACAAAGGAGGATTGGTATAAATTCTTTGATAAAGGTGGATTTCGAACTGCAGTTGACTATCCTGCATCTTATTTTTATAAAGAGCTTTTTGAAGCTTATCCTGAAGCAAAAGTTGTTCTTACAGTAAGGGACGTTCAAAGCTGGCATGAATCTTGCTACTCAACAATTTTTAACAATCATGAAAACCAGAAAACCCCCTGGATCTATTACCTCACCGGATTAGCTCAACGCTTTAAGGTATTTTTTTTACTACTAGATATGGATTCTTACTATTATACATATTATATTATTTTACTCCCCTAGGTAACCGAAAGAATTGGAAATCTAATCGTTCCTGGGTTTTCAGTGAGTTTCAAAGACACGAATAAATCTGGACCAGAGGCTTCAAAAGTATACTTTGACAAATGGACTGAAGAGGTGAAAAATAATATTCCAGAGAAGCAACTTTTGATATTTGATGTCCGACAAGGATGGGAGCCACTCTGTAAATTTTTGGATCGTCCCATTCCAGATGTTCCTTTTCCTAAGGCTAATGATAGAAAATCAATGAAAAAGAAAATTAGTAATGTGAAAATATTAGGTTGGAGTGTTAGCTTTGGCATCATAGGGATCATTTCAGGACTGCTTTATTATAGTTTGTAACTAGTCAAATGACTTAGAAAACAATTTTCAATCCTATGGTTTTCAATTCCCATTTACCAACTATCCATATAATACTACCTGGTTAGAATGAACCATTTTTCATTTTTATCCATGTTCAAATACAAATAAGCTTGCATTCATTGATATAATTAATATTTTTACATTCATAAGTTATCATTTTATTAATTGTTTAATCTAAATCAAATTTTAAAATATAAATCCACGGACGTATTGTATTTTATAATGCCATATGATATTAGTAGCTTTATTATTCCTCATCATCAAAATAAGGAGGAAGAAATCGGTTTTCAATAAACTTGGCTTGTTCTTTAAATCCATCAATGTCAATATTAGCATCAAGAATCAAGACCTCAGCTGGAACTGGGAATGTTGAGTTTCTATGAAATAACCAGTTTTCATGACGAAGATGAATTTCATTGAAGATGTTTCCCTTTATATATGGAAGCTCTTCCTTACGTCCTCGCTTGAGAATACGATTTTTGAAGATTTCATTATCACCTCGAAGATAAACTATATGAAATTTCTCAAAAATTAGAATAAAATCTAAAGTGATACTTATACATAAATACTTATTAAATCCGGTTTTATTTTTTTTTCAAACTTATGGACCATGAAATCAAACCATTTATCCATTAGAGCCGTTTCTGGCTTTTCCATTATTTGATTTTTGATCAAATACTCCAAAAAGCAATATCTTTCACTGTAAATAGATCTCTCTAAAATACGAATCTTTTTTTTGGGAGGAAGGGGATCCACAACAGAACGAATTCTAGTCAAAGATGCATGGAGTTGAAATGTTCCGGCCCAGCGCTTTGGATCAGTATACATCATTTCAAATAAGTCTGTGCCATTTACATTCATCCATGAGCTTACTGGCTCTTGAACTACATGGATGTCTTGGCGTTCATTAAACATTTCAATAAAAGTAGACTTTCCACTTCCTGTTGGTCCCTCGACATAAACGGTGAAATACTCTTGACTTGGATATATCTCTGTAGGACTAGGAACATTACTTAAAATCCACCAAAGTTTTACGATGTAATTAAATATATCCATATTAAGTCTAGCAAAATATGATTTCAACAATGGGAACGTTGTTGATGGAGGCAAGTAAAACAACTAAAGAAAGGTTAGCACGAAGATAGTAAGTTTTGAAATGAAATTAATTAAAGTGCAGAATTAACAATAATTATATCACTTATAATATTTGCTGCTGTGGCCACTGAATTTGATGAATCTAGCTAGTTATTCTTTTATTCTTAACAGACACCTCGGATCTTATAAAAATATGAACGATAACCATTTTGATATCTAAAAAAAAAAAATATTCATGAACTTGACATTTTCAAGCTATGTATGTAGAAGATTTCATTATAACCAAAATGGTATATACAAATAATAATTCTGTGAATCTGAGAAAAAAATAATTCGGTAAAGATAAACATTTATTATGATGTATAAAATCATTTCACAATTCTACATAGTGTAATAGTCCTTAATTTAATAAAATATAAATCATATTAGAAAATCCTTTTATTACATTTATTATGTATAAAATATAATTATATTGATCATTTTTAATTTAACTTTTTATTGGCAGTTTTATTAAAATATGCTTGAACATAAAATTGAAAAAATAGAATGAAGAAAGCGACCATGAACCCTGCCGTAATAGCAGACCACTGCCAGGGATATCCACATTCAACGAAACCAAATATTACTAAACAACTTTTGATGAGAACCACCAGAAATTGAATCATTTGCAATTGTGTCAAGTAGCGTTTCCACCAGAGATACTTTTGCATTGAAGGGCCCAGAGAGGATAAAAAGTAGTAAGTATACATAAGAAAATGAATAAAAGAATTAATTAAGGGTCCAAAGGTTTCATGACCACCTGGTAACCAACGAACTTCAATCCATGCATAGATAGGCATTGATACATGATGAAAAACGTGCAAAAATGTAATTTGATTGTTCTTTTTCCGGAAAACAAAAAAGACCGTATCCAACAAATCCAATAACTTACTTAGGTAACAGATGTAACAAGTGCTAACCATAAGCATTGCCTTACTACTTGGATCTGAATTGTAGACCACTGGTTGGCAGACTATTATTGATTAAAGTATACAAATTGAAGTATTTAATATTTCACTATTTTTCATTTACTTACGCAGATTATAATCAACAAGCCATCCACCCTTAAGGAAATTTATAAACATGTACATGCTTCCGTAGATTTGAGTCAGATTGTAAAGATTCATAAGTCCTTTGAACTCATAAGACTTCTTGTCCTTCATGAAATTCTTTCCCCAAAAATACACAAAATACAAGTAGAGAGTACAAAGGATCAGGGTTGGCCATATTGAAAACATAAGAGGCCAATTATCCAGTCTTTTGTCACGATATTCCCAATGAGCACCATACATTTTATCAAATAGACTAAAAAGTAAGAGATGAAATATTATTTGAAACTTAAAGAATATCAATGATTGAATTGAGTGTGTAATTGTACGGCAAATGACAAAGTACGTGATTTGTGATGCAGTACACTGGAGAAAAAGAAAGAAATTCTGAAGGGACAACATTATGTACTTTTATTTATCCATTCAATTAATTCTACAAAGTTTGAGCGCTTATTCATTCTGAAACGTACCAATTACACAAAACCAGAGCTGAAACTAATAAAAATGTATAAATACGTTCAGTATAGGACACAACGCCTGGTTAATTATTCAACTACACGAAATACTAATTCAACCCATAAATTTGTGAATGGAGACTTAAATCCTAATCATATACTGCAATCTGTCTAAACCATAATAATTACGATTAAAACTTGTGTTTAGGATCCCTAGGGATCCTTTCAAAATTATGTTGTATTTAAATATGATAATCTTAGCATTAAAGATCTAATGTTTACTTGGCTCTTAATATAATTTCTTCAAACTTTAATAACATTAGATAATATGAATTTAAACAAAAGATTGTGTAAGAAATCAAGTTATATCTATCCATAGACTTCCGAATGAATAAAAATGATTATTTGTTCGAAATAAATGCACATCAATTCTCTTTCCCTCTTATATACAGTATGCTTTCAGAACACACGAAAGGATCTCCGTTTTCTTCGTATTTCAGTGAATACCTATTCTAGCTACATCTATTATTTCATATGGCATTCACTTTTTTTTATTTTTTTTTATGATTAATATAACAGAGATAAAATTCTACATATTTAACCAACAATATACACATTCTCTCAAATGTACATATACGAGTATGTATGTTTAATATGAATAAATGCTTAAACACTCTAACTTGCTTTCAAATTATGATTTATTCTCCAGTTAGGTATGCTAGTCTATAGGGAACACATAGTTGTTATCTACATTCTACATACTTACGAGTACATACATAAAATAGAAAGAAAACCACTAATTTAATCATAATAGAAACGGAATATTTATCTCCCAATCAAACCTCCTTCACCCACAAAATATTCTCAAGATGGAGTAGCTTAATACAATTATCAGACATTTGAAATGAAATATACATATATATATATATTTATGTTCATACAATAAATACAGGATAAGATCTTGATCAAAATAAGGCAGTAAATTAATTTGTCTTTCCATATATTGTCAGTGTCTAAAGGTAAGAAATTTTTATAAAAACGTGATTTAAAAAACACTATTTGTCTTCTTCTTCCTTAGACTAATGGTTCCAAGGATGGCAACATTTTAATACATAGTCAAAATTTAATGTTGCAATTAAAAAATCTTATACAAAAATATGCGATAAAAGTATAATATATAAGTTAGTTTTTTTTTATTACTAGCTTGATTCTTGTAGGGAAATATGCATATTTTATGCCCTAACATTTAAACCTTGCTTAACACGACGGTTTGAAGAGGCTCGAATGACCTACAAAATAAATATAACAAAATGAATCAGACTATGAAAACAAGAAAACTATGGCTTACTTGTAGCACCATATCCTTACAATCTGTGCATATATTGAGCAAGTGTCCTTCCAATCTCTCTCTTTCGAGCTCACGAGCTTCGACAGAGCTTATTCTTCGTCCATTACTTAACAAAAGAAATGAGAATGATAAATAATTGTCTAAAACAAATATGTATAAATTACTAACTTCTTAGGTAAAGTTGCGTATTTTTGACGAGGATTGGCAATAGAGGGACCAACGGTTTCTGAAATTGTAGAAATACCTTTACGTGAGCTTTCTGGGGATGAAGGAGCAGAGCCAACAGTTTTATTTATAAAGCATGGAGGAGTAATTTTTCGAGTTCCTGCATTCACAGTTGGTGGAAGGGAAACAAAACTATTGTTACAGGGACTGGGATATGATTCCCAGGATCCCTGAATCGAAGGACTCAAAGTAAAAACAGGCGTTGATTTGAAATGATCTGTTGGAATCCTAGTCTGAAAATTACATATATAAATTGAGTAAAAGGATGTTTCACATAAATGACTTATAGCCAGACTTGACATATTTGTAAGGGGAAAAAATGCGAGGAGAAAGAGAGAACGAGACATATAGCCTAGGGAAACTATTTAAATTCATAAATATTTATTTTATTATGCATTTTAAAACAATTTATACCAAAGATAGGCGAGAAAGCTTACTTTAGAGGGATAACTTACTAAACAATGGGCAAAGTTAAAGAAAGAGCACCCGTAACAACCGTTCTTCATTTTTAACTTCTAAACTTAGTGTTTTTTTTCCTTACAAAAATGTCAACTCTACTTATGGGAGTATACCTTGGAGTAGCAGTTAGCACAGACCATTTGTTTACACATATCACATTTCTGTCCGCGATAAAAGAGACCGAATTTGGTTTTTAAACAAACATAGCATACCTACAATAATATATACATTTAATATAAATGAAAACATAATTACAAAATATATCATCCAAATAATTTTTTTTAAGAAATAAATTAAAAATATAAATACATAATAAAAATAATCTACCATGAAATTAGTCTTAATTGAGAAAGAAGATAACAAAATGTGTATTTCAATTGCAAAAAGCTTTACATCATAGTTTTGAAGGTTGCTTTCATTTGACAACCTAAATTCCAAGTCTTCCGTGAAGTAAATATGCCTTTATTTTAAATACATTAACGAATCTATACACATATAAATAAGATTAAAATGTGAAGGATGTACTGGGGAATATTGGCAGAATATAATTATATAAATACAATTGATGAAATCTAGACTACCAAAAATCCGTTATTCTATAAAAACCAATTAATGAAACAATGCTCACTTTTCCACGTTGAACATTTGACCTAATATTGTTATCCATAGGCAAAGTTTCTAGTTCTGCTTTCGTTAAAACGGATCTAATGTGAGCTACTTCATCTAAGTGAAGTTCACAGGTACGAAGATTCCCACCATTCTCGTAGGAGGGAGATTCATTAGTATAGTAAGTATTCTCCTCATCATTAATGGAATTCTGTTGAGAGACAGTGGGGTTTGACGCATCGGAGGAAACAGTGGATGAATATGAGTTTTTACGACGATTTGGAGTCATGCAGAGTGAAATGGAATGACGACGTTCCAAAAATCGGGGAGAGAGTTCCAATAAGTCTTTAGCAACTAGTTCATAAAAAAAAAAAAGAAGGTAATGAGGATCTTAAGTTGCAATGAAACAAAAATATAAATATGTTAATTATTTTTATATTATAATACAGTAGATATAAATTGTTGTACAGCGAATGGGTATTTCAAGGTATTTCAATTCTATTAAATCACTTACCAGTTTTTTGCCATTTGTTAGATTTGACAGAGTCAGATGATTGTTCAGATTCATCATCCTCATCTTCGTCTTCTTCCTAGGAACGATTTAAGAAAGAAGAAAGATTAAACGATTTGCTCATTTAAAGAAAGAAAACATATTAGGTATATAATAAAAAATTATGAACTTGAAATGACCTCAAAAGAAATATAATATAATATAATTTTATAATATATAAAATAAGACTCGACTCGATACTCAACATCGAAGACAAGAAGAAACCTTCTCCCACTTTTTATAAGCGGGGTCGTAATCCTCGAGGGCGAGCGTGGGGCCCTGAATCAGGGCTAACCTTTGACCACAGCAAACTGCTTCAATCACTCAACCTTAATTAATTATTGAATTAGTAAGTGTACATATTTCAATGGATCACCCGGTAAAGTAGATCATCTTTTAGAAAAGTAAATATTAAGATTAATATAAACTAAAGTGCTACATGCAAGGCTCCATGTTAAATTTATTTCCCTATTTAAGTTTTTCAATCTTTTATGATCATCTCTTTGATTCATCTCCTGAATCAAATCATATATTCAGACTAATAAAATAAAATTCAAAATTATATAAGGGATAAAATTATATCATTTGGGAAAACCCGAAAGTTACAGGATTACAGGACCAAAGTTTGGAAAATATTATTTTTTTAAATTCCATTTATGGATAAATAATTTTTGATTCTTAAATTGAATTATAGTCAGAATAATCCCCCAAATCCATGATTAATATTTTGAAAGACTAAATAAATTGGAATAAATATTAATATACTTCATAAAAAGATTTGTTTAAGAATACTTTATTAACCTATTGACATCTCTAAATTAAAATAATCATAGTATAAATAAAGCATTAGTCCCCTCAATAAATCCTGAGCGGCTCCTGCTCTGTTATTAATTTTGTAGCGGTCATTTTTTCGCTCGTATAGACCATTTGGATTTGACAAATCTTTATGATTACAATATAATTCAACGTATTGCAAGTTCAAGAGTGCTGCACGATTTGACAACCATATACTATTTGCAATACCTTATATAATAATCCAAATGATTTCTTTAATTTAAATGGGTGTGGTAATAAATTATTACTTGTCTTATGGTGACCATTGGGCACAAACAGTTGGGGAACCAGTGTCTTAGGGGACATTTAGTTACGAGGTTTCCAGCACTATCATCCAGTTAACCCTGATAATAATTAGCTTGAACAAAGGTTTCTCAAGTTTTTGAGCTTGGGTTTGCGTGAGATTTTGAGATCTTATGTCAATTTTCTATACACAAATATAATAAAATTGTAGTTCAGTCGGGAAAATTCGCCTACAAAAAAATAAAGATTTCCATATCTCCAGACTGGAAGGAGCTGGCGGTGTCCCTGAGAGAACTGATATCTGAGTACTCTTAGAGTGGCCAGCTGCACTCGTCAACCGATACAGAAGAGAGTCACAAATACAGTATGGAAACCAGCTTATCTTGAGACATAACTACAACTTTCGGATGTTATGGTCGATTATTTCTTCTTTTTTGATGTTGTCAACTACTTCGTCACATCATCACTCGATGCATTTGATCTCTATGGTACTTTATCATATCTGCCATATGCAATTTCTAACCCCTCCCCCACCTTTCAGCGACCTTTGTGCAAATTCCCTAACGTTGGTTCTAAGTCAAATTGTACAACTGTAAATAACTTTTTTTTAGAATATTCTCAGTCCCCACCTCCTTTTTCTTAATATATTTGGTTGGTAAAAAGATGTGCCAAGACACTCTACAACAAATTTCATTATGAAAGGGGAATTAAAAAAAACACACACATATTTTAATTAACAAAAAAACACATTTTTTTTCATCCTTAGTTTATGTTATAATTCTAACTCCGAAAACATAAATCGCGATCGCTGTATACGAGGATAAGGCATGACGTGTGTTATGACCTGTATGGCATGTTTCACTCTTGCAAACTAGTTTAATATGAGAGAAGAGATTGTAACTTTATATTTAAATTAAGATTGAGGTCAAAATTGCAGAGTAATTTATAGTGATAGACGATTAACCGGAATCGGAAAATTAAGTGTTTTTCTGGAATCGGCATCCGGAAAATAATATTTAATTTCTGATTCTTCTATAATATTATTTATTTGTGGTATTTAACTATATATTAATTTTTGAAAAAAAAATAAAAATATATACATATATGAAATATATTTCGACCATGTCAATTTATGGCTTGAGTCTTATATTTTTTTTTAAATATTGTAATAAAATAATTAATGATAAAAAATGCTCAAAAACTGAGAAGAAACAATTTGAACACAAACTGAACGTGAACAAACGTTTTCTAAACACATGCAGCCGGTGCAGTGATTGTTACTTTAGGGGAATACGTTTTTTAAATGTAATACATGTTGTCTCATAGTCATGGCATTTTTTAACGAAGTATTATTTTGAATATTAGAGGATTGGCATTTAGAATTTTTACTAGAATCATATCGAAATCGGCATCAGGATTTTTTAAATCGTTCAATCACTAGTAATTTCAAATTAAGTGACTCAATTTCCTCCATGAACGATCTAATTGCATAATTATTTATCAATAAGACATAATATATACTTTTGAAAAGTATAGAAGATGTCTCACTTCTAATAATATATTCATATGCGGAAGATAAATGACTAAAGTAAGAACATTAAATAAGAAGGATAAAGGAGAGTGTTCAAGGCCATGCAAGTACGGGGCAGTACACACAATGGGTAATAAGATAGGCACATACATACCTCTTCGTCAAAATTCATGAGTTGTCCAATTAAAGATGGATCTGGTTTAATGATCATTCGGGTTTTCAAAGTAGAGTTCTCCTCTGAAACAGAGTTTTCATCGTCATCGGAAGTACCAATTCCATCATCGGCTTGATCATCTGACGTATCATCTAAAAAAATGATAAAAGAAAATCTTAAAATTTATGAACAAAACAATTCGCCAAATATATTAATAATTATTAGTGGCTCAAGGTTATAAATGACCCTAATATTAATAAAAACTTCCGCTTAATACGTTCATTTTTTTTTACAAGAAGGAAGCATTACTAAAAGGGATACATGAGGTTGGGTATACTTTTATACAATAGGTAGGTACTAAAAGCAGATCACACGTTCTAGGAAGAGAATATTTTGCAGTGAATAATTAAAACTGCTTGTAACAGCAGTATCATACAAATACCCACTGCAACATACTATGATAATACATATTTGCGTGCTTGAAATGTATTTCCTTATTAACTAATCATAAATGAGTTTAGCCCAACAAAAACAAGAATAAATATACATGAACAAAAATTATAATTCCTTTAAGAACTACTACATCAAATTATTATTTAATCTAAGCAAAGGATGAAATAACAAACTTCTACAAAGTAAAAGAAATATGTCCATTACAATCAACCCAACCAATCACTCGACTAATATTGGAGAGTTAATGGGTATATAGATCTAAAGTACAGTTGATTTTAATAATAGGCTTTATACACGAATGATATCATAGTCTAAAAGTTGTCAAAAAGTGGGTTGAACATAAAAATAACTATTGTCAGTAGTGCTGCGTCAGTTCTTATTTATTTAATGCAGTCAAGTCTAGTCTTAGGACTGGTCAACAAGAAATAAATTTAGTGACGTCATCAAGGACCGAACTGTAAAGTTTTAAGACTAATATGCAGGACTGGACTAGGCCGAGACTAACTGTAGAGGACTGCAGTCTTAAATAACGACCGACACAACACTAATTGTTAGTAGGTATAAAATAGGCAAGGAATACACTACTAATAAGGAATGCAAAGACATCTTTTACAACAGGACTTGAACCCTAAAAAGGAGCGTGTGTATTTTACAAGAACTACGGGGTGTACATTTTCTTATTAGTAGTCACTATTATAGTTTATTTATATATTACTTAATGATAAGTGTATATACCTATTCTATTCATTAATTATAGTCATTATCCATTCACTCTTCATAAACCACAATTTTGTTTGGATAAACATAATATTAATTTTCTTATCGTCAAATTCTTAGTTATTTAGTATTTAAAAAAAAAAAAAAATCTAATACTATTCGCTTATAATCAAGTTAACAATTTTATCTTAATACTAGAACGTACCTGTATCATATATTTAATTTCGAATTATTTTATTAATGCTTTAAATAACTCCATAATTTAGTATAACTCTTCGATAGACAACATAATAATTTCCTTCTTAAACCATAATGAAGGTACATACTAACACTAACTTGCTAATCTTCTTCCTAATTCCCATTTGTAATTTCGTATTCAATATACGTTCTCCCTTTCTTCGTCTTTTCAATGATTCGTTTTTTGGACTTTAATTTATTTTGATACATTTTCTAATCGACAACACATACCCTAAAAAACTTTGAGACACGGAGAATCGTTCTTGTTTTATGAAAAAAATCAACAACTTATTAGCGAAGAAACAAACTAGCCCTCCAGAGCTCAGGAATATGGGTTGAAGTACGTAACACAGTATTCTAAACAACTTTTATTTTATGTCTAAAGTCGGTATCTGTCTCCCTTTGTGAAATAATTAATATTGGTTTTTATTAGCGAACTGACATACAAGGACCTACTATAATATAATATGTTTAAGATCATGTTTAAAAACTTTCTAAGAATGTTTTTATGGATAAGTTTTCGTAAAGAAATAATAATCAAAAAATGAAAAAGAGCAATTCCAAGAAGTTAAGCATCAGGTAGAATACTTGTAGTATCCGTTTCATCGAAACTCTTGAATTAAATTACTATAAATATGATTATTACTTTTAAATATTTGTTGTATTTATCCAGAGTTTCACAGAATAAATATATTAATAGAATATTAATATATCATGTGTTGGTTATTTTCTCCAACGACTAATATCTTCATCTAAGAAAAGTATATTTGTATTTTCGGAATTTAGGTATCCGTTGTTATTAATAAAGCCTTCGCTTATTTTCTGATGATTTTTGAATTGTTATACTGTCATTTGGCCATCGTCCAATCTCTGATAATATAGTATTTCATTTAAAAAGATCCTTATGAATTTGCTGCAAATAGTGAATCAAGCACTGCCCAATATTTACATCAACGACACTGTTCAAGATGTTTAAGAGTCGTCTTTTAAGTATCAGGATATATAGCAAGGCCCATTATAAAAGTCACAAAATGTCAATGATGCTAAAAACTACTATCATTTGTTTATTAATCGAATGATGTACACAAGTTGATAGAGCTCAACCATTTAAAAGAAATATGTTGAAATATAAATAATAGAGGTATTGAAATACATAAGTTATTTTTGTGTTAGCCAGGTAACGCCGTGTTATGATACAAATCGAACAGGTGAAGTTAAGTAGTTAGTAACTATGTTATTTCAACTGTCGTAGTCACCATAAAAGACCGATAAGGACCCGTCCTAGAGGATTAAAAAATTGTATTAGGATCAGACTGATTGGACTACCGACTTTTTAGGTTTTTTTGGATGGATCCAACACTATTAATAGTTAATCCTCATAAAAATAAATAAAGTATTTTGTCTTTAGAATTGAGTAAGTCATCTTCATAGAAGAAATAAATTATAGGAAAAACTACACAATTTAAAGATGTATTGGGGAATCTCTGAACCCCACTCCCTCATGCTCAAATTTTACAGAAATTATTTTAATACCAATACACAACTTTTCCCAATATCCCGTTTTCAAAATCTAGTCAAAGTTGATCATACCCCCTTAAAACGACCCACCCTAATAAACACAGATATTTTTATAATTTATTTTGTTGTATGGATCGATTAGGGACGAAAAAAGTAAGGTAATGAGATAAAACAGTATAATCCATACAAATTTAATAATTAAGTTATTGTCTACACTATGTAAATACTAATTGAGGTGATAAAATATTGTTTTACATATTAAGCTAGAGCTATAATAAAACTGGGCGTTGGAAAGATACAGTTTTGATAAGACAGTTAAGGTTTAAGTCATTTTATTTGACATCTAAATACATAGTAGAGGTTCACCACTTTTCTTAAACTTAATAAGAAGGGTTTTATATTCTTATAAATTTTAGGCTCCCAAAAATGCTGACATCAACAAGACTGACATCACTTGGAAGCGCTCTATTAATGAAATTATTATAAATAATAATTTTGTGAAAAGTAAGAATCGAAAAATTAAAGTATTAAGTCGAGAGTTTTTATTCCTAAAGAACTTTCATAACAAATTACAGTATACAAACCAATGTCCTTGGTGAACAACTCCAAGGCATGACTACACCAATATTCACGAAGTGAAATAAAAACGCCTCCTTCTTATGAATAAAAAATATTTATAACAAAGTGTTTAGTCATGATACTTCAAGTCCATATAGTATATACATATATAATACCAAAGTGGATATTATAAGGTCATTTTGAGAACATCAATATAAATTTATCAATTTACGCTAGAAGAAAACGTAGTACATATAGACAGTATAAGTTATATAAACTGTTCAGACAACTGGTGATGTTAAATATTATAGTTGAACAGTACTTAAAAATTTAAAATCACAAAATCTATTAAATAAACTTTATTACGCCAAAAGTATTTCATTTCCTTATTACTAACAAAGACACTGCCCAGTTTGATCAAAAAGTATCCCACATACATATAAAATAAGTGTCGGAAATATTTATAATAACAAACTGGAGATTGTCCCAAAGATATGGAGGTACATTATTAGTGTTAACAAATAACCAAGTTGGTCACAAACTTTAAAGAAATTAATTTATATAAAAACAAGTTAATACATAATCAATTTAATTCTATGTATAAAATAATAGATGTTTGTTGAAAGAACACTAATTATAAGTAAATGTATGATCCATTGGCGATTGTACAAAATACAGTTTGCGAGGTAAGATTGTGGACTTTTTGAAAACGAACAAAGAGGGTCAACTTTTACAAGAATGAAAAGGAGTACACGATTGAGGGTTTACCGCATACCTCTTTATAGATATACCTTTCGTGGGAAGAGTGTGACCAAGATGAAGTTTATGCTTTAGCCATCTGAACTATTTTTTGCCACTACTAACCCAATTAGCCTTAGCCTGCTGCCTCATTCACTTGGCCGGACTTCTGATGATTACAGTGTTCACACCCTCCATGATCTCAATTTCCCCGCGTCTACCGCTGCCAGAGGACCTCTCAAGGCTCTGACCTGAAGTCATTATGCTTTCAATCTTGTAAACGAACTCAGGCAGCACCCTACGGCCCTCATGATCTCCCTGAGACTCACTTGGACGTGGAAAAAATCAGACACTCTTTGCCTTTTCGCCTCCAATCAGACAACAGTTGATTTTTGAAAGTTTTTATTTATTGTTCATTAACTAAAATTTTACTTGTTTGAAATAAAACTAGTATTTTAAAATATTCGCCCTCAAGTAATTTTGATTGATTTAAAACTAGGTTCACAATTTTACCTTTCACACATTGTGTATTTTAAAGGTCCACTTTTTTTTTTCTTCATCCCTTTAATGAGGAAAATGATCTTAGGAATTGCATATACATATATTTATTAAAGTAATTGGAACAACTTTTCAATTCTTTCCTCAGGAAGGAAATGTAAAGCAAGAACATGTTTTAAAAATAATAATGGTACTACTATTTCAAATATAACTGTAAATAACCTCTTTATATTATGGCTTTAAGGATACAACCTGAAGGGTCAAACATGACATCATAAAAAACCTTCAAATATATATTTTTAAGGATATAATATGTACGACATACATAAATACGATAAGAGGTTCAATGGAATTACATTTTGATATATAATTAAGGTTGGGAGTCTTAATGTGCCTACCAAGGAATGATAATAATTACGGAAATAAACAATGGACAAAGATATAAAAGCATAAAGGAATCCTAAAAATAATGCCTTAAATATCCAAAAAGAGTCTTAAAACAATTCCCTTTCTTTGCCATCTATAAACAATAGTTAAATTTAAATTGGAGGTTATAAACAAATTAAATCTGTACTTATTTAGTTGAATCCAATAGTAGTTCTATCATAAGTAGAACTAGGATTTAAATGCAATATTTTCGACATAACTTAGCTAAAAAGTTTGTAAAGGCTCCAAAGAAAACTGAAGCAAGGAGACGAATGAAAGTATTCTTCAAAAAAAAAGAAGAAGATTTAAATCCAAAACGTAATTCAAGGACTAGAAGGACTTGAGACGTTTCTTATTTCTTCCAAAGGGTAAATTCTTAAAATTAACCAACCCATATTCTCTTAATAATATCACTTTCAAATAATAATGAGTAATGAAATTAAAGGACTTTAGTTAACAGGAGACTCAATTTCGTCTTAATTAGTCGCTATCTAGTATTTCTTACCGGATAATCCTGGTAATTATTATTCAGGGAGTTGAATTATTTTTCCACAATAGCGCCCAACCACAGTCAACTTGTTTACAAACTAATACAAGTAACAACGCACACGCCCTATTACATCATTTGGATTGTGGATCCAATTCATTTGCCATTCTTTTAAAAATATATTTAAATTGAAAGCTGTTTACATTACCCATATTTTGTTTGTACAGGTTCATGCGAAAAAGTTAGGTTGGAATACCATTTAGGTCAGTCTCTTGGATGGTTTCAAATCAACTATATTCGTTTGAGTAGTTCGCTGATTAATAAAAGGAAAAGGCTATACAATTTATTCACATGTATTGTATAAAAAGTACCGTATATTTTATATTGGGGGCCTGGCTGGAGTGACTAGGGATGCCCCTGCATTACTAAAGTACGTACATTACGTGTACCAAATGCAAATGGTGAAGGGGTGGCTAAAAATGTTACAAACATGCATAGTGCATACATAGTTTGTACATGAGCCTTATCAGTGAAAAGTTGCTTGATATAGGAATCTTCAATATATATCATATCCTTTTTACAAGACTATCCACTCATTTATGAATTACAGAATTTTGCAATGGAACAGTTTCCAAATTTTTAATATACTTTCGATCTTAGTATGTTTTTCTGTGAGCATGGAAAACAATTTGATAATTTCAGACCATTTTAAATAAATGAATCTTTAGAATCAGGAAGTATTTTGAGGAAAGAGCTTAAGGTAAATCAAAAAATAAACACAGAGGAACTTAAAAGGTCCTACTTAAAAAAAATGGAAAAGTTGGACTTTACAATAGCTACTAATAACTGACAAAGAAGAATATAAAATTATCATTACTAAAAGGAAGAAACAAAGATTTTGTTTAAATATCCATCCAACTATTGTTATGGCGAGTTTCTTAAAATATGTGTATATTGAGAAAAAAAAATCTAGTCTTATGATTTTTTCTTTGATCATTTCGACAACAGAAATTACTGACATTCAAAAGAAATTCCATAATTAAATTTGTAAAAATAATTATATTTTTATTATATGAATATTAAATATAGCAATTCTAAGTACTAATTCGAAACATTTCTAAGTAAATACATAATTATTCCTATAGGAAGAAAATAGGGATGCTATATACTTATTATCTTGCCAAGATGGAGTAAAACACTGTTTAGAGAAGATGAAAGAATTATTTTTCCCCTTCTCAATAAACCTATTAGCAGCAGTTCGGGTCGTAATTGAAGAGTTTACATTTATAATAATTTTATTCATGGAAAACATGATTTTAAGTTAACAAGGAAATAATAATAATAGTAAAAAAAAGAGTATTCACTTTTCGGAAATAAGTACTTTCAAACATGTATAATTTAAGATATTTACATGGATATATTTATGGATAATTATTGCTATACAAATCATTTGAGGGAATATTTACCTCTAAATGTATTCAGTTCACATGTATCTACTCAAATAGCATACAATCACAATTCATCATTAAGGAGGAGTTCAAGAGGCCTAATGAATTTCTCATCAAATCTAATATTATGCTCCCAAGTCAAGTTCTACGTTCCGTATTTGTATTTGCTTTAGTAACTTTTCCTTATAGCACTTTATTTCTAATCCATTCTATGCTTCACTGCCCAAAGGTTTTTTTAAAAGAAATTTAAGTTATATCAACCACAAAATTCGTAGGGAAATAGCTTTAAGCCTTCTAATCAAACTTATATGGAGTATAAAAATATTTACAAGCAAGTCATTTTATAACAATTAAATTTACTTTGACAAAATAGGTAACATGTGTTTTCTTAGTGCATCCAAAGGAATAAATTGATTTACGTAGAGTTGTCTATAAATATAAAAAGCCGAAAAGTGAAAGAGTAACAATTTGTTATCCATAGCTGTTACCATTATTATTGAAAAGTGAACATCCAAGTATAAAGTACTCACTAGTACATATTCCCATGACATGGAGTAACAACACTGATAATTTGTTGGGAAGCTAAGGGTGTGCACATCTAAAACTGAACACTCCTTTAAATTTTACGCCATGCACATATTCGTGATTTAATTGAGTTGAAAAAGGTCTATACTTCGAGGCAAGGGCCTGGACTAGTTATTTTCAAAACTCCAGCAAAATCTAACTAACGACAGTGAAACAACAGCTGATAATATGGAGAGACGTCGAGTCTCAATTTTGGAACTTTCCGTACAGGGAAAAACTCCCACTGAAATTGCCAAGGTTCTGAACTACAGCTGCACCACCGTTTATAGTGTGGTAGCCAAAGGGACTCCTGAGGCAACCACAAGATCTAAGTCAAGGCCCAGAAGGTAACAATTAACTTCTAATAAATAATTACATTACCAAAACTCTAGACAAACCAAATATAAGATTAAACCATAATGTACATAATATGTTTAAGGACAGGTACTTGATAAGTAGGCTAGCTTTTGACAGTCCTGACTATACTTACGGATGAAAAGGTCACGACTCAGTTACAAGAGGATACATATTTTTTACAAACAAATGAGTAGAAATATAATCAACCCCATTAAATAGGTTTTAACATAGATGTTCATCAATAATCTAAGATTAATTGGTAATTATTAAAAATAAAGAAACTTCATCCGAATCACATTTATAACACTCATCATCAAAGCTTTATGGCGTGCAACACAAACCTATTTGTCGGCCAGTAGTTAAATCACTCCTATCCTATTAAAATACATAAAAGACAATATAATTGTAATATACAAAATTATTAATGAATAATTTAGTACTAACATATGTAAGAGTATGTGTCTAAGCTATTTGAAGTGTGAGAACGTAAGAAAACAAAAAAGTTAAATTGAAAAACCAATTATGGTTAAACAATCTCTATACCTACATCACAGCGTTGCCTCACTAACATAATAATTTACACTGGATTTTCCTGTCAGTTGTCGATTTTTCCACTTTTGTTACCCTAATCAGTGTTTTAAACGTTGATTTATTGTATTACAATTAGCTTTTGTTTAGCTCACTGTGCCCGATTCCCTCGTGGCATTACCTCGCTAACAAAAAATGCACACAGACGATCCCTTGTCTCAGTTGATAATTCATGGCTATTGCATAATTGATGCTTTTTGATAAATTTACGAAGTAATAAGTTATGAATACTTATGCTCGGTTTCCAAAAGGATAGAAATACAATTTCTAGTTGATCGCTTGTCGTTTATATATGTTTATATAGGGCATTTTATTATTTCTATGCAGAAATTTTGGCTATCATATAGAAATACTAACTTATAGTTACGTTTTTAATATTATAAAATATATATTATTAGTACATATATGTAATTCCTTTTAAAAATTGTGAACTAATAATAATGCAACAATAGGTGGGAGTAGTTAATGGCAGTTGGTATGATTGACTTATTTGGCTAACTACCAGCTGATTCCAGACATTTTTCTGTTTTTTTTTGGAGGATGCGTGATGTAATAAAAGTAATGACGTGCCCTAGTACTATTATTGAAGAATAATTCAATCGTTAGAAGGAATTGGCTTACTTTCAATTTTGAGTCTGTTTTTCTATTTCTTTTTGGATGAAGGGTTACGATATATAATTAATGAAACATGTATTATATACTTAAAAATCCATCTTTATATCATTTTTTTACCTCAAGCAAAAAAATCATAACATTATTTAAACCAAGGTCCTTTGGTTAAGAAATAAAAAAAAGTATCTGAAACTTTTAGCAACAGGGAGAGCCTTGGAACTTTAGTTTGAGGTAGAAAGTAAATATAAGAATCCAAGAACAATGTATAGACGGAAGTAAGAAACGCTTATAAAGTAAGATGACAAAAGAAAGAATGGTTTAAGTGTGAAAAAGGAAGGTTACTGACAAATAAAAGAATATTGGAAGCAAGCCTTCAAAAAAAACTACAATAGAAAAAAAAAAAAACAACTCAACTCTCAAATTACATAACAAAAACATATTTAAGTAAAAAATGATGGAACTCATTTAAATATCTATTTATCAATACTAACTTGGCTCAACTTTGGTTTTCTTTTACTGACTTTTTGTATGAATAATTTTGATAAAAACTAATCATTTAATGCAATCGAAATCGTGTTAACGTGCTCTGATTATTTTCTGAGAAATAGTGCGAAATAATCCCGGATTGTTTAATAAATAATCTGTTTACTTGAAAAATAGAAAAGCAAGATTTGCTTAATGGAAGGAATAAAAAAATGTGGGTAAGACTTAGCATATTAATGAAAAGACAACAAATATACTATTCAATTGACCTTGCAAAATTTAATAATCATTTTCAATTTATGAAAAACACTCCGGCAAAATACAATCTATAATTCAGAATGCAAAGTTTTCATGGAGTTTGTAACAAAGCCCATCTTTTTGAGTTTTATACTCCCAATTACAATAAACATTAGTTTTATACCAGTAAGAAAAAAAACTTTGTGAAAAGTTTTAAAACATTTAATAATTTTCTTTCCACTGCAATTCACACATTCTCTATAATGGTAAAGCTATAAAATTAAACACTTATTTACAAAAATTAAAAAAAATCCTACAACTGTACGAAACTTGTGCTAATAAAAATCTATTTTAAAAGTAAAATAATATAACATTTGCAACAGTTACTTCCGTGTGTAGAATATTAAATTAGAGCTATCAATGCCCTCTAATAGTGCCTATATATGTATTATAGTTTAGGGTAACAGTTTTATAAAGCGCACTTGAGATTTACTCAATAATCATGAACCTTTAGGATTCAAATGTAATTTATGTTACAAATAGAACATCATAATTAGTTAAAAATATAATTTCCATTCAAAATTTATAGTAATTGATTTATATTATTTGAATATAGATTGAAATATTGATGGATCACGGTACGCTCCAAAAAACTCTCTTCCGGTATATTTTTAATGAGTTATTCTTTTTGGCGAATAATATATAACTTACGTGCAAAATTATTAATTGATTTCATGAATTCTGTTAGTAAAGGCTTCCTTGTAATTTTTTATTCATAATTTATGCAACAAATTAGATAGATGATCACATAAATAAAAAAGTTAGGAAATGCGATTGAGCTCCAGTACAATTAAAAATATTGGATTCGAGTAATTTACGTGGTTCGGCGTCCAACTGTAGGCTCGTCATTGACATCTTCCCGGCCATCTTGGAAGAGTTTGTAAACATTTTTTATACTCAAAATTTTCACCGTATGGCATTGTCAACATTTCAAGTATTTTAGAGAAATTAATTTCATTTATTTACACAAAATTTGATGCAAATTCTTCGATCCATGTCTTTCAATAACAAAATATTGCCGAACAAGCAAGTACTTCTAACCATTATGCCTCTCACAAACAAACTAAACATATTACATTGGAGAAACATTAAATGTTTGTAGCGAGTGTACTAGTATTAAAAAAAAAAAGAATACCATATGTACCTTGCCACGCGAAATTTGAAAAGTCACTTTACTTTTTGAACTCACCTCATATATCCATATTCTTAAAGTTTCTACATGTATGTTGTGTGCAAGTTGCAACCAAAGAATGGGATGAATAATTTTAAATGAAGGATTTACAGTACTTGGTATGAGGATATTGCAATAATTGAATACTTCATTAATGATCGACATATTAGTAGTCTAATTTTTGATTATATTAATAAAAAATACTAAAATATAAGTATTATCTCACACACTAAAAGTTAAAATGCCCCCAGTTATATAAGTCGTAATAAATATTAACCAAGACATTTTAATAGATCAAAATGAAACGATTGTATCATCTAATAGTTGGATATTAGAATTATCAATGTTGTTATTAAATAATGCATTTTAGGTGAAAGAAATTGCATCTTGTACAATTTGCTAATACTAGTTGTAACTTGTACATACATTGCATTATGTACACAACATGTACATAATATAAAATTTTATTTTCTAGATAAATAAAAAAACTTACTATTTAAAAATAGTTATGCCTTGAATATATTATGTACAATAATAAAGAATTACTTATTTCGTCATCGTCTACCACTCAAAAAGAACCACCCCACACATAATTCAACTTTTTTCATATACTCAATTAAAATTAGCAGAAGGAAACGTTTAAAAGACTCATTCTGCCTCACTCAAAATACATTCATGAATTTATTCATAATAAAGTACAATAATATTTAATTATATTCAATATAAAGTCCTTAGTCATTTTTAAAGATAATAATTATTAAAAATTGTGAATTATCAATATGCCTAACTATAAATAAACTGTGGAACAAGCTCGTAACCATGTTATAGGTAATTGAAAAGATAATGATTATATCCCTTACAATGAATTCTTTTACAAGCAAACGTGTTGTACTTTTTGTATGTACAAATCCCCATGACTTGAATTTATATTGGAGGTCTAAGAACATATCTATTGCACTTTACTAAACACCTGTACGATAATTATATAATATATACTTCATTTGCTACATCCTATTTACTCAATTTCTCATTCAAAATTCATGATGATGATTCTCCACACTTATTTTTATTTTCAAGAACGTGACTTTCAACAGGTGATATACATGGAGGCTAATATATAATATACATACTTATATGATAAACATAGGAAGACAATATTTTATCCAGTGAGATCAAGCGAAATTACCTAGACATAAACCGAAACGGATTTCCACTTATATGAGTTTTCTTCAAAGAGTCGTGCATGATTTTTTTTTGTTTTTTTGAAGGGATCAACAAAGAGTAGCCGGGAAAAAAATAAAACATTGCTTAATTTTTGCAAAGAGAAATTCCTTTTCAAATGAAGGGCAGCGGCGTATGAAGGCACCGCCGGTATTGCTAAGTTACATGACCTATATTTAGAGGAATACCCACTCACAATAGAGTAAGAAGTATAAATAGGCGGTTGGAGCAGGCATACAATACATTACCAACGAAGAAGTATTTGTTCCTTAATAAAGAAGGTAAATTTCTCTTATCATCAACAATACCTACTAAACACGTGCAACAAAAAATTAGAATAAGACGCCTGTAAGCGCAAAATTATTTAATAGAAACTGCAGATAAGAATGCTATAGATATATCGATCAACTTTTCCTTGAAAAAGAAAATGGCATGGTAATATAATATAGTATTTAACCAATCATACATCCAAATTATTATTAATTGTGAATAATGAACATTTTCACAACACAGCATCAGTTTGAGTGTCTGCATCTTGGAGACTTACACAACAAAATGTTATAAGAATTAAAAAAAAAAGGTCCTTTATTATTGAAAAATGGCGGTTTCCTCTACTCCAATAATACATTATTCTCGTTGCGTTAATTGCTTATTATTAATAGGTTACCATAATTGAATTTAGGGCTGTCATGATTATACATTTTTCTGTGCGAATAATTGTTCCAGAAATTATTGTGATA
Source organism: Lepeophtheirus salmonis (assembly GCF_016086655.4). Classification (NCBI taxonomy): domain Eukaryota; kingdom Metazoa; phylum Arthropoda; class Copepoda; order Siphonostomatoida; family Caligidae; genus Lepeophtheirus; species Lepeophtheirus salmonis. Next base: position 37,850,601 of record NC_052137.2, read on the forward strand.
GGCAATAATATTACCGTTTTGACACACTTTTCAATATATATAATGACAATGGCATAATAATTCAAGTATTTCCTTTCGAAGCTCAATAAATTTTTATTTTTAAAGAACACTGGAACTAGACATTTGGACGACATTTAACCACATATATCCATAATTAATTAACAAAACAACCAAAGACAATAAATTAAATGATTTTACCCCAAAATGCTCTTGAATAAAAACCAAATACTACCAAAAACAATAAATACAATTTTGAACACTAAATAAAAAAGAAGTAAACAAAATTATACTTCAATAAATAATAAGCATTGGGCTACGATATATAGGCAAAACTGCCAATTAGGACCTTTATCCAAAAAATTGCTACCTAACAACAAAAAACATGACTGAAAGAGGATGCCTCAACGGGTCATATGCAAATTTGTAGCTTTGTTAGTCTAGCAGATTCCGAGCAAGAAATATCAACAACAGATTCAAAAACTTCATTTGAATTTATCACATAATTAATCGATTTATTGCATATCGTTGCAGGCCTACCCATCTTTCAATATTCAAATCTATTATTACTAGTGATGCAACTAACGCGTTACTCTAATCAGTCCACTTTTAGGAGTAGCGAGTAATATATCGTGTTACTATTTCCAAAACAGTAGTGAGATTAAAGTTACCTACCAGTTCATGGTGAGTTACTATTTTTGTCATTTTCCTTTGACAGTATCCTCTCCCATTTAGATCGTCTAATGACATTTAGACAATTGACCATGAGAGGGGAGCAAAAGGCACCTGTTTCTTTCACATACGTCGCATACACAACACCACTCTACGGCACTCAGCATTATCTGTCATAGTGGTGATGATGGCTCCTTAACCGTGGCACACTACAATGTTTCAATTAATTGAAGCGCATTGCTCCCAAACACACAAAAAAATCATATTTTATTTTATGCACTGCATATATTTTTTTGTCCACTCACAATGTTCATGCAGTATGCGATTGCGGAAGCACTCAGCTTATAGGGAACATTAGCTACAATATACACATTTGCTTTTTCTTGCGTCTCGGAGTGACATGCAACAAATCGATTTCTATCTCAAAATTGGAGATAGAATAAGCGGAAAGTCGACATTTAATTATCCTAAGCTTTTAATAATAAACGATTAACGCGACGAGAAGAGTATATTAGGAGGAGAGGGATATCGACTTTTTCGAGATATTCGGACAATTAGCACTTTGTAGGATAATGAAAGTATATGAAAGGTCTCATTATGTGGAAGAAGTTGTGATTATCGGGTATTTAGAGGGGGTAGGGGACTCTGAGTCGATTTGTGGTTTGTCGATCGCGATTTGCATCTTATTATGTAAGACGCCGTATTTTGGCCTCCCAGTCCATCCCCCACCCCAAATTATCCATAAGAGAAAAACTCAGAGTTTCTCCAGTTATTTCCTTATTTCTACCAGGTTGCGATAATTGAATTTTAACTCTCCGCTTATGTAGTCTCCAATTTCAAGATTGAAATAATTAATTGGACGTATTATTTTGCCCAAATAAAGCATAAAAACAATATTTTTTCATATTTTAATCCCAATTAGAGAAAGCCCATTATAGAAAGATCACTTTCTTAAAAATGTCACTAAATGAAATATGGACACAATTTATTAAAAAAAGTCGGAAGAAGGCTTGTCGTTTCTAAAAAGATCATTCAAAAACTAACATAAAATATTCTTTTCTAAAAAAGCTTAATTATAATACTAAAATTTTTACTTAAAAGTTCATAAACAATATTTCATTTTGATCCAAAATGATTACAAAATATCTGAGGGTTAACAGGCAAATAAACCTTTATAAACAGATATATGATTGGAATACTTGGAGAAGAATACGGAATCCAAATCAGTTAATAGAAATACAAGGTTATACCATCATATACTTGGGCTTGCCAGAATTTTCCATCTGAAGTACCGTGCCGACTGCTGGGCAAAACAGACATACTTTGATGTCATAGAGTATAACAGCGATACTTTAACAGTAACAGTCAATGGAGGTGATATATAGCTACTCTTGGTAACAGTTATACTCTTTGACGTCACTATTAAAAGGCGTGGCGGAAGTCAAACATTAGTCGAAAAAGCGGTATGGTATAGCCTTGAATTTCTATTAATCTTGCTCAAAGGGATATTTGCTGTACAAATATTAGCTTGATTATATTCAAATACGGCGCTTTTTCTTTGATATCAAGTAGGAACATTGGCAATGTTTTTTGTTTTTTTTTAATTAAAAAAAAACAAAAATATTAGATGAATTAGTGCTAGACTTTCTTGTAAACTTATCAATAAGGTTCCATAACTAAGGAATTTTTTTCGGTTTATTATGTAATAAGTGACATCATTGATAGACAGTTAAGCAGGATATCGGTAATAGAGAGTCGAGAAGATTAACGTTCAAGTAATTAATCATTATAAGGAAAACAATAACATATAAAAAATGAAGAATAATTATTGATATAATGGAGACACCAAACACACATTAAAACTAATCTAACTTCGAAAAACACATCTTAAATTAGTAACATTTCAAACTAAAAATAAATAACTGTCAATACTTTACCACAACAAAAAATGAATGGAATGATAAAAAAAAAACAGTCACCAAATTTGTTAATGATTGACTATTTGAATATTCCACATTTGCAAAAAAATTACCTTGGTAAATACTAAACGAGTACATCAATTAGTTTATTTGATTCAATTTATATATGTATGTGAACACTGCAAATATCAAGTTCTTCCTACAACGCAGTAAAAAAAAATATATATGCAAACAAATAAACATAACTAATTAAAATTATTTATTGAAATACCTACATAATTGAAGACTTAACAGTTAAATGGATCATTGAAAATACATAGGTGTACTTAAGTGACATATAATATTAGACTGTCTCGATTTTGAGTTTACACAAATACTCTTTCTATTGATCACAATCAAAAACTGACTTCGGTAATGTCTAAGGTCTTTCAAACTGTTTTCATTGTATTAAAGGCCATTTCAATTTTGACAAAAAGGGACTTTTTTTCGAAGTTGGCCATTTTTATCCGTTTGTATCATGGATATAGAGAAGTCAGATAGTAAAATTAACTCCATTTGAAATTATAGTTGTCGAACAAAAATGAAAGAAGACAAAACAAGTCGTGAGTCAGTCCTTATTTACCCTACAACAATGAAATTATGCCACCTCTCCATATTTGACTAATCTATGCTAAATGGACGTAGCTCATGGATAACGCGCTCGGGAGAAGTTATTTTCTTGAATCAGTGCAACTCCATCTAACCAATTAAAGGAACATTAAAAAAAAAATCAATGTAAACAATTTAAATATATGCATTAATAAATAAACATTATACCAATAGCTACAATTAAATGTGAAAATTTAGTTATTATTTTATTTATGTCAACTAATTAAATTACTCGTATTCCCCAAAGTACATATACCCATCAATCTAATCTCTTTCTCTGAAGTGAGATATTGATTTAATCATCTTCTGATAAATTTTTTTATATCAAGATCACCTGAGATACAGAGTGTTCCATTTAAATCTGAACACTTTGAATTTTAAACTTCAACAAGATATAATTTAATAATTAAAGTTAGAATTTCAACAAAATCAATACTATAAATAGATGTGTATCAGAGCTTTCTTAATAATTAATGTAGCCATCCTTAGCGGCAATGGCAGTTTCCAGGGGGGAGGCCTGGCACCCACTGCGGATGTAGTCATCTGTTATATCGTCCAAGTGCATGCTGACAGTGGCTTTGAAGGCCTCGGTTTTCGGATGACTGACGCAGTAAGTCTTCCCCTCGACATGCACCCAAAAAGTGTAGTCGAGGGGGTTGGCATCAGGGTTGTAGAGGGGCCAAAAGTGTCTAAAAAGATATCAAAAGAGTCTTACAACGAATGAGATGGGTTTCATTCATAGCTGGTGTCAAAAATGGCCTCTTCACCCTGAAAAAGCTCTTTCCACCTACTTTGTTGATGGGTCTCAGGACCGTCTGGTGTAAAACCCCGATTTTCTTTATCTCATCCAGATCCAATTTGGCCTTTTTGACAGGTCCGTCCTTCCTCTTCAGTATTTCGGACTTGCTGACGGCTTAGACGATGGTCCTGGAGACGCCCAACTGCTTGAGTACACGAACAGAAATGAGTCAATCACGTTCAAGTTTCATATTCTTCACTTGTACGTAAGATAAAGAGCTCATAGATTGTCTTGCAACTATGTAATTGTTTATGCTTTAATATATCGAAATATGAATTAATTCCAATCACTCAACCTTTATTAATCATAGAACTAGTAAATGTTCAGTTTCAATAGACCACCCGGTATATGCAGCTTACTTGGAACCTTCTACACATTTCGAGCAGAAAGGAATTTAGTCTCTTTCTTACAACATATCGATAATTAAGGTTGTTAATCGTAAGCATTTTCGGTATGTAAAAGGAAAAAAACAAAAAATGATAACTAACATACTAACACTGACAATTTTAAGAATGTTTAAGATGACAGCAACTTATCTGTCATGACGTTTCATTAAATTAGCTGCGAGTAGCTGTGATAGGGTAGAAATAAATATAAGTCTCACTCTGTATCAAACAAGGACATAGGCAAAAATTACTCCAATGTCGGGTCTCAATTCTACTCTGTCTCCAACAGTGATAAAAATCCAGTATAGAATGGGCATGTTAAAAAAAAGAAACTGAAAATCAACATGGGAATCCCGACAATTTAAAAAAAAGGAGATAAATATTAATGATCATGACCCTTAATTAGATCAGCTACAATCAGGTGCGACAAGAAAGGAAGGAGAAAATGATATAAACAAGGATATTTGCTAGAATTACTCAAATGTCGATCCACAATTTTACTCTAAGTCCAACAAAGACTTACAATTATAACTCCGGAAGAAATCCTTAGGGCTAAGCTTCGTCTTCTATGAGCACACACAATTAGGTTTTGAATATATGTATTTAAAACTAGTTGCATTTCAGTGTCTTCAAACGTCTCAGCCATTTAAAAAAAGAACCTCTCTACATACTTTTCAGCAATTTATTTCGTTATTATTAATATATATTGGTGAATTGCATTTAATATATAAAGTTTTATTGCTTTATATATATTTCATTAATTAAAATCAAAACTTCTAGTAAATTCCAACACATCATTAGAGAAATATACATTTGTATATATTTTACAATGTATTTAAATTACATTCTAATCCCCTCGACTGACTCTCTTAATGTACACTGTATAGTAAGTAACCCATTAATGACGACTAGCGGAATGTTTATTGAGCGTAAGAAGGACAAATTCAATGCTTTTGGGGTTTTCTTTGTCATTCAATATAAACAGGTAATTGCTCAATTTAAAGTATTTTTTATGTCTCATTTTCTTTTTGAATAAATAAATTAATGTATATATTTTATAATTGAAATACTTTCAAATGCATTAGTCCTTCCCTAATTTTGCAATGTCATTCCAATACAAGATCACATTCATTTTACATGACTTATCTATTTATTGACAAATCCCTTGTCATGTTGGTATGTATTTTTAGGGATGTCAATCCTATATAATCTTTGGTATGTAAAAAAAAAAGAAACTTGAAAATTAATTAGATTAAAACAGTAGCACTCCTTGCTCACAGAGTGTTTTTACGTTACGTCACAATTTTGATGTCGCTCATTTTGTGTGCCTAAACAAACAGGTTATATAACAATGAAAACCCTTTTTTCATTAATATTAAGGGAAATAGTGAACTAGTGGATATCAAAACGGGCCCAACAAATAAAAGGACTTAAACCTTACTGTTTATCAAAACATTATCCCTCAATTGCCTAGTTTTATTATATATAAGACCTCAAAATGTATTAAAAATATGTTTTTTATTGTTAAACAATCTTATTTCCATATTGTAGTCAATAAAATGACCATTGCAATGGAAAGAATAATATATTTTTCTTTAACTGTCCGACATTTCTTGTCCCTACCCCTTAAAAATTATACGCATCAAACTATTTTAAGGGATTTTCAGTTACTTTATATTATTCAAATATCAGTGTTCATAATTGGCATCAAGTAGTATTTAATGTAGATGTTAAGTCTTTTTTTACTTCTTAAAGCCATTTGATGAAATTTCATGTAGATTTATAGGAAATTTGTTCATTTGATGTAGTAAAGATGCCCATTTTGAGCTTCCAAGATGGTGTTTCCTTCAATTATGATTTAATTATGACGTCGATGAAAATGAACTATACGTTTGAATTATTGAAATAGGGAGAAATAATTATTAATAAAAGTACTATTATCTATATTCCCAAATACTTTTGTATAAAATAAATGTATACTCAAGAAGATTTCAACAATTTTAATATCCCTAAATATAACTCTCCAACAATCCTCAGTTTTACTTTACATAATTCATGAGCACACGGTGTGGATACACTTTATAGTTCATTGCTATCTGCTCAACAATAAAAAAATAATGATAACAGCTCTAAAAAACCAACACTGCTGCTTTCAACAACCAAATTCGCACACTAAAAAATGCTTAGGATTGATAACCTTATGTATATTTGTACAGTCATTCCAATGTATGTATAGCAGGGTACATATAAGGAGGATAATGGAAGACCAACTTTTGAATACCAGAAATAACTAAGGAACATTATCCTTGACTCAATGTTATAGAGGGTAAACATCGTTCATTCAATTCATTACTTATTGTTACACAAAAATCAAATAACACTCAAGGATACATAACATTGCATTAAGTCGTTTTGACTATAAAGACATTTGTTAACTCCTTTAAGGATTAAATGAAGGGAGAACCTGGCGTGATGAGACCTTTTTTTCCCAGCTCTCTCTTTCTATAACATTTACACTATGCAACTTATATTCATTGAACAATGCCTACATACTTTTAAAAAAAAATGATAAATTGTATTAAAATATGAACAAAATTTCCATGTCCTCCTCTTTTGTGTTGAAATACTTATTCGTGACAAATTACATACATAATGCCAGGGATGTGGTCCTTACATTATTATTTCACCTGAGAAAATATGTGACTAAACTATCCATCCTGAGTGACACCAAATGAAATTAAACTTTTGTTACTATTATTGTTGTTTCAGTCTTTATTTATTAGGTCCAGTCTAGTCTTAGGATCCGTCTTTGGAACTTAAACTGATTTAAAAATGAAGAAATAAATTTAAGTGGCGTCATCAAGGACTATACTTTTTAAGTCTTAGGTGTAATACATGGGACTGAACTAGAAGAAACTGCAGTCTTTATTCATAAATAAGGATCATCGATACGATGTTAGTTAATACCATGGATGATGCATGGACTGACTTATAGTTCATTTCTTGATAATAATTAGGAAATTAAAATATAATAATCTATAATATATTATATTATGTAAAATGAATTGAAATTTAGATATTCAACATGTCAAAAATATTTCATATTATTACCATCAATCAATTATAATCATTTCACATTAATAGATAAAATTGACTCAGGTATATATATATATATAAAAGGGATTATTGTGGAGCGTTTTGTGTTCTCGACGACAATTCTGAAAACAATTATAGTCAAGTATGGTGGTTCTACAGTATGTTCATATAAACACACTCAAAGTATAAACCTTAAAAAATCAAACTTCTTCTTCCATTTGTGAAGATGAGATTTTATTAAGAGACGTGTATACTGTATATTAGAGTGAGTATTCATTTTAGGGACAAATAATGGGGGGAGGGGGGGCTTAATTTATGATTTTTAATACTATGATAGACTATTCCATAACAAATTTTAGGACGATTGAACGTATTTTGGAGGCTCTCAATATATTTAAACATATTTTTGTGGATTTTTCAAATATTTTTGCTATTTTTACACATTATAGTCTTAAATTTAACTACTGGAGAAACTTGAGAGGGTATTTTTAAATTATTTAAATCAAATGGTTCAAGTTTCGTTTCTATTGAAAAAAAAAATATATATGTATAGGTCCAAAAATCCAATTTAGTATTTTCTGTTACATATTGTATTATTTTCATCTCTATACATCAGAAGCAAATCAATACTATTTCAATTTTTTCTACCGTAATAACTATTATTAATAATCATTAACACTTAATAAATAGTTAATTACAATAAAAATAAGTAGGGCGGTGATCTGATCTTTACGATAGAGTGAATGTCATCACGCAAAATTAATCAATTATATGAGAAAATATAAACATTAAAAAAATGTTCATTGTGCGACCTCTATTTAACAACCAACACGACTTTTTTCAATGGGTTTTCTCCTAACTAATTATCCAAAATAATAACCAAAGCCAATTGAAAGCTGAATAAAATAAAATAATAATTATTATGTAATATAATCTCGTTTGGTGTCAATAACGGCCTCGACTCGACCTTAGAAACGGGAGCAAGTCTTGATGAGTGTCTCATTTGGCAGATTTCAGAATACGCCCCGGATCTTGGACACCATTTCGTATTTTTTCTTGCAAGCGGATATGTTGGTGTCTCGCTCAACTTCAAAAGAATTACATAGGGTTGAGGTCCGGTGAGCTTGGAGGCCAAACACTGGGCCCAACAAAGTAAAAATCAAATCTGATTTCCTTGTTTAACGTTCTTTTTGGAGTGTGGCAAGGAGCATAGTCACAATCACCTCCTGACTTTTCTAACTTGACTTAGTTTAAGAAATTTACAGTATCTATAATTTTCCACGATTGTGGAATAAATACTTCGTTGGTCGATGCATTTTTTTAAAAATAACCCCAAACACTTCAAACTAACAGCCGAAACAAAAAGCAACGTCTTACCTGCACATTTGCAGCTATTACAGGCACTCAAAGTTCGTTGTTAAACAACGACCCCACGCTGTACAGGGGAACCTTTGAAACCCATTTCTTTGGGCTCATACTATACACAAATTATTTTTATACCAATATACAACTTATGCCGATAACCTGTTTTCGTAATTCAAAAAAGTTGATCCAACACCCTTAATTCGACACATCCTACAGTATATATCCACTCTAATATACCTTTGTGCTGTATATCCATAGTACTCTGATGAAGAAAAAAAATATACATATTTTTCTTTAGAATCAATAATGACTATAAAATAAAATCACTTCACATAGCCATGAAATAAGCACAACTAAAAATAAACAATGTAAAAACGAGTATTAGTAGATAAATACGCCCACGGAATTTTTCTTCATCGTATCAATTCGTCAATGCATTAATATGACCTTTCTAAGTTGTAGTTACATGTATTGTCCACTCAAATTCCAGATTATTAAAGACGATAAATTGAACATTGTCATAGAACAGATAATATTCGAATTCGAAATGAAACGACTTTTAGTAATAATATTCACATTACAAGTAGCACGGATATATTAATTATATGAGGGAGACTACATAATAAATTATCATATAAAACAAAGACATAATTATATGCAGGCATTGCATATATATTGCCGTTTATGTGCTTGAAAATGTGATTTTATTAGATTTGTTATATCTACAAGTCTTTAAACATCATTGAAAAAGTTCAAAAATAATATGCTGGAAAAACGGTTTCAATTCAATTTTTATTACATTTCAAATGACCACTAATGGCTGTTTTTCCATTTATTTATTTCGAAAGAGTTATAGGATAAAATCAAATCTTGAAATAAACAAAGTATATGATGTGAATTAAAGCCATTGAAACAGAGGGTATGCATGGTATGTAGATTTTTAAAAAAAAAACCTCACGATCCTTGAAACTTGGAAATTAAATCGAGTTCCTTCAGCTGCAATAAAGATTATTGGGGAACATATTAGAAAAATGTACAGCCTTGAAAGTGAATTCATATGTCTCTTTTAAACTTGTATAAAACATTGAAAATAGGCAGCTACCCTGTGAAATATTAAATCCATTACATAATTGATTTGGCATTTAATTAGCGTAGAACGCAAATCCCAGAGAAGAAGGAACTAACTTTTTGAAGAGAATAGAAGACAATTTGGTATAGAAAATAATGTTTACCTGTGGTCAAGCCTTTACATTCTTACAGTATACAGACTGTACAAGGCCATGATCAATTTGCATGCATGTAAAAACAATCAAATTTCCATTTATTTTGCGGTGACATTTTATACATTCCCATGAATTGTGTATAATTATGATACTATTTAACAAATGATGTACTTAGGAGAGAATGCGTGGATGGTTGTGTAATGTATATTAGGGTGGGTTGTTGTAGGAGGGGGCTGATCAAATTTTGAGAACAGGGTATGTACAAAATTTGTGTATGGGTATACAAATGATTTCTATAAAATTTGAGTACGAGGGTAGAGGGACACCATTATATATATTTATAAAATACTTATTTTTTCACATAATTGGTTTCTTTTGTGAGGATAATGGGATATTCCCTCTATTGGTCAGACAAAATTACTCTACTTATTTTTATGAACAGTAATAATTTATAAGATATTTATGATTATTAATTTTTAATTAGAGTTTAACTTAAGAATTATTATTATCTTGCTTTTGCTGTGTACAAAAAAGGAAATAACACAATATTAAACTTGATTTGTGGGACCAATAGTTTGTTTTTCAATAAGAACAAAACTTGAACCATTTGATTATAATTGATTAAAAATATAGGTCAATTTTCTATAGGAGTCCAGTTTATGACAATAATTACTAATAATAAAAATAAGATAATCACCACAAAATATGTATAAATAAATTAGCTCAAAAATATGTTTGATCGTCCTGAAATTTGCCATGGAATAGTCTTTCATAGTATTACGAATTACCAAATACCAACCATCCTCAATTTCAAAAATTCAGATTTTCGACCCTCTCTACATATAGTAGTACATGCCTGTACAAGTTTGCTGCTACACACTACAACAAAATTTTACATCACATCAATAAAATACATGGCTTTTTCATAAAGGAAAGTTTTCTCTGCGTAACAATTGATTATTTCTTTTTTTTTTAAATATTTTTGTGCTAGTTTGCCATGAAAAATGATTACAAATATTATTTGTAAAAACACATAATTTCATACCTTGCCACCAATCCTATTTCCCTTCATTTATTTTCAAAGGACGACACCATATGTCTTCCATATTTAAACGTTTTCCTTAGAACCGATACATGTGAGACGCTACAATCGTAATTAACTTTTTAAAACCTTCCTACATATATATGTTTATTAAAAGTCCTAATTTTATTTATAACTGAAAAGAGTTTTAGAACATCTATGATATTTAAGAAACAAACATGAATTTAAAGGTGAATGACCTTAGGAAAACTATCTAATTTCACAATTGACAAATAAAAACATGGTCAAACTTGAATCACATAAATCAAAAATGTCTTAAAAGTCACTCTCAGAAAGGAATTCGAATAAGTAATTCAGAAGAAAAAAGAATCATAATTACTTTCAAAATATCATTACCTTTCTCTCACAATTGACATATATGAATTGTACTTGATTACTAATTGATTTGGAACTTATATATGTGTTTATAGAATGCCGAATACTATAATAAGTTCATTTAAGACTGTGCAACCTCTCTGCGTAACCTTTTATGATTTTTATGGATACACAAAATAGCAAATATTAATGGAAATCAAGGATGTTGTGACGTTCCTAATTAATATGGTCCTATTCAAACGTAGAACCGGTCCTTGGAATTTTTCATACAAATATCGATGGCTTATTAAGGCAAATAAGATATATGATATATGTATTAAGATCATTGCACATATCTTGCAAAAAATATTCCCATTTATATCATAATATGAACATATTATATTTTAACTTAGTTATATCATTGGTTTTATTTTAGAATAGATTAATTTAAACAAAAGAAAGAAGGAAAAACACGCTCAATGACGTCACGATGGATCAATTAGATCGTCTTTATGGATTGACAAGTGGGACTGGAGTGGACCGGAGTCCTAAATAAGGACCAACACAACAATGTTTTAATTAATAAATATGTATGTAACTATAGGATATGAAAGAAATAGGTAAAACCAAGTTAATGTGATAAAAAAATACAATTAAAAATCAGGACTTTCTCTATTCTGCGTCCACTTGTAAATGCACAATCTCAGATACAAAATGTTATGCTATTTCTTAACGATTTAATCTTTAACAAACATTTGCCGATTACTCAATTACATTCATATATACATATATATTTATCATGATTTCTTTATTATTATCGAAATACATATATGTATGAACGTACGTGGAGTAACAAATGAAGATATCATCCTTGAGATACAAGTTTTTCTCATATATTTAAAATTAGCCAAAAAATACGGGTCACCTTACTTAATAATACATATTAAGAACGTGGGTATTTTTTCTTGTTCTCCCAAGGCCTTAAAAAAAGATTGCAGTGCCCCAATTGTGAACTAACCTACTTAGTTCAAGTTTTGAAGAAATGAAACATCATTTTTTTGCAAATAATCACAATAGATTATTTTAGTCGTTGAACAATCCATTCAAAATCAAATTTTTACAATACATCGGAAATAATTAGTTATCATAGAAAATATTGTATGGTGGAAATAACTACAAGATACCGAAGAACAATATATGAATTGATACCTTGAATTAATTATAAAGTACCAAATTTTCTACAAGTTTATTTATGATCCATAAGTGTTACTGCAGATATTCAAAATACTTTCGACACAAAGCCATACCTAATTAATAACACGTATTCGAGGATAGAAATAAGACATTTAAAAAAATGTTAACTCAAGAGGAAAATTACATTTATTATTTCTTTGATTTGCAATACTAAAACAAAACTGTTTTGAATTTACTCAATCTAAGTTTTCGAGAATTTCAGAAGGGATTTAATTCTAATACTGTTTAATACATAACTTTAAAGTTTGTTATTTTTAAATTAACGTCCATAGATGTATACTACCCTCGATAAAATTTCCAAGAAGTAACTTGACTATTGGGGTTGAGTATGAACACTTCCATCAATTCAAAAATTTCCTTTTAATCGGACTTCATTGAGAATTTGACTATTCTTCATGCAGTTGATATATTCAGAGATTTTTGCAGAGCTCTCCATAATGATTCTCATTTAAAAGCTTCTCGAAAAAGAATATATAATTTGGCCGGGTAGATTTTTGGTACAATAAGATTAAGTCCCCTTAAAATAGTTATCACCTCTATTCTAGACCTCAATAGCTCTCTTGCAATTAAACTTATAAGCCTTTCTTCTAATTTTTTGACTTTAATTGGCTCATTTTTTTTAACTTGCGTAGGTGAAAGAGCTTCTACTTCCTCGCCATTTTGAAATTAACTAGATATAGTAATATATTTCCTAAAGATTTTAAAATATTGAATAAACGTAATAGGAGATCATTCGCAGTTATTTTCCGATTAGTTATTCTTAAACTAAACCGAATCCAAAAGTTATTAGAACTAACTAATAGTTTCTCCCCATTCTCCAAAGCGTGGTTTTAAATAGATCTATTTTTGGGTCAAAAATTAATATGAAATTCAATGTGTAGTTGTACTTATGGAACAGAGACATTACATACAAACTTACAGAAAATTTACTATCATAATGAGATATTTATTCATATTTTTATACTTTACAAGTTATAATTTGTCAGTCTCATTACTTTTTAATAGACTAATACACCAGGAGTGTTGGATCGATCCTAGTACTGATTTACTAAAAAGTTTCTCCCCCTTCAGTCTTTTTTTTTTTTTTCATCCGTCCGATTTGTTTCACCATTCAACGTTCCTACCTAAGGATCGATTAGTTGGTCCTTCAGTCCTAGCTAGGATTGAATAATATAAGGACAAAAAAATACGAAATGATAGCTTCCCATTTTATACCTCAGACATCTTATTGTTGCGTCTTGACGAGGGAGAGACGCAAGCTTATTTATAATAGGAGAGATCCAGGATGACCGAGAGAAATGAGGAGAAGAATTCACGTGGAGGAATGATACTACACTGATTATATGATCATGTGTCTTCTAAATCTACTCTAAATATATTTACATAAGACGACACTATTTATAATACATAAAACTCAGTACTTAAATACATAAACGAATATACAGGAAGATAAAAACCAGAAAGGACATATTAAATACATAACACTTATCTCTTTGAAAGAGGTTATGGCTAAACAGTTGAAATGACAAAGGTGATAACTACTTCATTTCAGCTGTTTTAGTTACCATAAAATACGGATAAAGACCGGTCCTATGACTGACAAATTTTATTAGGACCGGACTTAAACTAATCATTTCATTGTGATCTTTTAATATTACTCATTTATTATTTGCCTAATAGTGTTGAAACACGATCTGCCATATAATTTTTCACCGGTTTGGTCATAAGGGATTTTTTCGAGACCAATATGGACCGTTATTTCGTTACAGACCCCGGCATGAAACCGTTGAGATTTTATTTTCTAACAAAAAACCGCTATTTTTTTGTGGAATCAGATCAAGACCGATTTTCGAGACAGGTCCAGACCGAAGTTGAACCGAATTAGTCAAAATTATAACAGTCATAGCCGGATATAAGGTTTCCAGACCCAACCCTTGTACCTACATAGATAGAATTGCTGACACTTGAATGATATAATATGTCATATACCTAAATACTATAATAATTATGATTAAAAAAGTCGAAAATTTAGACTTAATTATACAGAAAATAATTATACTTATTACATCAATCACTATGAATTATTTATTACCTTAAAGTGTTTCTTCTCATCTTTTGATTGCAACCCTAACAATCATCTGCTAGAAATGACTAATAATAAACAGCAAATGCATAAAATATAAGTGTTTCCAATTACTCAGATGATTAAACACAAAACCCACCAAAATAATTGTTATAATAATAATTTATTCATTTAACATCAGGGACAAATGCTTTTGAAAAAAAGATCATCAAATATAATTTAAACAATTTGCAAGAAACTATTTTTTTTTACTCAATGTCATACGTAATAAACATCAAACAAAAACATATTCACATCATAATGAGCAATACAAGGAAATGAATTCCAAGAAAAGGTCATCTTAGACATAGCTATTGTATTCATTTATACTTTAAATGTGTATAATGATTACATTTTTTGTTTATGCTTAATGTGTATGACATTTTATTTGTATAAAATTTTATTGTATTATAAATAATTCTAAGTCTTTTGTTATCAATATTACTTCCTTCTCAAGATTAAAAATATCCAATGCAAAATCTTTATGGTTTTTTTACATACACGCATATGCTCTTTATAAATATCAAAATTACTTATTAAAAGATATCACAAAAAATATTGCTCAAATATATGTACAATGGCTATTTACACCGTAACTCGTAAATATATAACTACGATACTATCACTCCACAGTTCCGTAGTTACAATGTTGTTATTGAGGGACGTGTTTGGAGTAACGATGGAAGACTCGCCATTAATAAGACGATAAATGCTATTATTGAAAAATTATATGGGCCTTGCCCCAATATTAAAACTCTCAAGATAAAACATTTCAATCAAAAATAAATACAAGGTATTGGCAAGACGAAGGTTGATGATATAAAGAGTACCTAACTCCCACATTCAGACTACACCCGCAATCCCCCTCTCTAATAAAACCTACATGGATTTCGTGTAAAAATATTGATATCTATCAGACACGACTCTGAAAAGGCTATTATTAACAAAAACAAAACAAAAATGAAACTAGGAAGAATCATATTTCATGACCTTTGAGTTATTTTATGTCTTAAACTATTCACGATTACTTTGAGACGTGTAAAATAGATCAAATGGAATATAATTCATTTGAAAAGAATGCATTTGCTGGTGGGCATGCCTTTATCTTTTGGACACTAGAGAAACAAATATTGCACAAAAGAGGCTATAATTAGAAGAATATGGTGGCTTCATATCCTAATATTTACATAATTGAAATAATACCCAAAACAAATTCGATTATCATTTCATCATGCACTGAATTAGAGTAGGGTTTACTTCTCCCATTACTGACATTTTACCTTGAACCTCTTTAAATCAATTATTTTATTTGAAAAAAAAAAATATATATATATAGGCAGTTGAATAATAATAAAATATAGGTATAAGCCTATCCTTCTCAAGTTCAAGGATGTACATGCACTCTCAAACAACAGTCAAAGCGATGATAATTTAGAAGCTCATAAAACATAGCAATGACGAAATTTATAATGATTTTTTTTTACACCTGTATCTTTAATATATTATATTTATTTAAAACTCTGTAAGCTTCAAAAACACTTAGACTTTTCCAACAAAGGCAGTCGACATGTGTTTGTGGTGATGATAAACAACAGAGTCTATGTTTATATTATATTGAAGCAGATGTGCATTGGTCCGCAATTAGGATAAATTAGGCTAATAATTTATCTAGACTTATTCTTGTATTTATTTTAAGTACCTAGTAGACAAGTAGCACGATTAAAGACATAAGAGAAACTAATAAAGATAGATAAAGGGTCTGGCTGTGTACATACACTGTACATAATGCAATGTCAAGAATATTCATCCTGTCACTCATTATCATATTGAATATGATTCAAATTGGCAATTAAATTCAATCAATTAACTAACTAAACTTAAAGACATCCATCATAATTAAGCAGTACACAATGTATTCATTTAAAGTCAGATTTTGTAATCAAACAGCACCTATTATTGAATATAACAAAGACGGAGTAAGTACTCTATCAAAATTAAGTTAGCCAATCCAAAAGTATAAAGTGTAAACGATCCATTTTAACTTTGGATCTAACCAAGAAACAAAAGCTCAAAATGAATCATTATTAAATGTCAACTTCCCCTCTAAGTAATGACTAATGAGAGGAGTAAAAGATAAGATTACATTAGAAGCCATTAAATGTGATGTAATTCAGTATATTTAATTAAATTAAAGACTTGCAAATAATTTCTACACATTTGTTTCTCTTCTTTGTTTAAATGAAAGACACCCACGAGTAAAATATAAATAAAAACTATCATAAATTGAACCTGCTCATATACTTTTTGCAAAAATACATTATTCGTTACATAGTTATACTTATTATTCTTTGGCGTGCCACGTATGTATCTTTACAAACAGGTTGTGTTCCTTTCAATGCATACTCACAAATACTCTTAAAAGTAAGAGCCAATGCTAATTTAATGTATTCTATAAGCAGATATGAGTCAAGTTGTAATTACAAGGTACATACTGGGATTGCACATCTGGAAACAATACTTTGTGCACACAAGAAAATGAAGTGAAACGACTAATGAAGATATAATCTATGAATCATTGACAAGAAATATTATTGGAGCTACTTATAGGCTTAAGATAAGGTTATAACATAAGAACATACATGACTTGAAATAAATATCAAAGTTGACGAAGAATGAGCAAATATTACGTAATTTTGCGAGCATTCTTATTTTTGATATCTTCTAATCCGTCAAAAAGCTTTTTTAATGGATTGATGAAATGTCAATGGACAACACCAAATTTGATGTACAATAATATAAATGTATATTTATTTATGATTTAGCCTTACTTTCAGTTGGATTGCGCCTAGGCCTTTGACGTGACTCTTGGTCATAACGATCCAAACCAGCGTCAAAACTAATAGTGCGATCTCCAAAGGTCAAAGTACGATATTTTCCTTCAACTGCTTCCTCTTCTACAAACGTAGGCAAAGTGGGTTTCTTCATGTTGAGTAATGGATTAATTAATGGGCCTCGGAGCTGAAGACACAGTAGATTTCAAATTTTCAAATAACAAAAAAACACACACACCAACCAAAAATATATGGGCTCCAATAAAAATGGAAGTATCAAAAAACAATCAACAATGACCAAACTACGTTTATAAAAGGAATAAAAACACTGGATGAAAGACTTTTGTCAAGGAGATTAATCGAAGAAGAAAAGAATCACGTTGTTCTCCTTTGACATACACAGCATCTCGAATAGAACAAACTAAATCCATTTAAGCTCCTGTTTTTTTTAGTCAAAGTATCCCGAGCAATCAACGCGCTCTTCACTAAGACAGGCTCGCACACCCATTTTTTATTCTTCTTCTATACAGGTAACAACAGCCTCAGTCATACATCTCATAGCTTTAAAAATAACGATTTTTAAATCAACTTCCTTCTATGTAATGTCAAAGGCAGATACGCGTAGAACCAGCAATTGAGTCAACCCATTTCCGTTGAAGGTCATTTGATTATTATTTAATTATAATATGAACAACGCTGTATTTTTCTTCATTATTTGCATTTCTGCATCATTAAATTAAAAATCGTTTGTAAAAGCTTTTTAAAATCGTTGTTCATCTCACTTAGAAATTTGTGGAGGAAATTTGGGAGCCTTCAAAATTGATTGTGAATTGTATGAAATGAATATTACCAACAGAACCGTTGGAAGTTGAAACTGAAGGGATAAGATTAATTTATGAATTCGATAGATTAATATAAATAGTGATTATTAATTGGGAGGGGGCAGTTTTATATAAAAATGATTTTACATGTTCATTAATATAATAATCACGCAACTTTTCAAAAATGGGTCTCTGTGTAAATATAGGACGAATCTTTATTTTCTCGTATCTGGTTCGGTTCAGATCTTTAGACGTAATTATTCGGGTACCCAAGCTTTCGTATCCAGATCCGAAATCAAAATAAGACGGATACATGTCGCAAATTGTATGGACATTTTAACCGAAATTAATATCTTAATAAAATAGAACTTAGATTACAGTTACATTTGTAGTGATTACTGATTCCGAAACAATGAATAACCCAATGTTGTTACTATTAGAATATGATTAATTCTTATATTAATAACATTGGACACGTAGTTACCTTTACTGTATCTTGCAACCTCTCAACTAAAAAGTAATAGAAAAAAGGCCCAAAATCTGGTGGTAGTTAGCCATTTTTTCCAACCATAAAACTATTATTCAATTATAGTTAATAATTATTTGTTGATAGATTAATAAGAACAGATTCGAATCCGACCAATCAATATTAAGATCACTAATTAAAGGTAAAGAAGAAGAAACATCCACAGCTGACAGACAAATATTTTATAAATTTTTATGTTGGTGAGATAAAGCCGAGTGAAATAACCACAGGCACGGCGTTACCTCCCTAATACAAAATATACAATCCATTTTGTTGTGAGTTGTTGATGTTTATGCTTCTTTTATCCTAATCAATGCTCTGACTGTTGATTGGTAGAATTAGATTAGTTCCTTTTAAGCTGTAAGCCAAGTCTTCGTAAAGCTTTAAACCAAGTAGCGAAATGAGGAGCCACGTGATCAATAGCTGAAAAATGTATTGGTGTACATAAACTTTTTTTCTTCGCTAGGGGTACTATTTATATATTATTTGGAGATATAATTAGGAGTTATTATGTTATTTAATGTATTTTACTTCTTAGAAGATGCTCATTCGAAGTCCGAAAGACGGATTTAGCTTAACTAGAGTTTTGTTAACACTCGAAGTTGTTTGTTCTAGTTCATAGATTATGATGTGTATTCTGAGTGATTTTTTCATATATAATTAATGTAAAAATAAAAAATTTATATTAAGCTATGGAGTCCAAGTCAATTCTCGAGCCCAAATTCCCACCTCTGACAATCATTGACCATTGTATCTTAAATTATACATTGATTATTATAATAATATTCAATGTATCATAAATGTATCATTGAAAATTCCGGCCTCTTCTCTTCGTGAGAAATTCAAAAAAGGAAAAATCAAACAATAAAATAATTTTTTCTTTCCCCACAGCAATTTTAGAGTGTGAGCTAGGTGTGATCCATGAAGGACTGATACATCGTTTTTTCAGTCCTACGGTCCTTACTATTTTTTAAATTTCTTCACTCATATCTAGAATTAAAGAATATAAGAACTAGAAAATAATGAATGATAGCTGAAAAAGTATAATAATACGTTCTAGTCAGACATCCCCTATAGTTATATTTTCTCTTTGAAAGAGGTTATGAACTATGATGTAACTTCAGCGAATCAAATGACGAAGTTAGTAAGTACGTAATTTCAGCTGTTGCAGTTTTTACAAAGATCGGTAGGATGGGTCCTAGGACTGACAAATTTTATTAGGACCGGAATAATAGGACTGCTGTCCTTTTAATTTTTTAGACCGATCCAACACTACTCTCATTATTACATCACAGCCTACGTCAGAAAGAAAAATAGTGACATCGTAGTGATGTCATACGAAAAGCGACATCTTGCAAAAAACTGTTAAAACGCTGCGCCATTGTATTTCCTCTGGCTAACGGTAGCGTTTCGCTACTTGGTTTAAAGCTTTAATTATTCCTAGTTATGGAATTATTATTCAAAGGTTGGGTAGAATAGGAGAGTAGTTCTACCAACTGATGTTGGGCCTCTTTTCTGTGTAAAAGGGTGAGGGATACAATAAAGGTTACAACATGCACGATACAACTGTTTATATAGAGATCGCTCCATACACTAATCAAGATAAATAGATACCTTCAATATAGATATAGATTTTTAAGATCCAAAAAAATCCCTGCGATCTTTTTTAGTGTATGTAATAAGTTCGAGGACCCAAAAATGGTTTTGCATATTTTCGGTTAATTCAAATTTAGTTATACAGAACCCGGGTACTTCGAATTCGGGTCCATGAATTGTCCTATTTCTATGTGTGCGTTGGCAAATGGACTCATACCTCCCCTGTTCAAGCACATATGTTATTAATACAATTGGGATTATTGAAGGATAAATTGTTATTGTTTAAAAGGATACTTGATATAAATGACGAGTTAAGCAATTAAATCATTAATAAATTTATTACTATGAAGTTAATACCTATAGTTTAGTATAGTATAGACTAGAGGGATACATTTTTTATATAGTTATTTACAAAGAAAACATGAAAATATTAACAGGAGGGTAATTTAATTTATATTTTTTTTAATTACACTCGTATCAATTATAATATAGACATAAAACGTAATCGTATAATTGGCCATTTTATTTGAAAAACCTGTAGGTTACGGCGCTTTGTTTTTCAACTATTTTCGAATTTCGATTAAAAATAATATGGAAAAGTTGTAATGTTGTAAGAAAATAATCATTACAAAACGTCATTACTGTAGGATGTCTTCTTTAAGTTGTACATCTTGGATCAAAGTAAGAAGAGAAAAAGGCAAAAATTATATATATATTCAATAAAAATTAAAAAAAAGCCTTATTTTGAATGAAAACATCATGACAGACATTTTTCAAATCTATAAAAAATATCAGTAAAGTTACTTTGTGAAGCAAAAAGAGAAAATAAATTTTGATGACTCGCGTGTAGCGATTTTTGTCAAAGTGGTCCTTACATTTTCACTATTCCTTATTATTTTTAACCATGGGTACAGTTCAAAGTGGGAGAAGACACATACATAATCCTCCAAGATTTACTACATTTATGTTCTAACACCTTTGAATGATCCTCTTCTAGTTTATGAAATCCTATCTGCAGTCCTGTTTTATATATAACTATCATTATTCTTGAAGAGAGAAAATTTAAGTATAAATTATTCACAACTGCGTGAAAGAGGAAAAGTATTGGTGGTGAAGTTATAAGCGTATGTCCTCGTTGGACTCGGAATATAATTGAGGATATACACCCCTGTAGTTCTAGCCTATTTCATTACTAGATGCAGAGTGGTTTATTTTCTTGAGCTCATAGCTACTTGAAACGTGATGGCAGCTACATATATTGCTCTAAAACATTCTTCAAATTGTCTGATTAACCTCGTTCATTTTTGTTAGCATCCTGGCAGATCATATAACTTTCAACTGTGATAATTATTAACGTAAGAATGCACAAACTTTCGGATTAATAAGGAAAAAAAAGACACTTTCAAATCAGAAAATAACGAATCTATAGATGCACGCTTCAATATAGGAATAATTTAGATCGTGAGACAAGATTCATGTAAAGGTTGTAAGACTCATTCAAAGGGGGTCCTATATAATATTACCTATTTTTTCTTTTATATTTAATTTAAGTTAATCTTCAAAGTCATAGTTATATTTACATATATGTATATATTTTGCAACACAGCAACCTTATCGTTGAAAAAAAAGAAGTCCACATTTTGATTGTCTTACTTCTTTAATTAATATGAATCATTCTGAAGATCCCTCCTCTTACATAATATGAAATGTAATAATCCACTTAATATGTTTCATATTTCATTCATTTTCCAAACTTTGAGTCGTTCAAAACTCGTTGAGCTACAAAGATGTATTCAAGCAAATTGTTGAGTAAATATTGTATATCATTATTTTATTGAAAATTAAATATGTATTCATTATTGGCCTCCCCTCTCTATAAATTATAATGCCCAAAGTATGGAAAAACTATAAGTAAGGTTGTTCAAAGATTTTAAAGACGTTATTCCTTCACTCTCCCCCCCACCTCAGACCCTCAAAAATTAACGAAAAAATAAGGAAATGAAACGATGTCTTTTGTGGTTGTGTAAATTAGAGAAGTTGACCTGAGTTATTTAACTTGAATTTCTGGTTGGTATTAATCTTACAACACTACATGTCAAAATTGCATTGTATTCTGACTGTAAACGACTTTCAAATACTGTTGTTCAATACTGAACAGTTATAAACAATGCTTTTAATGGTGAATGTGTTGGTTTTTTTTTACAGTGTGGGCAAATGCGGCATTTACTCCGATATCAGCTTGTGCATGTCCAAATTTTCATGTAAAATAGAAAAAACATTGTTTTTTTATATCTTCAAAGTATAAGCTATCTCACGCAATTTCATTTTACGGTGTTTTGAAACTATTTTGCGAAATTTTTTCATATTTGCGAGCGAGCAGAGCGTTCAGAATCATATGTGCATATGCAACTGCGTTTAAATTTTGCATAAAAGTTAATAATAGTTGATTTCTTAGTAGAGAGTCCTCATAATACTTATCAAGCCACTATTTGACTTTAAAAGTATTTTGAAAAAACTAGTCTTTAATCAACACATAAAGTTATTTTCCATCCTTTGTCTTGAAAATTACAAAACCAGGGTCACTAAAACGACTGTAACCTCTAAACTAACAGTCAAAATACAATTAAAATTAGATACTTACTTTGAAAGATGATTATTGATTGGAAATTACTTGGGCTTATACACAATGTTGTGATATATGTGTCCGCCCGAGGAGTTATTGAGTGATGGATTTGATTTTTTTAGTTTGAATATTTTTCATAATTTTATTGTCATTTTCATCTGTTATTATAGTGAGCAACCATTCTCAAAATAAAGTAAAGTGCTCATATTACACTACAATATTTCTCATATTAATTTGACAACAATATTTTTAATTAAAAGTATTTCTCTTCAGAGTAAGAGTAATAAAAAGTGAAGAATGAAATTCAAGTTATATTTATTTTTCGCGTTGTAATTATTAATTTTTCTTTTATTTAAACATCATGTTTATATTAATATTTAAATATTGTTATAATAAGGAGGACAGACAAACCAATAAATTTCACTCAATTTATTCTTTCCATTCCATAAATTGCTCATAATAGAAAGTAAGTAATCAGCTTATGTAAAAATAATAAAGTGGATTTATAAAATATATGAATGTATTATAGATATTTAAATAATAATAACTTTTGTTACTTTATGTGGATGAAAATTATTTACAATAAGCCTTTAAACGATATTATTTATGAATTCATCGATTGATTTGGCCAAACTTAGTAAACGAATAAAGAAGTATATTAATAAATTCAAACTATCCGTTGTAGGAAGAATGGGGATCTAATATTAAAAGTGCCGATGACTTTATATTTTTTACCAGTATACAAACGGTTTCTACACACCTACAAGAGTTGAGATCCATTATCCATGATGTGTTTAATAAACAAAGTTACCCACAATCATATTGAGTCTCTGTTCTCTTAAGCTGTTTAATTATTTTTTACAGATGTATTGTGAAAGCAAAAAAATGATCTTCAATTAATACAATTTTGGCAGATAAATATAGAAATAGGAAAATGGTTGAAATCCCGGTTAGCGTAAATTTTATAAAAAAGATGTTTATGTTGGAAACCTCTACATATTTTTAAGTGTTCTTATTAATTAATTATTCCTTTCGATTTTGAGGGTTCAAATGTATTAGCAGGCAAGAGCAAGGGAGTACAAGGTCATTATCATAATTTTTCTTTGGTGGGTGGGGGGGGGAAATTGTCTGGGACAATTTTGACACAATGTTTTTTTTATGAATGGCGAATTTGAAATAATAAATAAAAACCTGCATAATTTGACCAAGATTTTTTGATAGAAAAAACAAATTTTGAATATGGTAATATTGTTAATTTTAAAATGTGTCCCCCCGCCCCTAGTTATGAGTAAATGGACCCTTTTTGGATAAAACATGTTACTGCAAAAAGTATTGTTTTACATAGCCACTTATTATCGGAAATTATCGGATTATCGGAAAAACTACAAGCCATATGTTTTTGTCCTAGAAATATTATATTTTTAACAAAATTTCATGGTGTATTACCTAGTAATTTGGTAGTTTGATTAAAATATGATGTTTTTGTCTGAAAAAACAAGAATAAAAACATAAAATACTTACTTAATAGATTTTTTATAAAACATGGTTCAACCTTTGAAATTTTGCTTTCATTCTTAATTTGAAAATTTTAGTTTGTATTTATTAATATTTCAATAAAAGTATGAGCAAAGTATAACTAATATTCAGCCAATCCAAACTTTATTTTTCTTTATTTGTCATTATGGATTAAATCATTTAAATCTTTCCGGTACTTTTTCCCCGTCCGTGGCATATATAAAGTCAAATTCTTCAATATATCTGCTTGCTTTGTTAAAGAGATCCCTCTTGGACCAGTTAATATATATTGAAGAGGAATATTTATTTTAGGTTTGAAATAGTCAAAAACAAATTATTCTTTTCTTAGTATGATGCCTTGTAATCTAAATTGTAATCAGGATTTGTTCCTTTTTCTATACTTTGATGGGTTTTGAGTAACTTCAAATTAGAATAACTATACATGACTAATATAGCATTCGCAAAAACAATTGTTTACATAAGAACAGGATTCTCTTAATGAATTTTTGCTATGTATGGGATTATAATTTTTCCTACTTGTCGTGTTATCAAATGATAACATGATATGCTGATTTAACCAATAAAATTGGAAATAAAAGCTAACCTAAATTAAGTAACTTAAGAAATCTTTGTAGATCTATTTTTAAATAAAATTGATCCTATAAAAAAAATAGTTATCAAAATTTGCAAAAATAACAGATTAATTGATGATAATATGTTCTGTGAAACATCTATTACGAAAATCAAAATATTTCCATCTAATTGCCCTTAACACAATGTAATCTCGAAGGATTTTTTCTCAAAATGAATGCGGGATGGAGTTGCATTTTTAACTAATTGTCTTCCATATCTACTTATAAGTTATTCTGATTAACCTTACAGATGCACCGCAAATTCTAGTTAAAAATTTGAAAAACTTTTGTTCACAATAAGAGAAAAAAACAAACATATGCAATTGTGGATTTAATTTTCTATCTATGTATGTATTAAAATGATTCAAATACCATTAGAGAGTGATTAATGATTGGCTATTGTTATTTGTCTACTATTTTTGGGAGCTGATGCTATAATGGAATAGTGAAGTGACCTGATCCGTGTCAGAAGCTCCTTTTCAATAGAGCATATTATTTAGAGATACTTATTGGAGGAACTCATCCTCATTTCAATCATGTGATGGTTATATTCCGTATTCAATATTTAAGAGTGAGAATTGACCTTTTTTGTTACCTTTGATCTTTAATATGATCTTTAGACTATATTTTTATCATTAAAAATATAACAAAGCTATTATTTCAAGTATAAAAGAGTTTTAATGATAAAGAAAATACGCAAATTTATCCTAATTAATTCGAAAATTCGTTAAAAAACACACATTTTAGGATAAAAATATAATTATCTGGATAAGGTAGGGAGGGTTGTAGTCAATTCCTCCCCTACTGTAACAAAATACCACACGAGATATTTGTTTATAAGAGAAGTTGAACTAAATTTGAATTTGATCATTTTCACAAATTATTCTAAGGAATAATCCCTTTGACTTTGATAATCAATTATATAAATACATTCTGTCAAAAAAAGTACCCTGAATTGTTAATTTAAATTGCCCGCACAAAAAAGATTTAAAAAAAAAAATTCTACGTCAGCAGCACTCTCTTTCAATATTATGCCAAGTTTGAGCGCGATTTGTATAAGTATGCTTGCAACAGCTGGATAAGTCAGTCTACCTCACTAGTGCTCCACGATTTTTACAATGAACTAAATTATTGAACAAAGAGTTTGTCTTAAATTTTGTGTTGCAAACGAAATTCCATGTGCTGACGCTTTGAAAATGTTAGATTAAGCTGTTGGGCAGCTTTATACTTTTTTGAAATAATGTATATAACTAATTGATTTTTGTTGGTGAAATAGTGGAGGTAATTTTTTTAGGTGTATAAGCAAAAAAATGAGGCAATTATAAGAAAGCAACATGCGATTGTTTTTCCTAAAAATAAATCGATGTTATTTTATTATTCTTTAGATAATGTTCTAAGATTTTTATTATATAAATAATTAATTAACCCTCTGTAGAGTTTAAAAATTTGGGATAATTATCATCAAAAAATCGCACTAAAAAAATAATGAAGCTATAATAGTTGGTACAGCTGAACATAATGGGATGTGCCTTTATTTGAGATGCAAGGAATAACAACAAGTCTTGTTAGATCTGAGTTTCATTGAACTGTAAAAAATCTCAAATTTCACCAAAATTGTTCAAATTCTTAAATTAAATTTGTGTCAAGTCATTTTGTTTTGAATGAATAGAATGTGGCTGTCCCTTGCATAGATAGCATCTGTTATCTTGTCCAAAATTTGTTTCCAAGTTGTTAAGACATCCTTTATACCAGCTAATTGTGTTTGCTTCTCAGTATTAGTTATTATCGTTTCTTCCAGGATGGTATGCTTTTGACTAAAAATAATCCGTACTCCGAACTGCAAGATCTAATATAAATCGTCGTCTGAGCCTCCTCTCTCCCACGATTATGATATATTATTTGTATTTTTACCTTTAGATAAATTTGTGGGGAAAATTATGTACCAGGAACAGCCTTTTCTTTTCAATGAAACAAAAATAGCTAAAAATAGAAAAACCTTTTTTTCTCTTTTTCATATATAATGTGAGACCATCACGATAAATCAACTCCTAAAAAAATATGAGAAAAGGTGAAAAAAAGGTTTATCTAATTCTAGCTTATATTATACATTTTTATATAACGTTTCAGTCTTTGTAATCTATTTCTAAAATAATTTTAGGTAACTATTAAAAAAGGATCAAATTTAGTGGCATCCCTCTTATATCTTGCATGAATTGTAGTCTATAAGTAGTGTTCTGCGTCTTGAAATTTAATGTCATAATTGTGGATAAGAAAATTAGAATAAAATCTGAAGTTCTTCTACTCTTAAAAATTAATTTCCTTTGCAGAGGCCAGAATAAAAATTATATCATTACCGTTTTTTTAGCATACATGGTTATTTGTGGTAGATTTGATGAAGTTTCTGTACACTTTCTTTTTGAAAATCATTCATAGTTTTTGCAACACAATAGCCTCGGCGTATTTCCAAATCTTATTATAATCAACAAAAATTTAATATGTGGAAGATTTAGTAAAAGTTATAGACAAATTATCTATCTAATTCAATGTAATATTCTCTAAGAAGAGTGAAATTTTTTTAGATAACTATTTCTGTCCTCTAAAATCAATAAAGAAATTTCACATATTCCCTTTCAAATCTACTTTTCCTGGAGTTTTACACGTAAAAGAATGGTCTGATAGTTCACAAACTCTTTCTGTGAACTTATTAAATTATGGAATTTTGAATCGGAAAAGTAAATGGTTTAGGTTAAAAAATGGTTCTTTGTACAAAAAGTATGTAAGAAAAGTTAGAACAGTTATGAAAAATATTCAGTGGTAGCTCAACGACCTTAAAGTTTTGAAAATTTACATTTTTAAACAAAATACTGAGTATTTTCTTTAATACTGTCCATATACATCCATTTAAAGTTTTTTTTAAAAAAACAATAATTGGAGCTCACTAAATTTAAAATGAATTATAATTCTTAATTATTTCCAAAAAAATAATGTATATATGTTCAAAATAATGTCAATTGAAGTTGATTGAAATTTAGCTCATGTACCTTTTTTTAATTTCTTTAGCATATTTCAACCCAAACATTGGACTGAAAAATATGAGAATTTGCAATTACGTTTAATTTACACTAAATTCAACGAAAAAAATTAAATTTTTAATTACTATGACCTTAGTGACCTTTTTTATGACCTTTTCACAAAAAGTGACCTCAGAATACTAAATACTCAGTAATTTAATTTTAAAAATTAAATTTTCAAAATTTTAAGGGCGTTGAGCTACCTTTAAATATTGTTCAAAACTGTTTAAACTTTTCTCCGATATTTTTTGTACAATTAGGAAACATTTTTTAACCTAAGCCATTTACTTTTCCGAAAAAATTGATTTTATCGTCGTCAATCCATTGTACAAGCAACCTATTTTTATCCAGAACAAGGACTTTTACATGAATATGGAAATGATGAGTTTAAATCACACGGAAAAAGAAAAAAAATGTGTCATACGTAGAGTGTGATTTGCACAGTGTATATTTAATATATAAAAAGGGATATTATCGTTGGCCTGCAGAATTTCTTACGTCTATAAATAGAATGCTCCTCGACAACATTAAGGACCTGAAATTAGATCTTCAAAAGGGGAATATAGAATTTCACCCCATGCAGAATCAAAGATGGAATTTACAAATGCAAAGTCATATTTAAAAATAAATAAATAAGTAGGTCAAAATATAATTTATCTGTAATCAAACTCCAACATTTTTTGGTCAATATTTCTTTGGTAAAATCGGTCCCCCAAAAATTTAAAATTACTATAATCCCAACAGTTCAGAATTTTTTGTATTAAAAGATGTCAACCAAGATTCTGTAAATGAACGGTTCAAAGATAGGATCATTGTTATATCACAAAGTTTTTCGTAAAGTTCTTCCAGAAACCTATGTTGAAACCTTAATTCAGGGTAATCCTATGGATTGAGATGTGGTGACTAAAATTAATATTTATCCTTATTATGAGTATTCCCGTCTTATCAACTTTGTTATATTATATCCCTAGAATCATGTCTTTTTATAAGAAACCTACACCAAAATCTATCAACCAGAGCTTAAATATTCAAATTAGAGTTACTTGGAAAACCTTTACAAAAAATAAATACTATATTATACTATTTTATTTTTATTAGAAAATGTCCTTATGTAGTAATAATAGTTAAATTAAATACATTTTATGGTGATCCGAACAAATTTATCCCTTGGTAAATCTTTATTTTTAAAAACAACCACTTTTACAGCATTCATCAGCTTCATTATTCCTTTATGTTTAGTTATCGTAAACTATACATTTTTCATCATTTCCATTAAACCCCATGGCCAATAATTAGTTGGATTACCTCTAGCCATGTTCAATACAGCTATCTCAGCTTCCGTGTCATAAGTCGTTTTTCCACTTGTACATTAAAATATGTGGAAGTTGTAAACATTGTAGGAAATAATAAGTTAAAAAATCCTGATAAAGATTTATGTGTATGAAAATACATCTGATAACCTCTAGATGAAATTTATGTTACTTTTATGTATATATCTTTTTTTTCTTATTGAACGAAATTTTTAATCATTTGTCATTTGAAAACTATTTCTAGGGAATTACTTCTACATTTCATTTTCTAGAAATTTAGCATTCATATAATTGTTAGAAAAGCAAACATAGCGCTTGGGTTTATAAAAATGAGTTTTAAAATCAGAAATGTGAAGCTGATGAAGAAGCTTTATGAAGCATATGTTATGCCTATTTTAAACTACGTTTCTCAGTTGTGGAATCCAATGTATAGAAAGGAAATCAGAGCTCTTGAAAATGTACAGCAACGCTGTATTAAGATAGTATACGGCGATATATCCTTTGAGGTTGGTTTACATCTAGTCTGGTTGTTGTTACTTGAAAAGAGGAGGACACTTCAGGATGGGGTTATGATGGTTAAAGTTACTAATTGACTCACTTATTGTAATATCAAGCCCAAAGTATGTGGTAAGGTGTACCATATTAGGTAGTCTTCCAATTTTTACTTAGTTCAGCCATGGGAAAATACTAATTACCTCCAACATAGCTTTTTTAATCAAACTATACGGATATGAAACGGCTTCCCCAAAGAGGTAAGAAGAACGTCTTCATTTTACGGGGTTAAGAGACTTCAAAAGAATAATTCACATCTACATTAATTCCCCACCACATTATATCATATTATTTCATTAGATTTTATCGTATTGTTTTATTATATTCTATCATAATTTTCTTTTAAACATTCATAAGATCTTAATTAACCCCTTAACCCCACAGATGATTAATTTTGGTTAAGTTTATTCTAAATTTATTATTTTGCAATAAATATGCAAAGTAAAATAATATTAAGCAATAAATTTTGAAGAAAAAAAATATTTATTAATTGCCATCCATTGTGAGGTTAAAATTTCAAGGAAATCGTAGGAATTCGGGATATGATATTTTAGATCAATTAATAATACCCTGTAAGACGAATTCTACAATTAAGTTTTCCATTTTTATTCTTGTTGTGATGCAACAATCCGACATTTTTAGTAGCACATATTTATGTTATTTATCGTATGAAATATAATATTTAGTTTTTATTAATAATAAACCAAGCATTAATTTATTTTTATTTTTGTATTTTTTTAATCATCCAATAATATACCTATTAAGAGATGTAAATAAGAAATGCTCATTAATTATTTAATCTAGAACAATTTAGTATTATACCTACAGGGGAGTTAAGCTTCAATTATATCCTCATAATGAAAAATAGATATGGACATAAAGATAATCCTTCCATACATATATTTTCTAATAGTTCACAAGGTATAATTTTGTAAATCTAAACCTAACATGCCAGCTACTTAATTTATATGATGACTCATATTTTAGTTGAGTCTAATGGCGATAAATTGATTGGTAACTTGTGAATCATTATGAGTAATAACCATAATCTTTTAAAAGAAAACATAGAGATTAATTAGAATTGGAATAGAGTATAACATCACTAAAAGTAGATCCGAATATTCTCTATTATTATTTTTATTATAAAGTATAAACCATTTATTCCAGATATTCCCAAAGTTTCTAAACAAAATATGAGCTGACTTCATGATGCATGTTTAAGTAATAATGTGACTTTAGTAGGTCAGTAAATTTTTATTCTAAAAACTAAAACAATAAAACATGAAATATACACTACCCGTGTAAGTGATTGGATGAGGGAGAATTCATATTCTGAGCCTACAAATGGTCCATTAGGTAGCATTCATACCTGCTTGTTAATTCTATTACTAAGTTTAAATACTCAATGAAAAGATAACATTAATAATGCCAATATATTGAGCTCAAAGAGCTAAGTTTATATTTCATTTATAATATAATTTAAGATTGATATACTTGAAATGATATATTAAAAAAAGTAAATGTTTTAAATTGAATTGGAGTAGCTACAAATGTTAGTTCATATCCCTTTGATAAATTATTGGAATTCCATTAATCTTAAAAATTTCTCTAAAGGTAAAAATACAAATAATATATCATAATCTTGGGAGAGAGGAGGCTCAGACGACGATTTATATTAGATCTTTATAGTTAGTTCTGATTAACTAATTTTGGACAAGATAACATATACATACTCTCTGTGGAAGGCACACAAAATGACATGGGGAAAATTCAATTAACAAATTTCAACAATTTTGGTTAAATTTGAGATTTTTTGTAGTTCAATTCAACTCAGATCTTACATGAATTGTTGACGTTATTATTTCTCGCATTTATAATAAAGGCACCTCCCATTATGTTTAGCTGTACCAACTAATATAGCAAAATTATTTTTAGCAGGTTATTTTGATAATAATTAAACCAAATTTGCACACTCCACAGAGGTTTAATTAAAATATTTATATAATAGAAACTGTTGAACATTATGAATGGTAAACTAACATCGACTTAATTTTAGGAAAAACAATCGTATGTTGTTTTCTTGTAATTGTCCCACATATATCAAAAATATATTTTCAACAAAACTCAAACCCCTATACAATAAAGCTTAAACTCCAGCCAATTAATTAACTTAAATTTTACAAAAAAGGGTAAAAACTGAAACGCTCCTATATGTGTTGTGTATCTAAATAGGAATATTTTTTGAATATTGTGTTATAAAAATTATATTGTATATATTTTTTTATGTTTATATATAAACACACACACATGTGTGTATTAGAGGTGTAAATTTTAAGTATTTTTTCGCCTTTAAAAAGATTCCCGGTCGCCCATTTGAGTAGTATTTTTTAATTTCTAAAGTGGCTATAATTATTTTTTAATTCTTAAGGAGAGAACATCTAAGGGAAATTAGTCCTCTTATAATAGACGGAGACTAACACTGAGGATTTATTAGTGAGTTAAAAGCGTAAGTCCTTTTTTGGACTCAGGGCAGGACTTGTAGGTAATGTAATTTAACATCATGACAGCTAAGCTCCTTTCCTCCCAAACAGTCTCCAAATTATCAGGGTTACCATGTCCATTTTTGGACAATATTTTTTAACCAACCGAAAGAGCTACAACGTTAGTATTTTGTGTGTCTTTCAATTAAGAATTGTTGGATTCATGAATATATTTTCATTCCTTCTGGAAACTCATTGTTTTTGTCATTAGAATAGTTTTCCTATCTACCGGGTGGTACACTCAATACTTATTAGTTCAATAATTAATAAAGGTTAAGTGATTGAAATTAATTCACATTTTGATATATTAAAGTATTAAAAGTTAGTTACAAAATAAAAGTTGGCTAGCTTACGTACAAGGTGAGAAAATAACAGTAGAACATGATCGAAGAATTTCTATTCGCACACTCCAAGCAATTAGGTGTCTCCTAAATCACTGTCTACGCCGTCAGCAAGTCTGAAACGTTGGAGAGGAATAAGGGCTCGTTCAAAAAGGCCAACCTGGACGCAGAGGAGTTAAAGAAAACAGCCCAGGCCAACTCCCTCAAGTCCCTTAAAAGATATATAAAAAACCTCGTGAGGAGAGGCCAACTTTGACACCAGCAATGAAAGAAACCCATTTCCTCCGTTTCAATTAGTCTTTTGCATTATTTTGAACTTTTTTTGACACATGCCCCCCCCCCTATAGGATTGATGCCAACCCTGGACTACACCTTTTGGGTCCATGTCGAGAGGAAGGCCTGCAGTGTCTTTCATCAAACATGCTGGCCATTGAGACGTGGGAGACATGCCTCAGGAAGAAGTCTCCAAAATGAAATTCCCATCTCGTTGCGCTTTCCTTTAAAAAACGGGTTTGCCTGCAGCTCTGATGGTTAAGAACTAACCACAGGAGAGAGAGGGTCCGTGAATAGCGCAATTCGTGGTTCCATCTAGTGGAAATATTGGAAACGATCGTTGAATTGTTCCTCCAATTTTTTTTCCTTTTGCAAATCTCAGTGCACGCGGGGAAATGTGTCAAATTAGGATTAGGGGAAGAAAAAATTCTTTATGAACAGCCCTAGTTTGCACTGAAATGCAGTCTTTCGGGAATAGAGATCACACACCGTTCGATCTATCATCTGCAAGAGTGTGTTGATGTAATTGAGATATGCGGTGATGTCCATCAGAAGGGCCATGTCACAAATAAACTTTGTAGCTGTGAACTTCCCGCTGTATGCACTCGTACAGTTTTGCAAGAACATTGGTATTTCCGACTGCAGTGCAAACTCCCACTCTAGACACTTTCCTCGACACATTAATCTGATATCTGTATGTAAAAGTATATATACTCAGATGATATTTTTGAATTTTGTCACTAAATCCATGACATGGTCAAAGTTCAACGCCTTTGCCAGAAGGCTCCATCGAAAGATTAGATAATCATAGTTGTGGTTAGAAAGTTACCCTCTCCCCCCATCCCTTGTGGACACCTCTTTTCCACCTATAATGTCTGTATGTACTTCCATACTTGTATAACCACAGCACAACAGACCTACGGTATATCTCACAATTGAAATGACGCTATTCACCTTATGGATGATGCACTAAAGTTAATTCTGATCTGCCTGAGCAGCCCTGCAAAAATCCAGTGTCTTCTCTGCATCGTAGGTAAGCTGTCCGTAACAGCAGTTGACATATTTTCAAAGCAACCGTATTCCCTCACAGCACTGGTGAAGGTGTGTAATATATCTCTTTCTGTAGTAGTGTCGTGCAAAAATGCAATTTCAGTAACTCCCTCAATGCACATCCAATGTATTGTTAACCGTTCTTGCAAAAACCAGTCCTTCGCTGACATCCGTCAGATCTCCACTCTCACCCAAAGGTAATGAGAAGTACTTGCAGCTCTGCATGACTTGTTTCAGTTTTACCTCAATATGATAGTGGATGTCAAAAAAAATCCTTTGTGTTATTGTACGTTTAGCGAAAGGCACAACTTCAAAGTTTCTAGCCATGTATTTGTCACCAAATACTTTGACCATTTTCACTGCACACGTCTTGGCCACTTCTTCATTCGACAGTGGCTTCTTTGCCTTAGCAAATTCGAGTGCAAAATCATAGAGACCCTATGATGTCTGACTCTTGACAGGTCGTGGCTTTTGTGAAAAATACCTCCTGTTGACGTACCTTAGATTTGAGGTTTGCTACTATAGCAGCTCTAGCAGCTCCAGTGTACTTCTCAAATTTAACCTTAATTAAAGTGTTGTAATGAAATAAAAACATGAAATGATGTTTCTGTCTCCTTCTTATAGAATGAACCCATTCTGGTGAGTCATTCTGAAGGGATTTTTCAAAATTGATAATGGGTCTACTTTGTTTATGTCTCTTTCTAGGTCCAGTCTATTCATTCTTGTTAACTAAATTGGAGGGGTCTTCCACAGCATCGCCGTTGGAAAAGGCTTCTCTTGTTATTGTACTAGAAACAGTTTTTAGTGCAAATATACCGGAGTTGGAGGCCCTGAACAATTTTTATCCGTTTTTATAAAGTAATTGATTTACTGATTACGAATCTGTCATTATTTTTATTTGTTTCAAAATTGGTTCTTGACAATTTTTAATTAGATTTTTTTGAGTATTGTTACACTTTTTATAGGTTTGGAAAAACTTTTGAGTGGATAAAAAATCTATAAATCACTGATCTAAACCTGTGGTTATATTTTATATACTATCCTCCAATGTTGATAAAATGTAATTTTAACGTTAACAAATCACTATATTTTATAGGTTTTGTTTAAATGGAATAATTCCTTGGTTTTCAACGGTCCTTACGTCAAACCATTTTATTTGAAGCTTGAATAACAAAAGTTTTATTTACATACAAGTATTTGACTCCAAGAGGTCCGATTCTGCTCCAATATTGATTTGTTTTCATTTTATTGAGTTTGATAAAATAATATACGGGTAGTTGCATAAATACGCGGACTATTTGTGGCAAATAATTGAATGTGTAATAAAATTCGTATGCCGTATTTTTTTTGAGAATGATCTAATAGAGAATTTATTTTGCTATAAAATTTAATATAATTACTGAATATAACCCCCATAAGTTGCTATGACACCCTCCAAGCGCCCGCGGAAGGCCTTGCACACATTGATGATGTAATGGTATTCCATGGTTGCCCATTGCTCATTGACGCTGGCCTTCAATGAGTCCAAATTCGGATGGCGGGTAGCACAGCCCTTCTTCTCAATTTGCCACCACACACTGTAGTCAAGGGGATTTAAACCAGGTGATTGAGGTGGCCAAATGTTTTTGTGAAGGCCTCCTTCACTTCATCCATATTGATTTTCCGTGGTCTGCCGGTCTGAACACCCTCCTTCAGATCTTTTCCCTCCTTGACAAGCTTCTGGACCTTGACCACTAGTCCTGTGTCCTTGATTATCTCTTTGACAGGCCTACCGGCGCGGAGGAGAGTGGCAACCATATCAACGTTTGGCCTCGTCATTCATCGTAAGCGACTTTGTTTGATGCGAGTAAGAAAAACAAAAGCAAAGCCAAAAAGATTTACCGAGTCACTTGTGCTGAAGTTTTTATTTCCAGTCACGGAACCTCGAGATATAAGCGTTCAAAAATTAGTCCGTGTATTTATGCAACTACCGGTATATAAACTTCAGTGTTCGCAATTTTTTTTTTAATATAATATTGTTAATTATCATGGGATTATTAAAAATTTCAGTGCTAAACCTCAATAAGTTTCTGGTTAAAAATATATACTTGAATCAATAAAGAAGCAGAACTGGACCTTTAATAACCAAATACTACTTGTAAATGAAACCTGTGCATTTTCCCAAGACAGTATGATTGCATATAAATTATAACCACATATTTGATATTTACATTATATTAACAAAGAATAAACTAATTATTCTTTAGTTTAAATTAGTTTTTTTAGTCAAAAGTTTTTTCAAGTCTCAAAAGTGCTAAAAATACTATTAAAAAAATGAAATGTAAATTTCTCAAAAACCCGATTTGATACGGAATAACTAATTAAAGATTCAAGTACCATTATAACTCAATATCAAATTAAGAAGATTTATCACAATAAAATTTTTTTTTAGCCTATGACAATTTATCAACCTAAAAGTAATTAATGCGAATAAACCAAATAAAACTTTCATCTTCTGAGGGAAATACACATTTGCAAGATAAAGTTTTTAATTATTAATTTTTTGCAAACAAAGTTTTGCTACTAAAGTATTTCGAAGGAAATTACTCTTGTAACTAAGATTTTTTAGTTTGTTTATCAAAATAATTGTAAATCTAAGACAATTGGAATTATTTTATTCAATATAATTTTAATAAGTAATCTTTTCAATTGTTCTAGCAATTTTGGCTTCATTGGTTAATTCACATTTTTTTCTAAAAAGTATAGAATAAACAATGCTTTAGGGCCGATGAGCTACACCAAAATATTTTTTCAAATAATTAAAAGTTAGACAATTATATCTATAGTATAAAAGAAAAATTTTGAGACCCTAAGATTTAATTTGAGATAGGTAAAAATTTAATATAAACTAACTTTTTATGATAATAATTCTATAGAAATACGTACTCTTTTTTAAAATTTAATTTACTTTTAATTAATAAATGATTTTTGTATAGAAAGAAAATTTGATTCCTTTTCATGTTTTTTACAATATTTTGCTGCTGATTGAAGATATATTCCAATTCGATCCATGCAATATATCATTTAAAAAAAATAATACCTTAAAATATATATAAAATTATATATATTTGTTTAATAGAGTTCTTTGATTTTAAAGTATATTTTAAAAACAATCATTGACAAATAATAAAACTAATTTAATACTATTATTTGCCTTTCAAATGAAGGCAATATTAATTGTATTTGTTTACTAAAACTACAACTATAAAGAAAATTGAATTGACGATGGCTTTCCAAAAATTAACAATGTCTCTTTCTGTCTTACGGATCTGTTTTTTTTTTTTGATACCATTTAAGAGTTGTAATAAATATAAATGTTGTGTCTATAATTACTGACCTCTATCAGAATAATTTGCATTTCAAAAAATACATGTAAATCATAAATATATTTCCAAATTGTCTTTTTATGTAGTTTATAACAAAATTTATTGTAACTGCAAATTCCACATGATTGATATGCCAGTTGTGAACTCCTAGTCGGTATATATAATAGATGCTCTAGCCTGTGGCCTGCCAAAGAAGAACATTCTTGCTCCAGCTTCAAATTCTTATTAGTCATGGATTGATGAAGTTAGGAAAAAGTTTTTGATCTTCAAAAAGAGGACGTCCTCCATCACAGTTGTCGAACTCTAAATGCATACAGAGAGTAGCTGTTAACTCTGTCCTTTTCGATCAGATGGACCACCTATCATTTATAAAAATACAAAGTAAACTGAGGCTTTAATTAGAAATTAAACTGGTTCATGGAATTTCACACAAAATGAATACTATTATATTATAATTATATTTTCTAAAGATTTTTTTTGCTAATTTATAAGGGGAAAATATATTATATTACATTTTATATCAATATGGATTTCATCTAACCATTGTTTTAAGTATTATCGACGAGTAAATACATATTATGACAGTAATTCCATTTGTATGCCCGATGTATCATATTTTACCATATTATACATATCTGTGTACCTAATATATAAGATGATATTTCTGGGGGAAATTATTAGCTCAGAATTTTTTTATTTCCATACACTAAGTTAAAACAAAATAAGTTCCATAGCTGGAGCTGTATAAAATATGACCTTCACACTTGTGATATATTTTTTTTTGTATTTGGTAAATTGAAGGGTGTTTTTTTATTATTTTCCAAACATGCTATTGTTATTCCTCAATTCTTGAAAAACCGAATCATAGGTTCTAAGTAAATAACACTAGGTAAAGAGTGGACACTCAGCAGAAGAATAATATGAGTATTCTTTTTCGTTGCTGATTGACTGAATATTGTCAGCTGCCTTAATACCTATTTAAAAGATTGGATATGTTTTATTTAATACTCTGTGGGCATATTATAGTTATTTGTTATAACAGTAATGCCCAATCTGTAGTGGAGTGTTAAAATAAAAAGTATGCATGGTTCTTGTTCATGAAAATGTTTACCTTTCTAAAAGACTTAAATAGAAGGAAGTTGTGGATTATGAAACGTACTAATTGGACTCCAACCAAAGTAATACAATTCCTGCTTTATGTGGACATTCTAAGATTTTAAAAAAACAAAACAACAACATTTGCTTAACCTAAACTTTTCATTCGAAAATCTATCTCATGTATTCAAATATTAGTTTGCCAAGAAGGAATTCACCTATTCGTCTCCTTGCCTAAGTCTTCCCGTTATTTCGAGAAAAAAAAAAAGAGTTTCTAAATGAGTTTCAACAGACTCTTTTCCTCATTTACAGGGTTATGTAACTATATACATGAAGAGTATTTTCATTAAATACATAAGTATTTTACGTAGCTAAAAAAACTCTTTGATTTCATCACCTTATGGCCATGAGTAGTGATTTAATTAATTATTGGACCAAACCCTTTTTGTATTTGGGAATGTATTGCATGTGTTCACGGTTCATGAGGAACGTTTGTTTGCCAAGAGGAATACATGCATTTGTCTCTTTGCCTCAGTTGTCATATTTCTTTGGAAATGGTTGTGGAATTCCATGTGAATTATACACCCTATCACGACATAGTCATCACCGATTTTAATCATTCTTAGTCAGCGTGTTTATCCTAATAAAACAACGCTATGTCAGAAATTTAAAACTTGTACGAGCAAAAGGAGTCCCTATGGTATTTTCAAAGGATCCTCAAAATTCAGTGGGACACCACTCCACTCAAACTCAACTGATTTCAAAAATATTTCCTTCAAAATACTTACAAGAGCATGCTCTTTAATTGAACTTTTTGTTAGAAAAATAGCATTTGTGCGAAATATAGCAAGAAAACATTATTGCAAAATATTAAAAACGGCGCCCCAGCAGCCAAGTTGTAAGTTCGATTTTCCAATTTTTTGTTAAAGTTTTAACCTATTTATATTCTATAAATATGCATCAAGCTGGGCGGGATCTAAAATAAATCATCTTCATTTAGGCCTATAACTGGAAAAGGTCATATTTGCCATAATAGTAAAATTATTTACTATATTTTTTGAATAAAATATTTAAATCCGTCCGGTACATTTTCTTCATAACTCTTGGATTGTATAAATATTCAATACCATGTCACATACTTGGATGTAAATCATTCATTATGCAACATTCTCATTCATATTTTAGATTAAATATTTCATTATTGGGTAATTATAGGACAGTAATATAAATCTAGCTCAACTTGATCATGATACAAGCGATTACACCATGCAAAATAATATTTTTCTATTTTCCTTGCATAAGTACCTTTACCCTAAAACTTTCAATTAAATTAATCAATCAATATTGCAGATTATCGTAAAAATTACTGCCTATGCATTACTATTTTTTTTTTTTTTGAGTTATTTTCTATGGTTCAATTTTTATGTTCAACAAATCAATTTAAATTTACTATTGACATCAAAATAAATTTTATATAACTAAAAAAACTATATATAAGTCTAACTCACACATTTTTATTTTTTGTATAATAAATCACTTTGAGTGTTTCGTTTGAGTAATTACCACTCACTGATTTTCTAACGTCTTCCAAGGCTCCTCATTGGATTAAAAGATAATGAAATGTAACAAATAATCAAGGTACATACTTATTTCCAAATTTTTAGGGAAAATATAAATTTAACACGGACCATGAGTGCGGAGAAAATTTAGAGTGATTTCATTGTTCCATCTGTAAAGATTGTTACTACAAGGAAGAGCACCATTGGCTGTTAAATCACATTGTTACGCAACCTTTAAGTAATCCAGAGTAGATTTCTTATGAACAGTCAATTAAATTATCTACTCGGCTGCGTTGCTCTATTTATGAACTCTGAGTAATACATCAGTTTCAAGCATATATGCAAGAAAATGCCACACTTTTAGCTACATAAAAGTCCACTTCGTGGCCGGTTAGATTTAAAAATACTTTTCCGTGTTGGCATTGACTACCAAGTCGTCTAAAAAGTTATAAATTATTTTATAATTCCAAAAGTTGCATTGTTAAATATAATAAGTTGGCACTAGAGCAAATATAATTTGATGATATCATAGCAACTGAATTTGCAGATAATAGTGAAGGAGTAGTTAGAGAGATTGCCATTTTTTTATTATTAAAAGACCCGGGATGTCGAATCATCGACTATTAAAATACTGATCCCAACCCTGAGAAGTAAATTGTATTACAAAGTCTGTAATGTCAAAAAATTCACTTTTGGTTTATATAAAAAATAATCAATAATTATTTCTAGAAAAATAACCAATTTACTATTACGTCAAATATGACATTTTCCATTAATATGACTAAGTGAAAATGATTTTATTGAGATTCCACTTTTTTGTTTGCATACCTATAAAGTATGAGTAATTCTTACAAAAAATTGGAAAAATTGAACTTGGAGCTTGGCTAGAGCGACATTTTTAATAATTCATTATAATGTTTCCATGTTATTTTTTGATAAATGTTTTAAATGAAAGTACTTGAGAAAGTAAGAAAGTATTTGAAACAAACATTTTCGAAATCAATTGACTTTGAGCAGAGCTGTATTCTACTCAATTTCCTTGTAAAATGGCCAAACTTTGAGGAACTCTCAAAATTACCCTGGTGCTTGCATAAGTATAAAATTTCAGACATAGTTGTTCCATTGTTAAAATAAACATTAAACCCCCTTACCAAAAGTCATCGGTGTACACGTGATATGGAATGCATCAATTTCTTGATAAGATTTGACTGGCTCTTTTTATCCTAACTTAGATGTTAGTGTCAAATATTTTTTGTCAAAAGCTTCTCAAAAAATAGAAAGACCTATTGCAGTAAAGAAGGACTCAAGGATAATAATGATAAAAAGGGAGAAATACATAGTTGCGAAATGATTGCGTAAGCACTTTAGTTGACCCACCTTTAAAATATTTTTTATACAAGCAAATAATAAGAAAATATTGTTTTTCACTAATAATGCAATTTTGCTATTAATTCTGAAGTATTCTGATGGGTATACCAATATTATTGTAGCTATGTAATGTGCCTACTTTAAAAAGACTTGTAATATTCTATTTGTATAATGTATACCTTAATTGAAGTTATAAGTTAAATAAAAAGTTGATATTTATTAAAAATGTATATGTATGTTAATATAAAACACTATTTCAATGGAGTCGTACAAGACTCCATAAAAAGATGTAAGGAAGTTAAATGCTAATTAAATAACATCCGTGGCATATGTGTTCTTATACATTCATAAATATTTATTAATGTCATTATTTATGTCAAGCCAATACTAATGCGGAAGGAAGAAATACATACAAGGATGGAGCGGGCCTACTCTTGTAATTTTAACGTCTTATAAAGCTTCAAAAAAGTAATTCTACTCAACATATATATTTATAAGTTCCTTTAGATATAAAGTTATTGTAAATTTAGAAATTCATTAAAAAATATGGAACATAACATACTTTTTTAGCTTTTTTTTTGTTACATCTACTAAAAGAATGTCAAAACTTGTAATTTATGGCAAAATTGTGTCTTAATTTGTTGAACCTAATGGTAAATCATACCAAAAGATTGAAAATTGAACTAAATAATACTCACTCCAGAGTTAGTGTTTCCTTAACTTTTTTGATTCAGAGTACTTTTCAAATCTGTATAAAATATCAAGAAGTAAATGTTTTACTTGTAAAGCCTTTAAAACCACAAATCAACTTCAATTGAGAGAGAAAATGGGAATGTGATTCATCATAAAGACAAATGCCCTATCCTGACAAGGCTGGATGAGAGGGATATAAGTAGTGATGAGTATCGTGTGTATTTTGGGCATGTTAGAAAATGGAAAATCAATAATCTAAGCCTGATAATTTGAAGAGTGTTTTGTAGGAGAGAAGCTTACCTTTCATGACGTCTCATTCAATCAGCTACAATCACCTGTGACAAGGAAGGAGGTGGAGAAGAAAATAAGGAAAACATAGGCAAAAATTACTCCGATGTCGATCTTCAGCTCTACTCCAAGTCCAGTAAGGACTTACAATTATAACTCCACAACAAATCATCAAGGTCTTTTATGAGCATACCCGAATATTCAATCAGGGGTTGAATAAAAAAGAATGTAGTAAAAAAGTAAGTTCACTGCTCCCAAAATGGAGTAATAATGCCAATAGCTGAGGAATTGAAAATTCATTTTTCATATCAGCAATTCCAAAGATGGGGGACAGCTAAAAATATAAGACGATTTGTATCGCTATAGATAAGTATGTCTTGATCCACGATCGTCAGCCACTTATTTTTTTACTTGTTCTGGATGTAAAATAAGCTTGGAAGGTGTGTTTGCACCAATAAGTTGTAAAAAAAGACTAACAGAATTCAACAGCTATCGAAATGGATCCAATGTTCAGTTCCATGTCTAAAAATATCCTTATTCTTTTATTTCTACTAGTTACTGCTCTATTGTCATTGACCAGTCTCTAGCAGGGATGGTACTAGGAGTTTTTCTTGAATATAAAACACCGCCCCCACCCCTACTGATATCCCAATTTTTCCGACGGACAATGATTTTTCCTGAAGCTAAGTAAAATATGTTCCTTAGAGTAACACAAAAATAGCATACTATCAAAAAAGAACCCAAAGTACTAACAGTTTTTCTTTTCTCATCATACAACTCTTAATTTTTTGTAAAAGAAAATCAAAAACAATTTGTACTAAAATTGGTTGTGATTAATTAATAAATTTTTGTTTTTTATTACAGAAAAATTATTTGTTAATTCTTTATGCTAATTAAATACAATAGATTTCATTTTTAGTTATTAACTGTTGGAAAATTAAAATCGATTGTTCAAAAATTCACTGTTTCTATGTATATTGTGAAAATAGTTCGTTTGTTCTAGATATTTTTTAATTAACTAGATTTTTATATTTTTGAGACATTTCAATTAAATACAAAATAGAAATGGTGGGAAAGGCATATAAAAGCAAAACAAAAGCTCTAAATCCTTGGAATAAAAATATTCGTTAAAAAATAATCAACAAACTAATCTTTAAAAAAATACGGCTTAAGGTTAAATAAAACAAGAATTATAATATTCTACAATATTCACTAAGCTTTAGTGTAAATTTGTCCTTTTATTCTCATCGTATATAACACACAATGGATTTTTATATATTAACACTGATCTTCCAATTTTTGTGCTATAAAAAGATTATAAACCATCCATATTGAGTTAACAACGGAAGGTAATACGCTAAGGTAAGAATTTTAACTTTCTTAAATAAATAGTTTAAAACCGAACATTCCCAGAATATTCAGTCCGTGGTTTCGGTTATTCTTTATAAAAATCTCTCCATCTATCTGACTTGAAGAGTTCCAGTAAGTTTTCTATGTATGAACTAATTCTCTGCAGACATTAAAATATTCTTAAAAGTACTGATACATCCACAAATGTCTCTTTTAATTCTC
Source organism: Lepeophtheirus salmonis (assembly GCF_016086655.4). Classification (NCBI taxonomy): domain Eukaryota; kingdom Metazoa; phylum Arthropoda; class Copepoda; order Siphonostomatoida; family Caligidae; genus Lepeophtheirus; species Lepeophtheirus salmonis. The sequence continues at coordinate 37,895,099 of NC_052137.2, forward strand.
CGCAGGCTTTAGATCATCCTTAAAATGATCCAAAGTTAGAATTTGAGATCACTTTCTAAATAACGAGACCGGCACCATTGAAATCCTCATTCTAAAGGGAACAGTTGGACACTGTACACAGTCTGTACCTACTCTTCCCAATGGAGCAGTTACATTTGATTAATAAGAACATTGCAACATCAGTAGTAATATCCTAACCGTTAGTTTTCACCTCTAGAAGATAAATACATTCTATTACTGCTTTTTCAAAGTTTTTTGAGAGCTCATTTCTAGCCTTCATAAAACAAAAAATAATTTTGAAGGATACTAACATAATTTCCAGCGCAAGGACCCTCTAAGTCGTCCTCACCCTACTTTATTAGATGATCATTCCCTAACAACCTCCTCACCAAATCGTCTATACATGACCGAATAAAGATTAAAGGCCCTCAAAACAAATAAAAAAGTCATTGACTGAAAGACTCCAAAAGTTTATTGGAATATTGAAGTCTTTTTAGCAATGAGTTTTTTCTTCTTCCTTAGTTCAAAATAGTAGTTTAACTATAAAAATTCTGATATAAGTTTCTATATGAAAGTGATTACACGGTATAATAATATAGGCATTCCAAGATATTGTTTTATCCCACATATGACGTGCAAACAAATTGAGAAAAATGGTGATCAACAATTTATGATCCATTTTAATATTATTTCAACTGCAACAAATATTAATAACGAGCTGTAGTACCCGACATTGCCCTGAGTTATTAGGAGATGTCAAACAGACAAGCTTTGCCTAAAAATATAAAAGATAACTACCCAAGAAATCCTAGTTGCTACTCAACGTTTTTCATGAGCACACTCATACTTAGTTTTCATAGATGACAGATATTCTCTCCTCAAGAATGAAAGAATAATAAACATAGTTTGAGGAAATAATAATAATATGACGTAATGACTACTTTAGTCTCTATAGCGTTTTCTGGCTGAGCTGCAGCTGCACACGCTTGATGATACATGCACAACGCTTGCAAAGTTTTATTAATACAGCTGCAATGTTATTTCTTAGTTCAAAAATATTGTATACATCAGGGAGCACTATATGCAGTTTTATCCTGTATACATGCTCAAAGCTATAAATATAAAACTTCTTGATGATTCTTTCTCAAATATCTTTGCTCGGACACATCGGAGAAGTTAATGTATCGTCGGGAGCATAAATTTGCAAAAAAATGTGCAGCAGTGAAAATGATAAAAAAAACAAAAAACATTAATGATTCAGTTTTTTTTTGGTAATTTGAAGGAGAGAAGAAATTGAACATACACAAACTCATTATAATTAGTTAATACAACCCCCATTGGTCACCAGGACGCCCTGGAAACGCATGCAAAAAGGATTGCACACTCTAATGATGTAATGAGTTCAAATTTGTGTTACTGGTATCCAAAGCTTTCTTCTCGATTTACCACCCCAAGTTGTAGTCCAGAGGGTTCATATCATGAATTAAATTTTACTTAGGAAACCTATTTGCAGGACTTTCATTTAAGTATTTCCCCTTCTTTAAAAAGTTTCTAAGCCTTGAAGATATCATATTTCCTTAACTGAGCTCCCGACACGTAGAAGTGTTCCCACAATTTCACATTTTCCATCGTCATTCATGATAAACATAACTTGATAGGGAAGACAATAATAAGAATACCAAGTCAAATAGTTTAGCTTATAAATGGTTGCAGATTTTTTTAGATTCAATCACTTAATCGTGAGATATGAAACTTTTAAAGACTTTCTCTTGTATTCATGCAACTCCGGGTATATGTATATTTTGAAATTACAAAAGAGTCAAATTAATGTCTGAATGATTTTCTTTGACATGAAAAAGACCCAAAATACACATATTATGTGAAAAAAGTTTCTTAATTATTTTTCGAATGAACTTAGAAATAAAGTAGTCAAATAATATCAGGTTCTTTATTCACTCCCAAATTATTATTATTTAAGACTCTTAACATAATAAAAAAAACATTATTGGTATAATATAAGTACATTAAGTATTCATTCTGAGTTATTTGATTTATAAAGTAGGTGTATAACTTCATACAACGGGTATTCCGCTTGTACACTTGATTGTATTTTCTATTAAAGTGTGTACTTTAAAAAATCCGTTATATACTGTTGAGAATACATATAGGATTTGTTGCAGTTAAATGCACATAATAACTGAACTAGACCGTTAATATGCATAATAGCACGCCACGCAACACAACCCGTGGACCGGGATATCAACCCGGACTATAGTGGATAGCGTCTCTGATTATATGAGTTGGCGGTGGGTTCCAATCCGTTAGGTAGTTGTACTGGCACGAAAGACAACCCGTGGGCTGAGATATCAAACGGGGTTACAGTGGATGGTATCCCTGATTGTAATACATGAATTGACGATGGATGCTTACTCTTATCAAGCCGTGTGAGCAAGTTGCATATCCCATGAGCCGAGCATCCATTTGTGTCTGTGGAAAGGGTCTCGGAGGAAAAAGTGGAATTTATGATTGTCATGATTTTCCACATTCACTATCTTTTTCAGTTATTATGCACATAATTGGTCTTGTTCAGTTATTTTGCATATGACCTAGTTTTTGGGTACATTAATGGTCTTGTTTAGTTATTATGCGTAATAACTAGTTATTACGCATAATAACGGATTTCTTACTTTGACTGCAACATATATGTACTTTTCTTAAATATATTGTGATATTCGGGAAAAAATAACAAACCACTTGATTAATTTAATAAAAGGACAAGATAAATGTATATTAAAGGAGGAAGAACTACATAGTCCTATTTCCTGGAAAGAATATAATTATGTGGAGTTGTTAAAAATAAGAACTACCAGTATGTACAATAAAATAAACCCAAAATTAGTGTGGTAATCTTGAGAACTTGAAGAATGTTTGAGAGAAGAGCAGGGCAGCTGTCATGCCATTTCATTAAATTAGCTGCCAGTAGCGATGTTGAAAAGTATATTTAAATAAGTTTTTGTTTCTGTCTACCGGGCCGTGCAGAATTATTTACCGATTTTTGTTCAGAACATATTGCAGACAATAATGATATTTCGAATGACTTGAGAAACACTTATTCATACATTTTTAGAATAATAAAATAGTTTGTTATCAAATTTAATCAATTTAGCCACCATTTGACTCAATGACACTGGTCAGGCGACGTCTGAAGCTGCCATAGACTTGCTGGATGTAATCGGCGTCCATGGAGGCCCAGGCCTTGTTGACAGCAGCCTTTAAGGCATTTATATTCTTGTATCGTTTTTTGCAGGCCTTGGTCTCCACGTGCACCTAGATAGAGAAGTCTAGTGGATTCAGATCTGGGCTGTGGGGGGGCCAGTAGTCCTTGGCCTAAAGTTCATGTTGTCCTTGAGCCACTCCTGAGCTTTCTTGGAAGCGTGGGCGGGTGCTCCATCTTGTTGAAAACCCCAAAGAGAGTTGCCGACTATGGATTTGATCCACGGAAGGACCTTGGCTTCATGGCTTTCCCGTTGGAGGCCACGAGACCCAACATCATCACCGAAGCAGGGTGCTTTGTTGTTGCCACATAGCAGTGCTTATCTTGCACATCTCCAAAGCTCACGACACGGTCATTTTGCCTGTTGAAAACAGGATCGACCGTAAAAGTTTTCTCATCTGAAAAAATGATGATGCGTCCAGATGAGCTATTGATATCATTCAAGATTTTCTGGAACGCTCAAGTCTGACTTCTCGCTGACGTTCAGTTAGCAGAGGGTGTTCATTACGCCTCAGGGACTTTCCTCTAGCCCTTTTCAATGCCCTTGAAACAGTTGATCTCGACGTTCCCATCTTTCTGGCCATGTCGGCAATGGACCTGTTGGGAGTCCTCTTGAACACTGTCTTTACTTGCCTTGTTGAGACAGTGGGCTTTCTGACAGCCCCAGGGGAATGCTTGAGATCACCCCCAGCCTCCAAGGGCTTGGAAACGTTGTGAATTGTCTTCAACGGGGCCCCAACCTGTTTCTTAATGTTGTTATGAAGCACTCCCACTCGAAGGAGGGCTGCAATTTCGATCCTCTTTGTTTCCTGATTGGACATGGTCTCACGTGTGGAAGTTGTTACGCTCTCACAGGAAGGATTTTTGTTTATTTTAATAGTAACAATACGAAACAATGAGATTGGTTGCCACCAAACTTCTTAAAAAGTATATTTACATCATCGGTAAATAATTTTGCACGGCCCGGTATTTTGAAGAAGCTAATAAAATTTATATGAAATATGCAACTGTGTAGGTCGAATATTATTAAATGGGATCAAAAATTATAATGTCAGTTCATATTAGACCGTTACTTGTTGCTGTAGTCATCCTCATATACCCACATTTTATCAAGTTCATTCAAATTGCTTACCTTTTTGGGTTGTATTTTAATATTAAAAAAAACATCTGTACCCTCGGATTGCAAAGGAGCTGCATGACGGCCAGAAACCACCACAAAAATTACACCTACCATTACATAGCCCACCAATTATAATACCCCAAAAAATTCAATCCCTTCAGTTGTGTGAATAGCGAAGGTGCTTGATGCTCAATGAAGCAGTGGCATATGACCCACATTTTCAAACAGCAGTTTATTTGTACAACCCAAGAGGGGGTGTTATAGGATATTGAAAGGGGTCCTTGATGGTCAAAGAAGTGGCGGTGGTGATGGGCAATGATACACTTCTTGAACATGTTGTTCTTTTGTACAACCCTTGGGATGGGATGTATTATATGATAGTAGAATGGGTCCTTGTAATTCAGGATAGCGGCAGCGATGGATTTTGATCCTCCTTGTGAATAAGTGGTTATCTAATGTGACCCGTGGGTCGGGATGTATTATAATATATTCAAAAGGGTCCCTGATACTCAAAACAGTGGCGGCGATAGATTTTGATCCACCTGCAAAACCTGTTGGTCCAGATATGTTTTGCAAAACAAAGTGAGTCTCTGTTGACAATTTCTTATCATACTTTAGTTTGATTGTTGGAACATAATATAAATTTCAATAAAAATGTACTAGATCCGTGATGTCTAGCCTTTTAATGTAATGGGATGCATTGTCATTTGAAATATTTTAATGGGACGCAGAGCCTATTAAGTTAAATTTCTTGAAAAATGGCTTTATAAAACAAAACTATTAAATACAAATTTATTTCAATTTTAGACCAAATATAAATCAAGGACAAAACTACTTCTTCAAGATTGTTTAAAAAAGCTAAACTGGCAACCCTATTAGAGTTTCAGAAAATACGAGATACTGTCAAATATTTTTCAATGCTTGTAAGTATTATGAGCGTTCTATAAGTTTTGATGATATTGCGACATTTTTGCTAAAAAATACTACTTTCAGTGAGAATGAGTAGTTGGCCACACTAAAACATTCGGCGGGATAAATGATACCCCGACCCCCAGGTTCTACATTCCTGCACTAGATTATCAAACTGCTTGCTATAAAATTGTATCGTAATCAAATCCTTAATGATAAAATTGCTTGGAATAAATTGTTTAATAATCAAATTATTCTCATCATTATTTTATCTGACATTGTAAATTAAGTTGAAATAACCATTGGCCACTCTATTTGAAGTTTTATAGATTGCCCGTAACATATCTATATATATATAAATAAGAAGTAACAATACCAGGTATGTCAGGGGCGTCCCCTCAATTATATGGATATATTGTATTTGGAAAATTAAAAATTTTGAAATTTTTTTCATAAATCCATATCTATTCACTAAAGATTAAATTTTCGAAATTTTTTCCCACCTAATTTGGAGGGGGAAGCTACATCCCCTTCAGCCCACCACCTGCGTACGCCACTGTATCTACATAATTAATATTTCCAGAAATAAAAATGATCCATACATAGTTATTCATTAGAATAATTATACACTGAAACAAAACATCAAGCCTTGCACAGCAAGTTGATTGAAAGAATGTTTATAACTACGATGTAATTATGGGTTTATCTGGAAAGCAAATATTTATGTTTTCATTCCTAATAATAAGGTTAAAAGATGTTTTTTATGTTCCTTTAATTAAAAATGAATATATTTGTTTTAAACAAAATTTGTCTAAGATTTTCTTGTCCTGTAGAATAGAAACAGCATTTCCATCCGCACATTTAAAGTGTATATATACCTATTCGTGTTATTAGTTTTTTGAGGGTGCTTTTACTGAAATAATAAAGTAACACTATGTTTATTACATTATTAGAAATCGATTATTGATGGAGCATGTGAAGGAAGTTTTTCATTACATTGTCGAGAAAGTTGAAGATCTAAGCTTACTTATATCCTTTATTAGGGGGGGGGGTGCTTAATTAACTATAAAGAAAATCGACCTTACATACTCTCTAAAATCGATTTATATTACATAAGCGAGTCGATTTTATAGGGAAACTTAATAATAATAATAAGGCCGTGTTACTTGTATAAAGCCGCTCGTAGAAGGTGTATATTTAAGTTTTATTTCACTCAAGTCGATTGAGTTAATAAGGGGGTTAATTCGTAGCTTCAATTTTATGTGAGTAGGGATGGGCAAGTGCTTATTTAATTTTGTGGATGTGGGGTTTTATTAAAGAATTACCTAAGTCCTCTTGAGATTTTAAATTTAAATAAATAACTAAATTTGATTTATGTTATGGTTAAAGAATTTGGAGCATATGCGGGATTGTGCTTATTGTTTTATAACATTTGTTATACTATGGAAAAAAAATCCTTCGAAATTTCAGAACAATTAAACGTATTTTGGAGGTTCCCTAATATATTTTTACCAACAACCATTTGTAGATTCTTTAACATTTTTCTATTATGAAAAATTACGGTCATCAATTTAACTCCTAGAGAAACTTGACAGGTAATTTTAGCAGATTATAATCATATGGTTCAAGTTTTGCTCTTATTGAAAATACAAATTATAGGTCTCACAAATCAAATTTTGTATTTTATATTAAAAATTGTGTTATTTTCATCTTTATACATCAAGAGCGAAACAAACATATCTCAAATTTTTGACATAATAAATAGTTAGTCATCATTTAAATAGCTAGAGGGGGCTTTTCCTTATGTTAGAGTGAATAGGGTTTAGTCCTACTCACTAGTGCAGTGTCGGTCATTTTTTAGGACTAAAGACTACAATCCCATCCAGTTCAGAATTGGTCCGGTTCATTTCAGAGCTGCATGCCAGTTCTAAAACTTATAAAGTTCGGTCCTTGATGACGTAAATCAAGTTTATTATTTATTTTTAAATATTAGTTCCAGCCTGACACTGGAACTAATATTTAAAAATAATCTTAAGGACCAGTCTCAATGACTAATAGGACCATTCTTAATACCACATTGAACTGGTCTGAATAAATATTAACTGACACAACACTACTCAATAAAGAAATCAATTATATGAAAAAACTAGCAAAGGGTTTCTCGGTGTTGCTCGGGTCAAGGAGGGAACAGTAAATAACATTAACAATGTTATTCGGTGCGGGCGAGCATTATAATATAACGCCTGTAACACAGGCCCTGTAAATTAATAATAAAACAACATTATTATTTTTTTACTATTTACTGTGATTGATAATTAAAGTAAAACATGAAATTACACAAAAAAAAACCAAACATAATTAAATATAATATATTTATTAATATATAATACGAGTATATATTATAAAAATGAGGTGGAAAAAGTCTCCTCCATAGTCTTGGAATCAGAATAAATGTTGTGAACTGAATATTGAAACTAATAATATATTGCAAGCATGTTAATTAATTTAACAGCATGCTAGACTATGACATTTAATAAAAAAAAAAAATATTTCTACTACATTTAAACTAGCATAAGTACAGGAAAATATTAAAATTATATATATATATATATAATTAAATAAAGGAAGATATTACAAGAATAGCTCCAATGTTGATCCTAAATTCTACTCCAACAAGGACTTACAATTGTAACTCTTCAAAAAATCCTCAAGGCTACTTTCTGTCTTTTATGAGCACCTACGAATGTTCAATCAGGTTTTGAACATTGGATTGAAGTTCCCTACTCAAGAGTTAAATTATAATAACAATAGCTAAGGAAAAGAAAATCCATTCTTCTGATTATCAATTCCAAAAAAGCGGGCTAATTTAAAAATACACAACATTACCATAATTACCCCGGAACATTAAATCAGATATTTCTAGTTCATTGTTATAAAATGTGCAATTTACATTCTCATCTAGGCCAAAAACCTTGATAATTAATTACAGGATTTATTAATAACTAGAAACTAATGTAGTACCATACCCAAAAATTTGAATACATGAGTTTTATGATAATACATGGATTAATTAACATCTGGATTAGTTGTTTCCTTTTAAAATATCGCAACCTCTCTATTATAATCATTACTCATTATTGTTATGGTTCAATAAGTTATATTATTTTATCATCCCTTACTTAAAAATACATAAATAATTTGGATAGAAAGTTATTGTTCTTCATAGACGTGAAATATACATTTGAATTGCATAGTTCCTTGTTCCAACACTGCTGTTTATATACTTTTATTATTGTTTATATAGATGGTACATCCGTTAAAGGCTCTTAAAAAAGTTGTTTTCAATTTTCATTTTAAACATGAATATTTAATAATAGAAACGAAATGGTCAAATGGAGAAATAAAAGGACTTACCTTAAGAAAAAATACCATTTTTAGTATATGTAAACAGAAGTGTTAATGGCTGAATGGAAAAATAACAAATTATAATTAATGGCCCAAAATTTTTTGGGGGACGATGATATTTCAAATTTTTTGAAGCTCAAACAAAAATTAGATAAATTGCGTACCTACATAAATAAGAGTAGATTGAATGGAAGTTAAGGCTTATATCAAGATTCGGAATGAGATATTTGTGGAAAATATAATGCATTAAAAATATTATGTTCTCCATTTCTTCAACGCCTTTCTTTGTAAATCTCTTGACTCAGTTATTACGTCTTGCTCTAGATTTTGCCCAATATTTCCAATGTCTTGTAAATCAGGACATTTCTTTTCTTCCTTACTTTCCATAATATCTAATATTTCAATACTATGATAAAAAATTCATTTTAGAAAAAAATAAGAGAAATGTTTGTTTAATCTAGAAAAAAATCCGCAACAACCCAGCGAAAAATAATAAGTTAATATCTATGAACGGCTTTACCATTATGTATCAATATTTATATTAAATATAATCATGGATTACTCAACACTTATGTTGAGTAATCCATGATTAGATTTTCAAATAAAAATAATGATGGTAGATTTAAAAAAACAAATTATATGTTTAATCCAACATGTTATTTTATACGTGAATTAGTCTACATCGAGTGAACATTGATTGATGTAATTATAAGTTATTCTAATTGAAGAACATTTATAACAGTCTAAATATAATGTGATATATAAAAATATAAGAAATTAAAAGTTAAACATCATGTGACAATAAAGTCTAAAAAATATCAACCGATCTTCATTAGTGCCATAATGTCTTCAGTTTCAAGTGTGTGTCGATAATAATGATTGTTTGCATGAAAATAGGAAAAAGATGGACGCATTTATGCTTAACATGTTGAGTAATCATCGCTTGGATTCCTAATCTATAATATAAGCTTAAAGTTCCTGAGATTAGGTACATATTTAAGTAGATATATATGTTCAGGGGACGACGATTCATCCTTGATAATAAATTCTTCAAAAAAAACACTTTTAATAAATTAGAAAAGGGAAATCAAATCAATTTGACTAGAGATGAAACATGAATGATATAAGATGAAAACAGGTTCATCAAGAGACACTCTTCTCCAATACAAATGAAATATGACGAACTACAAAAAAACTGACAATCTCATTACTACGAGTATGTCATGTATATTTCCTCAAAAAATGTCTTCCTTCCATGAGGTTTAATAAGAGGTGCTTCCCCATGCTCACTAATAAAGGGGATATGCGATTAGAAGTTTGATTTGAAAGGGATAGAAGGAAATCCTGTATAAAAATGTCCCTATTTTTAGACATAATTTAATAAAATTTTAAAATTTTTTTAGGCACACTCTTTAAAAACTCTTACTCCAAAAAATCAAATTTTCCCACAAAATCCTTCACCAAACGATCAACAATTCTATGATTGATTACTTAGATCACAAATGAGGGGTTTCAATAGACTATGGGATAAGTCCTTGTCTCCGGGTTCATGATTCATCACTTTTTAAAAAGAATTAATTCTTCTCTTGTACAATTGTTATTCTATTTAATGGAAGAATTATTTATCATTTATTTTCAAGGCTCTATCCAGTAGGTTGCGCGGCTAGTGCTTATCCAGATGTTAAGTAATCTATGGATAATCAAATAATTTACATAGAATGTAAATACATACAAGATACAAGGATATTTCAGTCTCTGAGAGAAATAATGGAGGGTTTAAAACATTTGAGTGATCAATGATTTACTCAATCAAATCGGAGTGCATGATCTTCCATTACAATACTGTATTTTCCCTTAAAAATGGATCAAACAGAAAGTTCATTTTCTATAGATTTTATTAAACATTTTTTTGTCATTCTATGGAATGAATTTAAAACAAATTAAACTAGAATGGACACTTAGTAGAGGACACACCTCTGCTTAGAGTCATTTTGATGAATGGGATTTTTTTACCAAATGAATCATCTTTATTAAGCCAATTGGAGCTCTGTACCACTATATGTTCCAAAGTAATGGTCGAATATGTATTTTTAAAGTTTTGTGCAACCCTGCCCGTTGAACTTGCCTCTCAAAAATATTGGCCTCATACTGTGACAATTATGTAATTTTCGTACCAAGTTAGGTCAAATCTCTAACTTCTTTTTAGGGAAAAACATAACCTTTGTTCAACTTCGTTGGAGGAGGTAATTATTAAATCTCCTGAGTTGAAGAAACAACCCCTTATTAATTTTATGAATGTCCTTTAAGGTAATATATATAGATAAGTGACTTATATTATAACTACAATTGAATTCTTTATGACATTTAAGGGTTAATAATGTTTTTTTTTTTGTTTTTTGTCTTTTTAAACCTATATTCAAATAATAAAAATGATTATATGGATACAAAATACAACACAAGGATAATTACTGTTTTTGACCTCCACAACCAATTCTTTGCTTTGCTTCGAATACTTAAAAAAATAATTACTACTTTGTAAGTCCATGTCATCATTACACACCACTAGAATGCATCCTTCCATATATTCTGTTTGCTTGACTCACTATATATGTGTACAGCATCATTGATTTGATTAGCACTGAAAAGAGTTAATATTACTCACTATTATTAAATATTGTAAATTTTAAAGTATCTTGTTTATTTGAGCAGGAAAAAACCTAATTTTTGCACACATTCGTCAACTGACAATTAAATGACATAGCAACAGCTTCTCCCAATACTTTTGATTATACGTAATCCTATGACAAACTTAATAGAACGTGCACAAACTAACAAAATATATTATCCACAAAGTGATGTAACATATGATTTCACAGTGCCCTCTAAATTAGTGGGTCCCAATTTTATTTTGAGTTTTACCCTTAAAATATGTAGTTAGACCATGTGCACCCCTACATATTTCATTGAGAGAAGAATATATAATTTGGACAGCATTTTATGCAAATAGATAACTTAAAATCAATGTCATCCCCATTAAGTTTCATGTAAATTTATTGCAGCTTTATCAGCTGTTAGGACTCATTCATCACAGAAATCCAGAATTTGATCTATGTTTTATAATCAAGATCTGTTTATTGTGTTTGGTCACATTAAAGTTCGATAAGTGCATCTTTCACTTTTTAAAATTATTCAGAAGAATAGAACGACGTAGCTCAATGGACAACGTGCTCTGGAGAAATTATTATCTTGAACTCAAATCTCAAAGTAAAAAGTTCACACCTCGGCCATTCCCAGAGAAAGACTTATACTTAATCAGTGTAACTACATCTGACCAATTAAAGCAACATTAAAAAAAAAAGAATCCAAGAGAGACTCATAAAAAATATGTACTTTCATTATAATTTAAGTTTTGATGACACTCAAAGTAATGCCAATTTAAACTATATTCTTCCTTTTTGGAAATCATCTCACAGCCCCTCCGATGTGACCTGCAATCCACTGCTCTATGGGAGTATCAAGTATATCTTGGGTTGAGCATTATGTGTATTTTGGGCATGTTTAAAAAAAGAAAACGAAAGTAATATGGCAACCCTGACAATTTGAATAATTTTTTAGAGGATAGCAGCTTAGTTGTCATATTGTTTCATTAGATAATCTCTAATCAGCCGTAACAAGGAGAAAAGAAGGAAATTGGCAAGACTTACTCCGATGCCGATCCTCAATTCTACTCTGGATTCCAACAATGACTTACAGTTATAAGTACATCACAAATCTTCATGGATACTATCCATGCTTTAAGAGAATCCATGAATGTTCAATCAGGTTTTGAATTTAATTGAATGAAGTAGAAAAGGAAGTTCATTACTCAGGAGTTAAATAACATTGACAACAGCTGAGGAAAAGAAAATCCATTCTTCAGATTAGCAATTTCAAAAAAGTGGGCCACCTTAAAAATTCACCGGATTTTTATGGAAAGTTTCCCGATCACACGAAATTCATTTTTATTAATACATTTATCTAGCATTCAAGATCCAATAGACTTAGAATAGGTCATACAAAGTTTTAAATTAACATGGCCAGGGAAGATCTTCTATATACGAGTGCATCACTTTCATCGTCATCATCATAATCTAATTCAGTGTTTACTTTCCACTTTTGTATATATGACGTCTATATTTGTCAAGTGTATAGGGTGACCTTAACAGAGTTGATGTTCTACTGAAGACAGTTTCCCCATTTCAGCAGCTCCATTGGTTGTTTTGCTTCTATGTCATTCTGAAGATTCCTTCCAAATTATTTCATTTTTAAATCCTAAGGGCCAAGGGATCTTCAGCAATTGTAATGAAGATTAATGCCCATAAATCGTATATTCTGAAAGGAAGTTTATTCATCCAAGTCTACATCAAATAGGGCATAATCACGACTCAAATAGACAACTAGGCCTTCTTTTGTCCTCAAATGTGGTCTTGAGTCAATTCCTATTATTTCGGTGTTGTTCAGTACAGTCTTTGGACCAGTCCTATCTATATACAAGACAGGCCCTTAGTGCTTTGTACTGTCAGTACTAGAACTGATTTTATATAGAAGACATAAAATTGTGGGACGCCATCAAGGACGGAACTTATATGAATTGATATGTAGTACTGAACTTGAACTAGTTAGTGCACTAGATGGGGCAGGCAAACACTACTCACATGTTAGTATATAACAAACAGGCAAGTTACTTTATCTATAAATAGTTGATAACAAATTTTGTGTCCGTTCTTATTTATTCGGTCCCGTCTTAGGACCGGTCCTATCGGTCTTTGGTACCGTTCCTTAAGACTTTCAGATCTGATTAGCTCATGTTATAATCCTGAACATGTTATTGATTTATCAAAGAAGAAATATAGCTGAGTGACGTCATTAAGGACCGAACTTTATAAGTTTTTCAGACTGAACTGGAGCAGACCGAGGCTGAACTGGAAGGTACTCCAGTTTTTAAGCTCTAAATTAGGACGTAAACAACAATATTGATATTATAATCAAATTAAACTTTATGATACGAAGAAAGTACAACATTTACAAAATTCTAACCAGTAAATGAGATTATACATATACTTTAATTAATAACTGTTCCCTTTTGTCTAGGGTTGTTCCTTTTTTTAATCAGGGATTATCTACAACTTTTTATAAGATTTTTTTTTTGAAATTCGACTTAAAATAATAGATTAAAATAAAAGTAAAATTAGAAATACCAAAAGGAAAAGAACTAAGGTTTTTTTTTGAAAAAAGTAATTAAATTACATCTGTTTCCACTACTTTGTCCTTAAATATATTTATTTAAAATACTCTATATAATATATATTTGCTTTAAAATTTAATTATAAATCCCTTATTCAGAATAAAAACATTAATTTTTGTAAATGTCTTTTTTTTTTCTAATAAGTTTTTTACAATTCAATTAAAATTTAAAGATATAAATAAATAAAATAGGAAATTTGGATAATTTAATCTACCATAAAATAATATTAATTTTTTAAAAAAACCTATTATTTTGGAATAAATTCCAGATTACAATATTTTATATTTTTATGTTTAATGTTCATTGACAATGCTTTTAATTAAATATTGCCCGTGACTGATGACACTCTTTGCATAGACATCGACTGTTTTCATAAGATCCTCTCAACATTCGAAGAAGAATATTGATATCATTATCAAACTCCCCAGGTATTTATTTTTTTAAGCGACTGTTAAAATTTAAATTATCTATTTATAAAGTCATATAGGCCAGACGTTCTTATGACTGAACCTGTTGTTTGGTTAAGAAGAATTTTGTTATTTTTTTTTGTTACAACAGAGTCTGCTTTTAGGTGGACCAGAGTTTTTGGGAGCATGACCTCGAAGGACCTTACATAGAAGCTAATATCTTTTTTATTTTTTCTTCACGTGCATTATATCATAACAGACGTTATACCTTAAATTTCAATTTTTTTAAATGCCTTAAAAAAAATGTCGATTTTGATTTATTTTTTGTCATTTTAGTCTTTAATATTTATTAAGAAATTTAAATGTAATAAGGGGTAGGTTGCGTGAATATATATTACAATAATACTCCGACGAAAAAAATTAATTAAATGTGAGTATATAATTACATAATTTATATGTAAGGGGATTAAAACAAGTTTATAGACGCTTCATATTCAAAATAATTGATTACAATTTACCCATTTATTAATTACCTTGTCAGTTATAAACTCATAAGTTATTATTCAGTTTTTTTATCGTAAAAAAAAATCAATACTTACATACCATCGAAATTTATTATTTAATGTGTTTGAACCAGTGAAAAATTAAATAATAAAATTAGTATAATTATAAAAAACACGACATGAGGCAAAATTGCTTGTAGACCAAATGGTTTAAAAGAAAATTTCCTGATGCAAAATAGTTCAAGACGAATATACTCGGCACTCAAAATTATATTTGTAGTGGCAAGTTAGAATATATGTAGAAGAAGAAGGGATCTGTATAAAGAAAAAAACTAAGTTTACCAATTAGAAAAAGGATATGGGTCAATGCGTGCGCTTTTTTATTTATTTATTCATTGTTGAATAAGTTGTGGGTGTATTAAGATCTGAAAGAAGAATTATTGCCTACTTTTGGTCTAAATTGATTCAAAAATCTATAGTAAAATAAATATTTTATATAAGAATTCAACTATGATAATAAACAAATGTTATTTTAAGTGCAGAAGGTTTTCCTCTTTATTGTAGTAATTAATTTTTTTCACCCAGGACCATATAACAGGTGTTTTGTATTAACAGTGGTCTTCATTCAATAATACTATATGTCTCGTTCACGCCTTCTTCTCATGCTCTCATTCAAATCCCATATTTAGGTTTAGCCTCTCTTTCAATTGCAATAATTGGAAGATAATTTTTAATTTTTTTCTACACTATTCCACAAAAGTCTCAAAAAATAACTTTTGTACTAGTATATTTAATGACCAAAACCAAATAATATTAATAATATCAATCCCAATATTGTCTAGAAATTATTTTTGCTTAAATTATAGGTATATTCAAAGATTCAAAATTATATTTAGTTTGATAAAAATGATGTTTTTAATATATTTTGTGTTGGTTAATATTTTTCATATAAAAAAAATAACACTTTTGTTTCTATATATTTAATGTGTATTAAAAAAAAAGCTCTTCAAATTATAACCTTTTGTTCTATTACTTTATAGACTTGGCAACAACCATATGAAAGCACTCTCAAAGGAATTTTTAATAAATAATTTGAAACAAGTCATTTAAGATTAAAGTAAGGCATTCAAATATTTTATAAAAAAGGTTTTTTTAATTAACTAAATACAGATTAAATAACTTCAAAAATTTTACACTGAATGGAAATAAAAACAAGGACAATGGAAAAATATCAACTAATCTATTTTTTTGAGGCAGTGTTTTGATACTACTTATGGAACCAAATATAAACAAAGACGTAACAAGTCCAAGTTATACAAATGTATACATAAAACCATTGAGGTAAGCATATCGTGCGCGGAAAACTGCCCTTGAAAAAATTGCCGGTGGAAAATGGCCATTGAAAAAATTGCCCTTTAGAAAGTTGCCAATGGGAAAATTTCCCACCATTTACTCATAAACTCCCAATACCTCTCCCAGAAACTTGTTTTGTGCAATGTCAGCAGGGTGACCAAGCAGGTTAAAATCAGTGGCCACTGCAGAAAACATTAGGGCTCTCTCTGAATACTTAAAAATGAACCCCGAGCCCATTGCTTGTCTAAGACTACGGTAGGTACACCATGCATGTAAAAACCACCGCCGCTGCTTCACAAAGCATATAGGTTGGGAAAAAAATGATTTTGTATTTTTGCTTTATTTCAATACTTTATAAAAAGTCGTCCGTTTTGAGCCTATATGCCTCGTTCCGTTCAATAACTTGTTGCCAACGAGAATCCAATTTCATAATGCCCTTTCTTGTAGAAGCCCTTGTCCCTATTGTCATAAAAACTCGGACTTACAGTTTTTACAAGCCTCAATTGAGGCCAAATTTGTACCCCAAAATACGTTTAGCAGAAACAAGAACAGGTGTTAGTCACTTGGAACCAGGTCTGGACTCTAGAGTGGAGGAATGAGAACTTCCCATTTGAGCACTAGGAGCATCTTGCTTGTCAACAAAGATGTATACGGCCTGGTGTTCTAATGATGAAACAAGATTCCACTCTTATTCAAGATTCTTTTGGTATCCGGCTTTCTGTAAATTTTCATGAAATTTTCGAAATGGCTATTTTCTGAACTGGCAATTTTCTCAAGGGGTATTTTCCCCAATGACAGTTTTGCACAGGCAAGATCTTTCCTAGAAATTTAGTTTATACTGTGCGTTTGAAAAGTCTTTGACCACCAAGTTGACGACGATTTCAAAGGTCTTGTAAAGTTCCTTCAAACTTTCACATTTATATCAGCTTGAGCCGATTTCTTAGTTAACGAAAAGTGTTATGCTATTTTTATAAGTTAACAATTAATAAAAATTGGAAAAATAAAAAGGTCAAAGACTACCATAATAGTCAGTTTCTCTCATAGCAACAATGTTAAGAGGCTGAACACTAAATGTCATACATTGTACAAGAAAAATCCTGGTAGACCAATAAAAAACAAATGGAAAAACCTGAATTTCTAGCTTTAAGTCTTTTGGTCTTCCCAATCCACTGATGAAAAGTCTTTGGACTTTTTAATACAATGTTTGACTCTAAAGCCATTAGTGTCCGCCAAAGCAACACTAGCAATTTCAAAGCCTCCGTGGAGTACCAACGGAAGAGGATGTCCAGGACTTAGATTGCTTAAGTATTTACTGCCTTCCGACCTGGTCTGGACGCTGTAATTGAAGCTGATGGAAATCAAATTTATAAATAATAATCTTCATAATGTTTAATTTAAAAAGTATTCTTTTTATTCTACTGTATAACCTCATTCTAATCTGTTGTGGATCTTTTTTGTAGCACTTTCGAATAATTTTTGAAAAACTAGTTTTTACATTTTATATTGGCAAGTTATAAGCTATTCACTATTTTTAGTAAATATCCATGAATCACTTCCCCATAAAAAGTTTACATGGAAAATTATTTTTTTACCATTCAAATAATTGGGATTGACTCTAAAAAGTTTACAATAATAGCGGTCGAAACAAGTATGTTTGTACAAATAAATCTAAGAAAGTGAGTTACTATTTTCAAGAAATAATTCATGGGGCCTTGAGAGCTTATTTCAGCTTTACCTAAGAATGAGGCTTACTACAAAGGGATATCATCTTCTAAGAGTTCCTTTCTGTTGGCTGATCTACCTCTGTTAGACTCAAATAAGCCTGAAAATATTATAATCTATAGTTATAAATCTATAAGTAGTGATGAGCAAATGAAGCATTGCGGGACTGTCTCTATAGGGCAAATAAATTAATTCCTGTGCCTACCTTCTTTGAATTTTTCACGGGCAATCTTATCATTTTCATACTACATATATATCTATATATATAAAATAATTATGGCTTCAAACGTCCCGTTTGCTTTCTAGCCTCTCAATGTACAAAATGTTTGAAACGAGCTCAGACAATTTCCCCATTCTGTTATTTTTCAAACGACTCCAAAAGCAGAATAGCACATCCAAAGGGATCGATAGAGGGAAATTGAGAGCGGTCATGGTAAATCCATTAAATATTTTAAAAGAGAGAGGGCTACGATATCGTCTCACTATGGTATATCAACAGTTTTCACCAACAATTCGAAAAGAGATGAAACAAAGAGGTTGTGTTCT
This sequence comes from Lepeophtheirus salmonis, assembly GCF_016086655.4. Lineage (NCBI taxonomy): Eukaryota > Metazoa > Arthropoda > Copepoda > Siphonostomatoida > Caligidae > Lepeophtheirus > Lepeophtheirus salmonis. The sequence goes on from NC_052137.2 coordinate 37,913,622, forward strand.
TTCTGCAAGCATGGCACAGAGCCCTCCTTCAATTTCTTTCATGAATTGATAGAGTTATACCTGTAAGGGAAATCGTGGCAGAGAAAATACTCGGGCTCACCTTAAAGGAAACACAATCATCACTAAAGTTATGTGTACACGGGTATAAGAACACGATTTTTTTTATCAAAATCGTCCCCAAAAATTTTGAAAGTTGTTGTTTAATTGGTCTAATATAAAATTTAACCTCATTTCTGTAAGAATATTAATATTTTTAACCTAATTTTATTAACTTTTAAAACTTTTTCTTACCTTTTTTCTCAATTCTTGAGAATGGGAGATTCGATTTCAAATATCTAATTTTTCACTGTTTTGTTTAAATTTGTTCTTTAACCTATATTTCATATGATATTGTATTTCAAAACATTTTTTTTTATTGCAAAAATTTTCATTCTAGAAGAAAGGAAGTTATGTCAATGCATATTTAAGAAAAATAAATAAAATTAGCTCATTAATAAGATATGTTTAGAATGTCAGACAGGTTTTTTTTTCAAGTGAAGATCATGATTGTAATGACACAAATATAAAAGATAATATTTTAAATGACTGTTTGGATTTACAATATAGGTTGGTATGAAAAATTACATCAAATAATTATTTTATTTCATGAAACTGTTTGAAAATTAGTTTTAATTTAATCATTTATGGTCGAAAATGATCCACATCTAATCACTTAATGGATTATCCAATCATAAAATCAAAATTCTACCAACCGATTTAATAACTTTTATGAATGACCAACTTATTATGTACCCTAATTTTAAGCGGGAATATATAAAAATATTGGACAAACTCGATAGCGTATTTACTTTGGATCATATTTTAATTTGAAATTCCACGGAAGTTTTAGTAGGTTCGGACTTAGTAAATTTTTTTACCTTTATAAAAATTCAAAGAAATAAAAAGTTCTCTGAGCAGTTTTATGATTAGATTCTGTTGACACTTCCTTGAAAATGTCAATGATCATAACTTCAGACAATTTTCTTTAAGCAAGGAAGAGTCAATTCATAGACAGTGGAATGAAGACACTTTGTTTCTGAGAGTCCAATTTCAGAAAACTATCTAAATACTAAAAAACTAATAAAACTTGTCGGAATTATATCTTTAAAATTAAACTATAGAGGGGAAGTTTATTGTAAAATAGCTAATATCTTTAAAATTTTCAATATTATATTAAGAAAATGCCAGTGGCAATGGTTGGACGACTTTCTCATGAATGGAAACATCCAACATTTGCACAATTTGATACTTCTATGACAAAGGAATTGCTTTTTACGATCATTGAAAGAATTGAACAAGCTGGTATTCAAATCAAAGCTATTACTTTTGATTTGGGGAACTACAGACTAATGTCCCAGCTGAAAATATCTCCAGAAATATTTTCATTTGATAACCCTGTGGACTCAAGACGTCAAATTTCCAGATTATTTTTTATTTAAACAGCAAATAATTTATAAAATTAGAATTATCCAAAATTTTCTAGTGAAGATGCATTAAACAAAAATATAATTAAGCGTTAAAGTTTAAAATTTCTTCACCAGATTCAGGCCTATAAACATAAAATATTCATATATCTAAACTAAAAACAATACCATCTAAAATCAATAAAATACAAACATGATATTAATAGCAAATTTGCTTTTAAACCAACAAATAACTTGGTTTTTTTTTGTTCTTTCTAAAAAGTTTGAGTATCTTCTGCAAAGTCTGAAAATTTCTTGATGCGTTTGATCCATGATATATTATGATATCAGAGGCCCAATCCCAAGCACCTTCGATCGCCCTAGGGATTTGCAACTTGAACGCTCCATACCTTCCCACCGCTGAAATTAAAATAGCACAAATTCCTCTGCAACGGGTTCTCCTACAGTTATATGCTTAGCTATGTAACTCTTTACATTTAATAAAGCATTCCCTATCGACCTAACTTTAGAAGTACTTTTTTTCTTTTTTGATGACACGCCGAATAGAATTATTGCCGTTACTATATTAACTTTATCATCCTCTAGACCCCTCAGGTTTAAACTAATAAATGATCTCAGAATATGCAATTGTGAACATTTCGAAAAAACGTGTCTAATAGTATTGAATAATTTACCACAATCTTTACATGGAGTGCTGAAAAACAAAATTCCTGTGGCTATTTGAAATTGAGCTGTTAATTTTCTTCCATCAGTTACATATATAGAAAGTAAAAGACATAATCCTATGCATTCAATTACTGGGTAGATTTAATTCCCTAATCAATACATCAAACCTTGACAACGCAGAGTCCTCTCCTTCATTGAAAAATCATTTTCAAATGCCAAGGAACGGACACATTTTGTAGGGTGGCATGACTAATGTGAGAAAAAGTAAACTTACCGGTAAAAAAACAAAACAGAGGGTTCACCAATATTATGTACTGTTAGCTGATTTTTTGTTAGTGCCTCCCATTCCAAAGAGTACAGGTACAGTAAATTCTTGAAAATATGTTTTTTCCAAGATTCATATGAATAATATCCACGGTCGTCCCACAATCGTAAGTGTGAGTCGCTTTCCAAAGAACTCTTTGTGTTGCAGCAAGCAAAGGGGAAAAGTCGTCGATATATCCATTAATAAGATCAGTTCCAAGTATAACATATTCATAGTATGGACTTGATGTTATCACATATCTCCACTCCATGTTCATATTCTTCGTTATATCAACCAAAACTTTCGAATATATTTTTGTGATTATGTCCACAAAAGATTTGAGCCCACCACCCAATCGGTTTCTTGGTCTATTTAAAGCTGAATTTGCAATTCCGATGAAAAAGATTTTCCAACTAAAATTTCCTCTAAAATGGCATTTTTCACCAATATTTGTAAAGAGATTGCCTTATACAAAACATTTGGAATAACAAAAGTGTTATAAAAGTCTATTACTTTTTTAAAGTTAAAATTTCACCAGCCTTTGATTAAATTATTGACTTTGATTTTACTTCCAGCCAATTTAATTATAAGGGACAATAACCCTCCCATTTAATGCCTAAAACAATTTTCATTTCTTTGGTAGAACAATTTGAAATTTTCAAACCTTTTCTCGGATACCATAAGCCAATCGGGAAAATTGCAGTCTTTGGTTAATTAATTTTCAATCCCGGTTCGAACCTTGTTGTACTTGAAGCCCAGTATCCATGGCAGTACACAACACGATTTTAAAATTAGTCAATTAAGTCATTTATGCAGTTACACGTAGCATCTAATAAACGAGAGGATCTGTGTAGAAATTGATTGTTTAAAATGCAATAAGTCTGAATGAAATCTTTGGTCGATAAGTGCATATTAATCGATATTTAGAAATATATGATGTATTGACTTGTATTTTAATATCCATTGTAAAAAGAATTTACAGTCACAGCTTTAATTATATCAAAACATTATAAAATAGCATATACAAATTATATTTTTTCATTTAATTTTGACAACATGTAACTCATTATGTCAGCCTGAAATTTAATCAAATATGATTTTTAGATTACCATTTTATTGAAGTTTATCATTTACATACCAATGTACATATATTACATAGCTTTTCCCCTCATTTTTTAAACACTTTACATACCTTTAAAATAATCACGTTGGTATCTTTTTATTCAGGCGCATTATAATAACAAAAAAAAAAAAAAAAAAAAAAAAAAAATTCATAAGTACGTAGTCTAACCTCCCTGTAGTCAGAAATAATGCACTGAAGAAAACAACTTATGAGATAGTACTTTTATTTATGTTTATTCAATAATTACAATAGAGGAATACTCAATGGACACCTCATAGTTTCAATCACTCAATTTTTATTAATTATTTAATTAATCAGTGTTCAATGAACCATCTGGTATAACAGAAGAAAACCAGTCTTTTTGTATTTGCTACCTAAATATATGTTATTTAACTTTTTTGTTAAATGCTATCCTCATTATCTTTCAATTCTTGAGGAAAGAACATATACATACTATAAACTATAAAGTGTAACTACGAATTGGTTTGCTCATAAATCACAAAGAGTAATATTGAAGAGTTATAAGTGGAAGTCCTTATTAAAGAATTAGAATTAAGAATCGACTTCGGAGTAATGCCAGTCTATATCATGATGAAGGCAATGGGCAACCACTTTGATAATTAATTGTTGATAGGAAGTACTGTGTCTTTGAAGAGGTTAAGAGTCACAAAATATTTAGTAGAGGGAATCCCGGACGACCGAGATAAACGAAGAGAGACGTGGAAGAATGATGCAAGGCTTGATTTAATAGGAACATATGATTATTCTTATCAAGTAGATCAAATTATTTAATGATAAAGAAGGTATCTGCTTTATATAAAATCCCATCTGTATTTACATCAAATTGATCATCAAACATTTAGTACTTCTACTTCTAATTTTACTTCCATAAAATATATTTTTACTGAGAATATTGATTATCAGTAGATTTTAAAAATTGTTTTGAGGTTAAAAATATAAATATAAAAATGAGTTGATTATAAATTGTAATTAACTGGCATAGTTGTTGAATATGAGAAGGATAGGTAGGAAGAAGAAGGGAGTTATAATATTATTGTCACTACACTTGTACTTTTTGAGAATCTTGATTAAGTTGAGCTTCTGAAAATTCATTTAAGATTTGCACAGAGACACTAGAAGTAGATAAATTACTTTTTTTGTGTCATAACAACTAAAGTTCTCCTTCTTGTAAAGAAAGTAGTGTTTAAGCTGATCTTTAATATATATATATATATAAACCAAGAAAAAACACCATGTGTTTCAAATTGGCTTCATCACATATTTGTATTGATGATCAACAATTTCCCCCCGTAAATTAGTTGACAACTTCTCCTTGCTACTTACTAATAATGACTGTTGAATACAGTAATTAAATTAACTTTAAGAGGCTTTTATGAATGAATGTACACATTATATGTATTTTTGAAGTATTTAATTATGTATTTGCGCAAAATAATAATTTAAAAGTTTTTTATATGGATACTAAGCCCTATTCTTTCCCCTTTTAAGTACTTATATTTACAATTTTCAACTACTTGTATATATCAAAATAATTTATTATTTGAGAATACATAATATGTATCCAAATTAGCTAGATCTAACATTTCAATTTCATAATAGAATTCATTTTTATTTAAAGAATATTTGAGTTCTTTAATTTTGCAATACCAAACTAAAAATTGCATTATCTGCAAGTTGGCGTGAGAGTCTGTTAATTGTTGTTGGAATAAGTCCATAAGATGTCTGGAGGGGCTGTAGCACCCAAAACAAAGGAGTTTTGTTTTTTTACAAGAAAGGTTTTTGTCATTCGGACAAATTATGCAGCAGAGCAAAAAATATAATATTAAAACTTTTTTTTTCAAAAAATTTATTTGTCTGTGAAAATTAGTTTAATTTGAACAAAGTTACCCAACAAGAAAATCGCAAAACAAAAAGAGGAGATTGTTTAAGTAACTCTCTCTTTTTATTTCTGTTCACTTCATTTGGATCTTTAGGTTGTGTAAATGAACTGTATAAGAAGTAAAAATGTAGTTTAAAAGTTGGGATGTACCCAAAGTTAATAGAAGTACCATACACTTTTCCCACTGATGTTTGACTTCCACCACATTTTTTGATAGTGACGTCAAAGAGTATATACTATTATTATTAATCATATAATTTTCTAGTATTATATGGTGTTAATATATCGTTTTTATTTTATATGACGTCAAAATCTGTATGTATTGCCCACCAGTAAGTATAGTACAAAGGTGAAAATCCAGTATGGAATGGGCATGTTAAAAAAAAGAAACCGAAAATCAACAGGTAACCCTGAGAATTGGAAGAATGTTTCAAAGGAGAGAAAGGATAATGCACATGACGTTTCATTATATTAGCTACAATCAGCTGTGACAAGGGAGAAAAGAGAAAATGATATAAACAAGAACATTTCTTAGAATTACTCCGATGTCAATCCCCAATTATACTCTGAGTCCAACAAGGACTTACAATCATATCTCCGCGAGATATCCTCAGGGTTACGCTCCGTCCTTTATGAGCACGCACGAATGGTTAATCCGGGTTTGAATATAATTGAATCTATTTTAGAGAGGATGTTTACTACTCAGGAATTAAATAATAATGACAACTCCTTAGGAAAAGAAAATTTATTCTTTATACTACCAATTACAAATTAACGGGCGAGTTAAAAAAACAGCAGATTTACATGTATGGTACAATACATCAAATTGAAAATTCTAGCCAGTCCGATCACATTGTGGTCTTATCTTTTATTTCTATTAACCTTGGGATATATCGATACCAAAATTTAAGCTAATTCCGATAACATCTTTATGCAAGATTCCGATTCTTTATTATGTAGAAAGTAATCACATTAACAAATAACTAAAGGCTCCACTTTTTTTAAGGTTAAACTTTCTACTAATTAGGGCTAGGTAAGAAAATTACATCAGCATATAAATTATGATTATACTTAGTTGTAAATAATGTTAAATTGGAATTTAAATAAGTTAATTACTCCCTGTGCTCAGGAATCAATTTATCCCGGGTTTGCTAATATGTATTACATGCATTACTGAATACTTCATACATAATATTATCATTCCAGGAGTTGTATTATTTTGCCACAATATTGTACGACTCTCTGTCACTTTGTTCAAAAACTAATGTGAGTAAACAAAGCTTCCGCACCATTGAATTTTTAAATCCATTATGAGATTTTTTTATGTGCTGTTTTTAACAATATGTTTACGTTTTTACCCGGAAATATCCTCTTTTTACATTCTGTCTGTTCGGAGAGTTTTTATAAATCTATGAAATGTTTTACTTTTTTAGATACAAAACATTTGAACATCCTATTATAGTAAAAGGTCAATTAAAAATAAAGATTCTACTAAAATAAAATTTAGAAAATATGTTTTTTCCTACTAAATTGTATCGATACTGACTCTGGTTGAACCATATTTCCTCATTTTTCGAAATCGAAATATGATCATCCTATTTTATTTTGCACATTTATGGTACAAGGTGGTCAAAATCTTCATAAAATGACATCGGATCCATAAAACATATATTAATAATTAAAATGTTTTTGTCAATTTAATATTTTCAAAGGACTATTCTTAATTATTAGTAGCTTTAGCTGATTCATTATGTTTAAAATATCAGATATTAACAAATATGCTTTAATGACTCTGTTGTTATGCGTGTTGAATAATATATGTCAATGTAAATTATGTAAAAATAGATTTTGGCTCTGGATTTATATAATATTTAAAATTACCATACACTACCAATTGGGTTCAATTATGACTTTGATATCTACACTCACTACAGCATCATCAAATGGTAAACATACCTAACTTAATGATAAGTTATGATTAAATTTTCTTCATAATTGAACTCTTCCCATCAAGGGCTATGTATATGCATTCCCTTAATATGAATACTTATAAATTACATAAAGAAAGCCAGGACTGGAAAATTTAGAAAAAAAAACAAACGCATTTGCTCTAATTTTCAAAGTGAAATTAATGTAACTTACGGTAATCCCATCTTTTTGAAAATTGCATTTTTGAAATTTACGTAAAAAGCAAAGTAAAAAAACACAAAGGGTTTTTGATATTCGAAAAAAAATGTAAAGTACGACCCACCTTAGTATATAAATACTTTATATATATGTATATTTGTATCGAAGTTTCAAAATAATTTTAATTTAGTAAATCAATCAAATTAAGTTAAGTATTGAACATCAAAAAGGCCAATCAAAATTTCGAAACTTTTTCTATTTCCTTCTTTAAATATATTTGTAAAGTTTGCAAGATATGAGGAATTGGCATTTGTTAAAAGTAATCAATCAATCTATTTTTTAAATTTTCTAAAATAAAATTGTATTGCATGTTATTTATGTAATTATGAGAGTGCTCCTTAACACAGGTAGATAATCTCCTATTGGTATTCATGGAATAAATCATCTAAATAAGTGTTTCTCAACAGGTGGGTTGTGGTAGGTAGGTAGGTTAAATTAGCTCCTAATCAAGAATGTAAAAAGATATATTTGGAGTCAGAAGTTGGAAAATTTGTACCGAGTCCGGCTACAAAAATTATTATAATTTATTTGAACGAAACTTAATTATAATCTAAGGCTTATATTGAGAGTTGGTATAGTTATTTTCTAAAAGGTTATAAATTAAAGGTGTTAAGGACTATCAATTTATGAAACCTATTAAGTTAACTAATTTATAAGTTTACTTCCCAAATTTCCAACGTGCTTTATAGTCCATACAATCAAAATTCCTAAGCACTTATAAAGTCTAAATTATTATTGGTCGGTAGAGAATAGCCACTAGCCGTATTAGTTGACTAATTATACTTGTGAATAGTCAATGTCATCAGAGAAAAGTGTAAGATTGCAGTGCGTTGGTGTGTGTATTGTTGTATTAGCAATGGATAGATTTTGATCCATTTCATTTCTTCTTCATCCAGTTAAATATCTTATACTCCAAATATTTTCTTTATACATAGCACAATTATTTATAACATATAACTAATAACTACCTATAGCTATAAATTAAATATATATTTAAAGTATATATGTGGACTCAAATGTACTTATATTGGCTATAAAACATATTATTAGAAAATAATAATGTGTGTTGGAGGTCGGTGTTGGTGACATTCAAAGTACTGGAGTATGAATCGGGCATTTTATGTACCGACTCTGCAGGCCTGGTTAAATCAGTCAATAACCACTGTCACGTTGACACTTCATTAATCAAATCAAAAACTACATATCTTTTTTTAAATATCTTTAATTAATTAACATACAACCATTTATTCAATATAACTAATAGTCTTACATCTGTTTCAATTTCTGGTTCATCGTTTTTAAACTTATCTAAAACAAAAATTGATATACGATTTGAATAGATACTTGTAAATATGCACTGTCGATTTGTAATAAATTCCCGCAAAATGGACATTATATTACTCTGAAGTACTAGAAGTTGGTTCTGGGAGAATTTGCCTCAAACACATTCGCCTCACTCTCTTTTGCCGTCAAGCTTCTTTGCATTCATATATGTTTGCCTTCAACATGCTTGCCGCCTATCACTTTTGCCGTCAAAAGTTATAAAATAGAACTTATACAGTAAATATTGACATGTCATTGCTATTTTAAGAAATAAATAAATACGTTTTAGTTCTAAATTGAAGTCAGGGCTTGGGTATGTCATAACGAATTGACTTCCATAATATCTATAAAATAAATAAATATATTTATAAGCTTGAAATTCCTTTTTTTTAACGGTCCATCACTATTCGATGATACTAGAAGATACTAGAATTTTTGATCTATTTGACGAGTCAGACTGTTAACTGTATAAGATCTATTGCATAACTTTTGGCGGTGAAAATGCTGGGCGGCAAGTATGTATCATGGGAAACATGTTGGAGGTAAGCATGAATGACGGAAGAAAAAAAATTGACCGCGAGGGTGCAGGAGGCAAAAGAGTGCACGGCGAACATGTTTGAGGCAATGCTGCCTGTTACATAAAAATTAATCACTAGTGTGTTAGATCTTGAAAAAACAATAACACTGATTTTTTTTAGAGGGAGTTATAAGTTTTTGGACAACTATAGAGCGCGAGGAGAAGGCAGGAGCAATACTTATAGTATTACTAAATAAAGACCCTTGTTAATATTAGCTGTCCGTCATTGGATTTCGGAGGAAGAAAATGAAATAATATATACTATAAAGAGGAGAACCTTCTACATTTAAAATAACATTAGTGAAGGCCATATAAAAATATGGCCATTACACTTATTTTCTTTTTTTATCCTGTTTGACTAAAATGTAGTATGTCAAATACCATGTTATTAAAAAACTCACCTTTAAGATCTATAACTCAATTCAACTCTGAGATCTGAGCTCTTTTTTATTACGACTTTTATCAAAAATCTTTTTGAAGGCCCTTTCCGTTTGGATTGTAGTTACTTAACTATGAATGCATATAAGACATCATTTGATACATATTGACTTAAGCAACAAAGTACTTTATACAAATGTTTTAATTCTATTATAAAAAGTATGGTACAGCTTGACCGTATTACTTGGGCTTAAATATTTCGAACATCATAACTGATTAAAAACATTATCCGAACAGGAACAAAGGTAAGTAAATCTTGTGATATTAAACCAATTTCCGTTTAATATTCATTATCATATATGGTTATTATTTTATTTATTTATCACTCAAAACCAATGATTGAGTTAACCCGTTGGTAGTGTTACGAAAATCCTAAATAATGAAACTAGGCTAGCAATTTGGTAGGATAGGGTTATAATCACTACATCTCTAGAAACCCCGTAATGTTATAAAATAAATTTGTTAACCACTTATATTGTTTATAAACACCCCTCAATCTTCAACCAATAAAAAAGAAGAAAGAAAATGAACTGCTAAATGAATGCTGCATACAAGAGTAAATCCACCAAAAACATGGCAAAATATTAGATTTTTCAATATGTATTGTCCTTTATTTAAACAGCCTCATCATTCTGTACACTCTTCATCATTATTAGCCATCACAGGAAGGCGGGACATAACCCTCTGTTTTCAGAGGCGTGCAGGGATTTTTTTTGGAAAGAAAAAAAACTTTTTTGTTAAGTTAAAATTTCTTTATAACATTTTGAGGTCTAATATATTTTATACAAAAGGATAATTTTATATATATGTATTCTACGTACAAAGATCCCTGGTGATCCATTTAATAAAATTCCTTAAGGATTTGCTGAGCCTGCCAAGGTTATGAAATACAAGGGCTTGCTAGAATTTTCAATCTGATGTATTGTACAGACTGCTGGGCAAGACAGGCAGATTTTGACAAAACACGCAACCACTCATAGTTTATGACGTCACTATTGCTAGAATTATCCATTTAATGTATGGTACCAACGGGTGTGCAAGAAAAACCAATTTAGACAAAACACCCAAACACTCATCTACTATGACGTCAATATTAAAATCATGGTGGAAGTCAAACATCAGTCATAAACGTTTTTTGTTATAGTTTTGAATTTCTATTAACCTACGAACCTGCATGAAGTCCTTATTTAAGTCATTGACTATTATTAAAAACAGGATTTCATTGGCAAATATCAAACAAGTAATAGGTGTGACATCATAGTATGTGCTAGGGATAATTTAAAAGATCTAGCAGTGCAGTTATACGGATACTGAAATATCAACTTTTATAATTTTGCCAATATATACAAATATAGCTAAAATGTATGTACAAAATCCTTTTGAGGGGGATGAATTCACTCTTTCAAATTCAAAAAGTGGTAATTGTGTAAAGTTGTGTATTGGTAAAATAATATATATATATATAAAATATGAATTCAAGGGAGTGGGTTTCACAAGTTCAAAAATATATATTTTTAAAATTCTATTCTTTCATATAATGGATTTATTTTGTGAGGATGACTGAAAAACTCCCTTCAATCAATCGTAAAAACAAGGTGACACTACATATTTTTGAAAGGAGTAGCGATTAATTAAAAATAATTATTATTTTAGAAAAATTGAATTATTATTGTTTTGCTTTAAATTAGTTATGGAACACTCCAAAAAAATTTCCGATACTAATTCCTACTCTTTAATATTTATATTATGGTAAAAAAATGGTTTGGTTTTTTGAAAAAAGGAAACAAAAATGTTTTTTTTTTTTTTTAAATTTGAAAAAATAAAAATTCAATTATTTAATTTGTAGATAAAAAATTTCAATTATACAATTTGATGTACAAAATTGTTCAAAATCTTCAACTTTTCCCAAAAAGTTAAATTTTTTGCTAAAAAATTGAAAAAACCACTGGCTTTTCTTACAAAAATTATTTTTTTAGAAAAAAAATTCAAAAATTCACAGCTGTTTATATTAAATTAAATTTTTAGAAAAAAATGTCAAAAACTAAATCCTCCAAATAAGATAATTTTTTTTCAACACATAGAAATGTAATAATATGTCGGAAAAATAGAAAAATATTTAAAACAAATCTAGATAACATATATAGATAATGTTTCGACTGAATTGGAAACCTTTCTTAAATACAGTTCATAGTCCTGAAATAGAATAGTATTTTATAGTATTCCTATTATCCATAATTTTGGTTTCTTAAATTTTGATTTTCGCCCCATCTCTAATGTATAATCAAATATAAACATTCCATACATCTTTGGCTGTGTAGTTAAACGAGCAAGAGCCAAAGAGTCATATACATATTCATGCACTTAAATTTAGTAAAAATATTCAGATGATTGAATAAGGACATTGTATTTAAAATATTAAATACAAGTCAACAAAATAAATAATCATTTAAATTCCATATTTAAAGCTAATAATAATTAATGCACTGATTTCGATTCTTTAATAAGTTCTTCCGTATCAAATCTGGTTTTCCAGAATTTTGGATTTGAACATTTGGAGTATTTTTACCTTTTTTATAGGTTTGAGATAACTTTTGAATAAAAAAAAAATCAGTACCAAAATAAATATTAATAGTTTCTTTGCAAAATGCTGTATTAATTTCAAATATGTGCTAACATATATGGTATGTGCGTAGACCTTATTGTTAGATAATGCGATTCGAAGATTAAAAAGTAAACGTATTTTAAGGGGTTTTGTTTGAAAAGGAAAAACACTTTGATTTTCAATTGCTTTTACTCTAAAATCACTTATTTGAAGCGGAAATAATAAGGTTTAATTTACAAAAGAGTATTTTATTCTAAGAAGTATTGTTCAGCAGTAATATTATTTTGTTTTTTTTTTTAGTTTTAGAAGTAGAAAATTTACTGAGGTTTAGTTTAGAACTTTCTAAAATCTTGTTATAATTAATTATATAGTATTAAAAAGGAAATAAATATTTAAATAATGGAATTTATAAATATTATTTAACCAACCTCTAATTTCTTGTTTTCTCAATAAAATTGCAACAAACTAATATTACAGCCAAACTAGACCTTCTACAACCCATTAAAATTCAAAATTCAGTGTGGTATTTTTTTTTTTTTTGAAAAAGTATACGTTTGTTGTCTTGTGTTATTCATGTATCTGGCAATAAATATATCAAGTATTTATTTATAAATATATTGTTTTTCCTTTGATGTGTTAGTTTGAAGTATTTACAAATTGTATTAGTATTTTTTGGAGTCTGTTATCAATAAATATATGTATATTTGAATTCTGTTTTCTGATAAAGTTAATGGATGAGTAAACTCAATTAATCCACACTATACGAATACATTACATACAACATTTGGAGCTGGTGTGTAAAATATGTCTTAGAGTAGTGGGGTAGTGACTTTTTCCAGTTGGTAATCAGAAAAGGTGTTTTATTCCAAAACTATTGTCATTATTATTTACCTATTGAAGACGGAAAATCTCAGTATAAAGTGACAACTACTGCGTGTGCTCATAAAAGATAAGGAGTAAAAATGAATGTTTGTCTTGCAGGTTATAAGTATAAATCCCTGTTGGACTCGGAGTGGAATTAAGGATTGACGTCTGAGTAGTTCAAGCGTATACTTTATTGCCATATACGGAGTGGGATTGTGTTTAGTAAATCTTCTCATAGCTGCTAGCAGCTGATCCAATAAAATGTGACTACAGCTAAGTCGCTACCCTAACAAATATACTTCAAATTGTCAGGATTCACACGTTAATTTTTCGTTTCTTTTATTTTTTACATACCGGCAGGACATATTTTATGCATCGTTGCTGTTCAAAAAACAAACAAAAAAAAACAACACGCTGGCCCATGAATTTAGTAGTAATGAAAATCCTTTGTATTTTTGGCATATTAAAAAGAAAAACCTAAAAGTTGACATGGTAAACATGACTATGAGAAAAATGTCTTGTAGAAGATCAGCTTAGCTGTCATGATGTTTCATTGGACCAGCTACAAACAGCTGTGACAAGGGAAGAATGGGGATCCTCAATTCTAGACCGCCTTTTATGGGTTGACACGAATCTTCAATCAGGTTTTGAATATAACTGAATCTATTTAGGAAAGGAAGCTCACTACTCAGGAGTTAAATAATAATTTAAACAGCTAAGAAAAAGAAATTTCATTCCTCAGATTACCAATTTCAAAAAAGAAAAAACGGACTTGCCAAAAAATACACACGATTTAGATTACTACCCCTGGGAACCGATACAGACATGGAGAGTGATAGATATGGGATTTGATTGTATTTAAAGTCCAAATCACAGACGAATTGTTAATTACATTTAAAGGCTCAACATTGTATGTTATACAGAATTGCATCAAACTCTATTTTTAGACTGCAAATAAAGATTGCAAGGGCAGTAATACTTGAAATATAAATATATTTGGTGTTCGTGTAACTTCTGCTATAATTGTATGTAGGAGTTTGGAGATTTTTTTTTTCTACCTATCCCTGGCATAACTCCCTGTATCCAGCATGTAAGATAATAGCCTAGATGAACACCAACAACTTTAATCACGATGCTAAAAATAATTATTACCTTGTTTGATATAGACACCTCATTCTTGTTTTTTTTAATAGTTATTCTTCCTTGTTGTTCACTATTTTTGCAAAAAGGAGGAATGTGATTCATTTTCGGAAAATAAAAAATATTAAACTTCGATGATTTCATTCATATGTGTATAAATGTACATACACTTATTTACAATGGGCTCTTATCTATTTCAAAGTCATTTTACAATCTATATGCTTATACATAAAGAATGTTTAAAGTATTTCAAATTATAAACTTCAAAAAGTTACTTAATATAACGTTGTATCCACTTATTGTCATGTTAGCAAAAAGTAACTAAATAATCGCTATTTTGTATCAAATTTGTACTACGCACTTCTCTTCTCTTTTTTAATATGACATTTAATATGTAGTTAGATTCATAAAATATTTCAGGTATGTCTAAATAGCATTAAACATGTATAGGATGAGGACTCAAAAATTTGAAATTTTTTAAAGCCGTTTTATCTTCTAATTATTTTTATTTTGTGCCATTTTTATAACAAACACGGCCTTCAGGGGATCGACATTCAGGTGAGAAGTATTTTTTGTCTTCTCCTCCAAGATGCATCAAACAGTGAACTCCGGGGGTTCACGTTGGCTGAGGATGAAGGCCAGAAGTCTGGCACCCAGAAGGCAGCAATGTTCTCTCTGCAGAAATGCTGCACCTTCTTAGACGTGGGTGTCGGAGCGCTGTCTTGGGTAAAGACATAGTTGATCTCGGGAACGTACTCTTCAATTATGCCATGACATGGTAACTGAGGACCTTGTAGAAGACGTCCGTGTTGACTTTCTCGTTGCCTGGCTTTGAAGAAGTAGGAAGAGATCTTGCTGCCGTCGGACGCCACGGCGCCGATGACCAGAACCTGAGCTGGATTTTGTATCCTGAAGGTTCCCTTGATCTGAGCTCTTGATTCAACCAAGAAGCAATCATTTTTCCTGTTCAGTACAGTGCCCACTATGAATATCTTCTTATGGGAGACATACTTCTTTGTCGTTTTGCTTGTTGCTTAGACATTTTTGACCTCGCAGAAACAAAACAAACGCCAAATAGTAGCTTTTTGTTATTTCTTTCGAATGGCGTCTTGTAGAAAAGTGTCAGACTTTTAAGAACTGAGACTAGACGGCCTCGAAGAGGATTCTAATTTTTGAGTCCTCACCTTATAATGTTTCCTGTTATTAATCAAATAAATATTGTCAATATTAGTAATAATAATGTTGTCGTATTAAATAAATATTGCAGGCTGTGCATGTATTATAAGAGTACTGTTTGATTTTATATTAGTCTCTTGTGTATTTTATAACTCATATGCATTTTTAGTATATTTTAAGTATCTTAATAAATATACACGCTGGTATGTTAAAGTGAAATTTGTTTGTTTTTATTATTGGACGTCCTAAAGACTAAAATATTCGTCAGTTATCCCAAAAATATTTTTTTTACTCAAACTCTACTTATTATTTCATTCTTGAGAATAAAACACATCTGTATTCTGGAGTAGCTACGTATGAGTGAGCTCATGAAAAATGGGGAGTAGTACTGAGGATTTGTTGGCGATTTATCTTCTACATTATGGAACAACGCAGACGCCTAATTACTCCAGGCAACACTGCGTACTACTAGTCTTAAAAATATCTGTCACATTTATATTTTTCTTTCTTTATGATCATCATAAGCCCATCGAGGTTAGATGAACCTTTTATTTGCTCTTTTATTTACGAGAGGGCTCCGTAATTTGTAGTCTAAAAAATAGCTTTACATGAGAAGTTACATCCACTTGGGTTAAGATCAAATTGAGCTCACAAACTTTACTTTGTTCATAAATTATTGTAATGGACACAAATTTCCTGCGTTTTTTCTTTAACAAGCGATATAAAAGCCAGAATTCGAATAGCTAACTTATGGCTAATAAATCTATTCATTTCAATTTATTAACTTTTTTTTATTTAACATATTAGTGGTAGTAACAGGCAATGACCGGAGTTATTAGGCGTCGACAAAGATACAAAATTTGCTTTCAAATCTGTAAGATTCTTACAAAATCTTACTTATTTAACCAACAAATATAAACAACAACGATAAAGGTTTTAAGCCCAAATTAATTCGAAAATGAATATTTTTCTAGTTTTAAATGTAATATCCGTATTTTTTTTTGATTAGCAGCATTTTAGCGCTTTTGTTACAACAATTACAACAGTCATTGTTGGTTTTAATGGAACTTTCCCTAGGCCTCGCACTTTTATGTAAAACATAGGAGCCTGATATTTCTTCTTTATTTAACATCCAACAGCATATAAAACCAGCCCTGACGACAGCACTTTCATGAGAATCAACCAAAGTAAACTTATTATTCGTACCTTTTTAACAGTATGAAGATAAAAATAGCTTAATATTGTAAATGACGTTAATATTTTGATTTTTCTTTCATTCCAAGTACACATAAATATATTTGATTCATACAGATTACATATAGCAATATTTAAAAAAAATCCATCTTTCACTGTTGTTTCATATTTACAGAAACAATTCCGAATACCTTAAACCAATGAATGGAACTACATATTTGTCTTCTCTTGCTTTTGTTTGTCCCCTAATTTGTAGATCGACAGCTGAAGCTTCCCTTCCTTATTTAAGAATTCATTGAATAAACATAATTTACTGAAAAGCATAGTCTTTTTTCCCTACTCAAACGAAGATATAGGCTTTCTTGATGCAAGTTTTTCTCATATATTGAACCATCTCTTGTCATGCTGCTGTAATATGGTGACATTTTTTACTTCCTCTTTCAACAGCTTGAGTATGCTGCAATGGATATTTTTCTTATATGAATAACTCCTCTTCATTATTGATATTGTTATCAATTTGCTCATCGGATAAATATTTTGTAATGGGGAATAGTAAAAAAGAAAAGAGACGCCTGACCAGTCATATTATTTAGAGCTCTAATTTTTTATTTTTCACTGAATTTATGAATAAGCTAGACTCTTGATATATTGTGTATATATTTAGTGCGATACATATCTTACAGCGTAGAATAGTTGTGAGAAAAAAGTAATTATCGAAAGTAGACGACGCCATATTTTTTTTTCTTCCTTTGACATTTAGAAACTTCATTAATATAAGTTTGATCGTAACCCTTTATGTGTGGATAATTATTTTAAACTGTATCATCAGTGGTTCTCAAACTTTGTACTGTTTGTGGCATATATTTTTTTTCCTACAATAATGAAAATAGTTAGGTAAATTCAAATTGTGATTAAAAAAAAGGCACATATATTTTTTTTCCTACAAATAACATTGTCTGTTTGAAAAATATGATAATAAGATTTTAGTCAGGTGGGAGTAGGATTCCCCATATCGCATAATTTATCAAATAAACGTATGACGTCAATGACATAAAAATAATGAATGTTCCCTTGTACCTTTTTTCAAGCATTTTCATCCAGCAAACCTATTTGATAAATGCTTAATTAGTATCAAAAGATGATCATATGATAGCATCAAAGTGATAAAGAATAAATGTTTAACATTTTCAGAGAAGTGGTTCAAATATCACTGACTCCAAGGAACGTTGCTGTTGGGAAGAAATTCTTCAGCGAAAAGAGGAGTATTTCACCCTTTACAATGTAGTAAATGAGACTATCGACCATATTTTCTATAATTGTGATATTTGAAGGGGGTCTTTTGAGCAGATTTAACTGGAACTGCTAGGGAATTTGGCTGCAACAAGTGCTAGAGAGAATATTTTTATGACACTATTGTGAGAAGGAAGAAAGCAAAGTCAACGCCATTATTACAAAAAGTATCGAAGATATTTAGAGAAATAAATTAGTTCTTCAGTTAAAAAATACTCTTTTGCTTATTTTACTTGTTTCTTAGTATTAAAAATCTGTTATGTGTGCTTTGCTAATATTTTTGCTTGGAGTTTGTATAGATATTTATGTATGTTATGAATAAAATCATACCATCTTGGTTGGAAAAAATGAACGTTTAATTCGCTATAAAGACCAAAAATGAGCTATTTAACCAGGATTTGAATTAATGTCGTCATCAACTGATAATAATTAGATCCCATCAAATCTGATTGGATATAACTCTTTCGAATGAATCAAAATAAATTTGCTATATTTTGTGTCTTTTATTTTTAAAGCAATGAAATACAGGGTCGACGCGATATTTCTGAAACCAGACATTATTGACTGTTAGGCAGCAGTAAGTTACTGTAGCATTTTTCTAAAATATTGGGTAAGTAGGTTGAGAACACGTGGTGCTGACAACGATGGAGTTCAACGACTTTAACCCGTCCATCCATAGGATAGAATAACTACAGTTATGGTGTAACCGGTTTTAAGGACAGTGACATCATGAAGACCAGATCTCTAGAAAATAAAGTTCTGCTCCCAAAACTTTGCTGATAACTGTCCCAAGGACATGTGCCCTCTGTCATCCCCCACTTGAACCTCCTTCATTAGTTTTGGTTTTGTGCTATTGAAGGCATCACAAATGCAACCTCACACCTAAATGTAAATGTCCTGAATTCCACTATCTCCAAGGTCTGGGCCAACAATCTAAAACCTGTACTAGCTTCAGACACTACATTGAGGCTGCCATTGCATTGAATGGAGGCAATATTGAATAACATGCAGTCTCAACAATTTTTGTTAGTATATTTTTTCAAATCAGTTAATAAAGTTTTGAGTTATTCAACCAAATAGTTTGGCTTTTGCTGATCAATACATTTCACAACATTTTTTGATGAAAGAATGTTTATACCAACCAATACTATGAGTAATAATTTATAGTAACGATTTGTTTTATTCATTCTTCCATTATATATGAAATATATACCATAACTATCTAACCAAAAACTTTACTGTGTATTTTGTTGTGAGCTGTCGATTTTTTTGTTTATTTCCCCCTATTAAGTGTTTTCCAAGTTGATTCTAGGCAATTTTGCCGTAACATATTTGATGTCAGTTATATTTGCATACATTTTGGCCTTACCCAATTTATCTTCTTGCCCCATTTTATACTTTTATATTCTAAGTTTGATCTTCAATTTTAGTCTATACTGTTTCAATGTCCTTTCTTTCTATCGATGGTGTTTTTTACATTTTTTCAAGACCACGACAATAAGTAAGGTCCCACCAGTCAATGAGTCCTTTCGAAATAGACTCATCATTACATATCTGTGATAAAAAACATAATAGTGACCATGTGAAGAAGAAGTTGACCCAAATATTCAAACTGTAGTAGTAATAAAGAAGTATTTACTAACATAGAGAGCACTTCTAATATTTCTATATTCAATCCTCAATGTATTTGACATTTCATTATATTTTCTTTAAATAACTTTTTATAGAAATATAGGATCATACTATGTAAGATCTGGAGTGATTGATGTATAAATTGTTTTGGTCTACTAACTTTTGGGTTCAAGATTTTTTCTTTGCTTTTGCTCGGCTTAAGCACTTTTTGTCCGTTACTAGTGATGAAAATCCTGTTTATTTTTGTCATGTTAAAAAAAAAGAAGAAAATGAAAATCAGGATGATAACACTAAACAATTTGAAGAACGTTTTGAAGGAGAGCATAAGTTCACTACTAAACTGTTAAATAGTAACGACAACAGCTGAGGAAAAGAAATATATTTTCTTCAGATTACCAATTCCCAAAAAGTTGGCTATCCAAAAAATACACACGATTTACATCACTACCCTTAATACCTGAACTTTTTTGTATGTTCAAGTATTCTCTTTTTCTGATCTATACCTGAGCCTGTCATCGTTACCTTTATTGTTTTACGGAACCTGTTATTCAGAAGGACACAAAAAAACCGCATTAATCAGATGTTAGTTAGCCAAATAAGTCAATCATACCAACAGCTATATATCTCTTATATATTTTCTTCATATTTTTTAAAATGAATCATATATATATAGTTCATGCTATTGATATATATTATATACTACTTTATTCCATGCTGAATTATAATATTGCTATGTAATATTTTATTAAAAGCGTAGTTATACATATGTATATGATAGCCAAAATGTCTTCATAGAAAGAATAATAGATCCAATATATAAATATATATGTATAAAACGAGGTATCAACGAGATATTGTAGTCATGTCCTCTTGCAAACGGAGCATATAATTGTATAGTAGAACGTATTACTTCGTTTATTTATTAAAGAGAATAAGTTTTGAAATAGCCGTGACATATCAAGTGAGACGATAGAAGTGGCAGTTGACAACAAAATATGTTATTTATTTTGTGCTATCAAGGTTACACCTTGTGAGATACAGTAATAAATACTAAAGATAGAATTTGAAGCTAAATATAAAAACATTCAAAGGAGGGAAATATTTCATGAGACAAAATCGACTAGAGGGAAAATTACCAAAGGCGAAAATGTATGCAACAAAAATTACAAAAGTGATTTTACTGTGTTTTATCACGTAAATATAAAAATGTAGTTTTTTAGAAGATAAAATAACTCTAAGCTACATCAATTTCACTTTGAAAATTAAAGAAAATGTATTTTTTTTAAATTTTCTAGTACTAGCTTTTTTAATATAATTTATAGATATAATTCATATTAAAAGAATGTAAATGTATTGTCCTTGATGTGAACATAAAGAAATTTTACTCATTAAATCATTATAACCTAATTATGTCTGCGCTTTAAAATAGATATATATATACAGTAATTTCAATACTGTTTTGTTTGGAGAATACTTCGAAACATTTACTTTTATTTATTAACATTATGATACTGTTGATACCATATTTTATTAGTTTGTTTATTTTGATTCTAATTATATATTCATTAAAAAAATATCACAATGCAGAATAATTTTGAAACAAGCCTTTTACTCCATTACATGATGAAAATATTTATATTATATTTGAATTAATTAAAGGTTTTAAACTTTTTCTTTCAGTAGATCTTTCTTTTAATTTTGTCTAATTTAAGAAGTTTATAGAGAGGCATTCTTTGATACCTCTCTTTACTTATGAGAAATACTGTGAAAAAGCTGTTGTGCCCATTTTAAAAACCCTCTCACAACTTTGTGTATGGCATGACCATTTTAACACTTTCATTGGTGTTTGGATAGAGTTCTTCAACTCTGAAGCTGTTAAGGAACAGTTAAGAGGTGGCTCTGAAACCCGTTCTGACTAGTTGATTAGGTCAATGATGGTAGAAGCCCCACTGCTTAAAGCAGGCGTCTTTCTGATACTGACAGATAGGCTACCCGGTTGTCCGTTTTGTCCACTCTATTCCCAGATTTATTAACACCCCTATGATTATCTCCTTCTGGTCATCAAATCATACTAGAGTGGCATGGATAATTTAACAATGAGTATAACGAGCAGATCCTTTCACTGTTGGCATCCCAAGTTCACCCATCTATTTTTTCGGGTATTTCACACTATTCAGTTCAAATATGAGGTGTCTTGGCAATTCCATCCAACAGTACTTCAACTTGATATTAAACAGAGATGGATAATACTCACGAATTATAAACTTAACTATCAATCGCAGATTTTTTAAATTTTTCCCCTTCAGTCCTTTCTTTGATACCCAGAGTCTTAGAAGTATGTTAGCAGTGGTGAGCCAGCGGTAGTGGTAAAAAGTTCCGATTTCCAAGAAAGCCAACCTTCCAGGTAAAACTCCTTCCCTGATAGCACATACTATCATATAACCATAGTGTTAATTGGTAGACAAAAATTGAATAACCTCATCAGAAAGTTTGACTGATGGTAGGTCAATAGAGATTCAGAGACTGAATAAAAACACTCAAGAGCTTTTACTTGATCCAACCCATAAATGATTGTTCACCCATTGCATTCTATACCACATTAGTCAAGTCGATTCTTCAATAAAAGAGAATGCAGGAGACTGGCTCCTCCTCTCTACACTTCTTCTCAAACTCGTATCTCATCTCTATCATCAACTTTTCTTGCACTCTTCTAATTTTATTTTGTCAATGATTTACATTAACGTTTTATTGAATTATTGTTATTATGTGTGACACTAATATAATGTCTATATAAATTATGTAGAATTAGATATTGGCTATGGATTAAAAGCTAACATAAACTACCAAATGGGCTCAATTATGACTTTGATATCTACACTAAGTATAGTATCATCAAACGGTAAACATCCCTATCTTAATGATAAGTTATGATTAAAATTTCTTCATATTTGAACTCTTCCCATCAAGGGCTATGTATATTCATTCCCTTAATATGAATATTTGTAAATTACATAAAGAAAGCCAGGACTAGAAAATATAGGAAAAAAAACGTATTTGCTTTAATTTTCAAAGTGAAATTGATGTAGCTTACGGTAATCCCATCATTTTGAAAATTACATTTTTTGAAATATACGTGAAAAATAAAGTAAGAAAACACTAACGGTTTTTGATATTCGAAAAAAAATAAAAATGAAAAGTATGACCCAGCTTATTGTACATACACAGTTGCATTATTTTTTGGATGAATCCTAATCCGTTCTTCATGATATTAGTTTTTTTTTCAGTGACAACACCCCTAAGAGTAATTGCTATTTTTTTTACAAGATGAGAAATCTTTGATTATCATAATAGCATTTGTTTTTATGGCCTGATTAAATAAGCATTGCACATATTGGCATTCATTATTTGACAATCAAGGTAATAAAGATACATTTTGTACAAATTAATGGCAGATAAGGTAACATTATTTATGTTTGTGTATGTAATTATATTACTATCTTGTTACACAGCTGTTTATGCTATTTAGAACATAAAAAAATAACTGTTGTATTTTTCAAGGTAAATTTGATATTTACATCATTTGAAGTTGCTCATAATCAGCAGATAATGTTATTACTTTACGCCTATTTTCAAAATGTACCTAGGTATATGACCATGACTTATTCTATAAATTCTTGCATTCTTAGACTCACATTTTATTCAATCCGTTATGAATAAAGTCCAGAAGCCTGTTCAATATAGTTTGACTCTTTGCGCCAGAAGTAGACTTGTCTTTACTGAATGCGAGTGCTCTCGTCACTTTTTCATTCTAGAAGACAGTCCACAAAGTTTCAGCACTTTTGGCTGAAACATTTTGTACGAGCTGTAGACGCCCTCCCGAGGGATGACCCTGATAATGTGAGTCGGTAGTGGGGATTCTCCAACGTGTATTAGAGCTAAACGAGACTCCATAGCCTTAAAAATAAACTATACACCGAGGAGCCACGTTTCTTGGCCATTTTAATTAATAACCCATAAACAATGATTATTGATTATATCATAGATTGTAAATCAGTTGTAGCTCTAAAAAGTTATTTGCTCGCTTCTTTTTAATCATCAAGATTTTGAAACAGAAAGTAGATAGACAAATGAAAAACTAAAATGAAATATATTTATATTTGGATCTGGATTTAAAATCTTAAGCTTATATCATTATAAAATATTAAATATAAAATTATATAAATGTCACTAAGGGTACTAATTTTTTTTGAGAGAAGGTAACATTTCGATTTTGTGGGAGCTCTAATTCTTATTTGATATCAAATGTGATACCTACAAAAATAAAAGTAAATTGGATGGACCATGAAGTTCAATATCTGTACATAACAAATCGGCTCCAATTATTTTGCTCAAAACTGATAACTCTCTTTTTTTTTTCTTATTTAAATTTTATAATTACAACTTTCTTTAATTTATAATTGATAACTATTGCTGCTTCATTAGAATAAACAGCAGCCGTCTTATATATCCGAGCAAGCTTAATTAATTTCATAAGTAAAATATCATTTTTTCTTGAGCAGTTAAAGCTGTCAACTCAAATCAATAGACAGAGAAAATATTTCAACTCCCCTTGAACATTAATTTCTAAAAAACTGTTTCTACCAATTATGTCATATTTTAAGCAATTATATCCATTATGTAGGTTTCAAGTGGGAAATTGAAAGAAATATTCAATTATTCAAAAGCAAAATATGAAAAGGGTAAAGTATGTTGTTTCATTTACAGGGTGGAGCGTAATATTTCATATCGATTTAATCCCATGTAGGGATGAGTAAGATGTTGCAGGATTTTTTTTCTTTTTATGATTCAGTGATTACATAATAAATAAGCTTTTTTTTGAATCGGCCTCCAAATGAGTAAATGGAAGTCAAAAAGGTGTTGTATATCCTACTTGTTTGACGCAAATATAGCCCAAAAAGATATCACTGACATCATATAGGTCAATGTAAGGACCATTTGCAATATCCAGCATGCCAAAAACTTTGGGAAAGGGACGTCAAGAGTTCCAGGAAGTGGAGTCGTGCGCCAAGGTATGAGCCAACTACCTTGGGTAAAATTGTCAAAACCTGTAAAATCTTCAGTCCCCATATTTAGACTGGCATTGATTCTAACAGAAGTCCTATGAAATAAGACGAAGCCTCTGTTAGTTGCCCACAACTCTTATATTTTTTTTTTATTAATTCGGTTATTAAAATTTAAAAAAAAAGTTTTGTTTTTGCTGACCGAAAAAATTTGCTTGCAGTCGCTGTATATTAGATAAAATATAAAATAATAGAAAATACGTATGACGAAATTTATAAATACAACAAAAATGGATGAACAAGGACTATCTTATATTTCATGATCCATTCCTTTGCTCGAAGTTATCAAAATGTTGTGGAATGAGATGTTTGTGGAATAATCTCATACATTCAAAAATAAATATTTTTTGTATATCTCCTGACTCAGTTGTTATGTCTTGCTAATTTGGTAACCTAAATAACCAAGTTAAAATTTAATTAAAAACTCTGTTTTCATTTAAATTTAAGGGAAATAGTAAACTATTGGATATCAAAGGGGTACCAACAGGAAAAAAAAACATAAATCCTACCTTTGACCTACCTAAAAAATTTACAGCTCATTTGCCTAGTTTTATTAGATATCAGATCAATAAAAGTATTAACAATATGTTAATACATCGTTACATAGGTATATGATCTTATTTTCATATAGTAGACAATAAATTAACTATAACAATGGAAAAAATGATATGTTTGTAATTATCCTACTTATTTCTTCTCTGATTGGTTAAAAATAATAATATTACTATACAAATCGAGCATTCAAATATCACTGTTTAGCATTGTTATCAAGTAGTATTCAATGAATGTTTAAAGTATTTTTTATTCTCGAAGCCATTTGCTGGAGTTTCATATAAATTTATTGGAAACTAGTCTATTTTATGTAGTAGAAATATGAGCTTTGAGCATCCACGATGCCCCTTCCTTCAATTATGATGCAATTTCTGACGTCAATGCAAGTGCTCTATTTTTTAAAAACTGTTGTACCTTCTATTTTACATTTAAACATAATTAAATTCTTTATATATATTTGTTTTTTGCGATCCGCTTTAAACTTTAAATCTTGTACCCATCACATAATTGTATGCCTATTGTGTGTGTTTTTTTAAACTCAAATGATATAATAATTAAATTTTAATTATTATACAAAAAAAAAAATGACATATAACTAAGGATATTAAGAAATTAAGAAGAAATTGTCGAATTGTATAGTTCTACAAAAGTTTCAATAGTTATTTTTGTTATGATTATAAACATAACAAGGAACACTAATTTTTGAGGAAATTATTCTTAAGACTATTTAGAAGAAGTAGAGGTTGTATTTTATAAAGGTTTCTCTCTCGCAATCCCGTTTACGGGGACTTCCCAGGGCTTTAAACATAAAATAAATCTGAGGGAAATATTTGCATACATCCCAAAAATACCTCATTTTATAGTATATGTAAATTTCAATAGGGCTGAACCCGAGGGCTCTAAAAACAATTTGTGCAGTATTGGTGATAATGATAAAAATGAAGATCCTGAAAATAAAACATAAATAAAAAAAGTTGTTCAATTCATTTACGCTGAAATATTTATGACTTTTTAGAGTTTATTAAATGAAATTCAAAATTACATTTTTAAGCTGTTCCAGCAATATAACTTATCTTTACACTTCGTTTTTGCTTCATCAATCAAGGTTTTTGTGAAAGCAGTAAAATTGGTCCCGTGAAATACAAAAAATGAAACAAACAAAAAAACTAGATCTAGTGTCTTAGAAGCCGAGAAAACCATCTGAACGTGACTATCGAATATCAGTTGGCTCACTTTTGGACGCTAGTAAAAAACAAATTTGTGGCCTCAGATGGCAAGGCAATTTCCTTCATCTTGTTCCTCGTCGGGTATAGGCTCACAGAGGACCGACTACTTGCAGGCCTTGGAGGAAAAGTTCTTCCATAGATCCAGACCAATTACTCAGACATGAATGTGGTGTTCCAGCAAAACGTTGTGTCTGGACACTCGCCCAAAGAGGGCAAGAAGTGGTTGAAAGGCAACTTGTCATTCTGTCCAAAGAAAATGTGACCCTACTCATCAGATGCCAACCCACTGGGATTCACTTTTTGGGTGCATGTTGAGTCCAAGGTCTGCACCCAAATATCAACAACCTCAAGGACACTGTAACCAGCTCAGGGTTACATCCGATGTGGGTGCAAGGGCTTCAGTGGCTGCCTTGAAATCATCATTACTGCCAAGGGTGGCTAGATCGATGATTAGGGTAGACAAGACATCATATCAGTTATTTTAATTTGATTGAAATACCCTATTACAACTGATTGCTTAAATACATCTTGATAAAGTTCTAGATTGAAAGTGTACATTTTTTCTCGCTGCACCTGGTATGTATATATTGCTGAATGGTTCACATGACAATGTTCCAATATATAAATAGATTGAAAGTTTTATTTCTAAAATAATTCAAACTAATGTTCTTTCCTAAATATGTAATATAACTTATTGTAGGAAGGAACAGTAAATAAGACTACACTTTAATTAAAAGTAAAGAGTCTTCAAACATTACTCAGGTTATACGCTAATCTACATAGGTAGAAGCGTTACATTAAATGTGGTCATTTAATTAAAAAAGAGAGTGAGATAAATATATATATGTTCTGATATATGGATGTGTATGTTACTTAATAACATTTGTACCATATAATAAATACGGTAATATAAAAAAAATAATTACATATGACAAAAATCACTCCAGTAAATATTTTTATAGGTTCATAGCAATTAAATAGAAAGGGATTTAATACAATTATTATTTGTTTTTATTTAAGGAAAAGGAAGCAATCACTTTTGAACAATTTAAATTATAAAATGATCATTAAATTTCTATAAATTATCAACTTGAGTGGAACTCACTTAATTTGAATTTATACAAATACTTGTATGAATATATTCCATTAGAAATAAACATAACTTTATTAAAATAAAAAAATCTAACAACATGAGTTGGGGTTTTTTATTTTTAACAAGATATAATTTGTAATTTGTATCGTAAAACATTAAATTTTTATGTTTGATGAAAATTTCTATAAAATACTTATTAATTTAGGGCAATTTTGGGTATCAAATTAGTAACACAACAGTTTTGATGAAGTAGCATGTATCATATAACATAATAGAAATTATTATGTTATATGATAAAAACTATTTAATCTTTACGGGGTCAGTTCTCACAGCAAAAAAAAAAAAGACAAATCTAAGGAATTGAATTAAAAAAAGGAAATACTTTCAATCAAAATAGTTAATTAAACTGACCCAACCTCGATAAAAAATGGCTGAATATGCGAATAAATCCTTAACAAGGCATTATCAAGATAAATATAGAATTACATATTTTTATTTAAAACCTTTTATTCTTTTATTTGAGATGTTTGCATGTAATAGATACAATAATTTAGTAGACAAACATTTAATTAAAGTACTTGTTACATTATGTTTTGTTCTTTTTTCAATTTACACTCTCATGTATGAGTTGACGAGTTTTTAACATATATTCACACATTTAGTTTATTATTTTGAATATGTTTTAATATTCACATCGGATCAATATGAGTCATTTTTTTCATATTAGGTAATTATATCCACAGCTGTATTGATCAGTTGAATATTTTAGTTTTAAAGCAGCTGACGTTCCTTATTCATGAACTCAGAACAGTTAGTTTGCACAAAAATACTTGAGGATGTCAAAACTTCACATATTTAGCATAGGCCTTTGATTAATTGTCTATTTTCTTTTCAAGTCGAAGTTGCAAGTAGAAAACAATGCTTGTACTTATCTCATCAAGATTATGTTATTATCCATCATAACTAATGAATTATATTTACACAAGAGCTTCCTGTTACCATATTCAATTAAATATATTAACTATTTAACAAAAGGCTTTTAAAATTTAAAAAAAATTCCTTAGCAACCATAAATAGACGTATTCTGATACATATTTGACAATAATTATTTTGTAGAATAGCTTCATCATATTGTATCCAACAAAATATTGCAGAAAATTATTTGCAAAATTTTAATTTATTCCTTAAAAAAAGGCAAAATATATATTAAATTATATGTTTACGTTAACTTAGAAGAAACAATCCGAGTAAAATTATTAAAACATGATATTTCGTATTTGGTTAGAGTAATGTAATGCAGTTAATGCTTATACGAATCATATTGAAGATAATTTTGACAAATTATAAGTTCTATGATTCAAATACATAAAAACGACCATAAATTACTTTCCTTGAAGTATAATTATCTGGATATTTTATATTTTTGTCTACCAAATCATTTATCTCTTCCCTTAAAAGCCTAAACTGTAAAAACAATATTTAGTAGTCTACATACATATTCCTATGTAAGGAAATTATTCAAAAAATATTTTTGCAATAAAATAACTTTTGTTTCTGAAATATCTTCTGTTTTAGGTTCTATGTGTCCTGGCCTCGGTTATTTCATTTCAACGGGTTGTTTTATACATTTGTCTACTAATTCCTGGGTAACTATTACTACCTAGTAGTCCATTAAAATGTGAACACTTTGAATGATAACTGATTAAAGCCGAAAGTTATAAAATAGTCCAAGGTGAATGAAATTTTTACATACTATTTTTAATGCTCTTAAACGCTTCATACAACATTATTTTCTTGTTTAGAGGAATAAAACGCAGAATACAAAAATATCCGACCAACCAAATTCCCAACTTTTGTCATTACGGTACACCCTAGATATTATCAACGCATCAGTTATATACAAAAACTACATAAAACAAATATTAAAACCAATTAATATAAGTTTTTTTTATTCATTTTTCTATGGAATATAATATTTTTAAAGCATTTAGGATGCAAGCCAACTTTACATTTATCGCAAATATTTGTTTTGCAAACTTTTGCTTTTACTGTGTGACATTTCCAGTTATATATACTGTCAAATCTTGAAAGGCCTTAACTTTTGCAATAATAAATGGTTAATGTCTCTCTAAATTCACTCGATTAATTATTTCATTTATTGAGTCCTTTTTATTCTGTTTGTTTTCATTAATTGATAAGTGTTATTGCCTGTCCAACTATCGATGACACCATATAAGAAAATATTGGTCACCACCATTTTTTTAGACGCATTTTTAATCGATATGTTTCCACAGCCAGATCCATCGTACCAACATAACACATATGCTGGTTATAGTTTTTGATACATTCAGGTTGAGGGATGTCTATATATGTATTTTTTTTACTTTTGTCCCATCCTCGAAATTTATTAGTAGACAAATCTCCAAAATGTGTGCCAATATAGAACTCTTTCTTATTTTTGCAACTTTCTTTCTTTTTTATGTGGTCTTTTCTTGCTATAGGACATTTTTCTGTAAGGTTATCCCTGCATGTGCCTGATGCTAAATATCCTTTAGATGATAATAATTCCATTAAAGAAATGATGGTGAAGTAGTTGTGAAAAATAATTTTATGGCTTTTATTTGGGTGGAAGTTTTGCTGTCTCAATCAGTTTTAAAATAACTTTTCGCCTCCCAATCGAATTTTTGAGTGATTCTTTTTTTTCACCTTGTGGTTTTCTATTCAGATATAAATCAAAAAAATGGAGATACATTTTTGGGTATTTTTGGAGAGGTTTTTTTTTTTTTGCAAAATTTACTTAACAGTTCTTTGGCCACCAGTTAAAAAATAATAAAATTATAATAGAGTATATACATTGTAACATACTGTTATTTTTTCTCAAATTGTTATTATGTTATGTACAAACGGCCGGAGCGTGGATATATGGACGTGAATAATTACTTTGGAAATAAATGCAAGAAGAAAACAAAACAAAATCTTTGATTGTTCTACATAAATATCCCCTCATTATGATTAAAATTTTATATAACAGATTTCTTTCTTATAAATTGTAAAAAAATAACTAAATTATATTTATCCTTTTAATAGAGACTGGTCATTATTACAAACTGACTTAAAAACTAAAGAACTGCATTGAAAGATAATCAAAATAACAGTCAATCTTTTTTGTTACAGTATATATTTATATTATATATAACGGCAACGAAGGAGATGGGTTTCTTTCATTGCTGGTGTCCAAAGTGATCTATTCACACTCACAAGGCTCTTTACAGCCACATTTTTAATATCTCTGTGGACAATCTGGTGTAAAAGTTCGAGATCTCTTGCATGAACCCTCATGGACTTGAGGAGATTGGCCTGGGCTGTTTTCTTTAGCTTGTCCGAGTCTAGTTTTGATTTTTTTGACAGAGGCTTCCTTCCTCTCTAACGTTTAGGACTTACAAACGGCGTAAACAGTGGTCCTGGAGACGTCCAACTGCTTGGAGTAGGCGAATGGAAATTCGTCGAACACAAAGATCTTGAAATTTTTTTAACATTTTACTTATACTTTACGACCAGGGTGTTTTTACAACTGTATGCACAATTTAAACGTATTTTATTTGTCAAAATATTTCAATAGAATCAAAAAGATATCCTAATACGATCATATCCCAGGGGTGTTCACAATGTGTGATTGAAGGGATGTAGCCCCCCGCCCATCAAGGGTTTTTTTCCTTTGAATAATTTTTTTTTTATTTGGGCAAATTATGAAGAAGATTTAATATTTTCTGAATTTGAATTTAAAAAAAAAAAAAAAAAATCAAACTATGAAACTTCATTTTTTGTAAATAACTGTGGTTTTTTTTTTTTTTTTTTTGTGAATAACTGTGAATTTTTGAATTTTTCTTCAAAAACTTGAATATTTAAAATTTCATTTTTGAATTTTTTTTCCATAAAAGGGAAAGTCAGATAGCAGTTGCGCGAAAAAATCCCAGAGCGGATCTTGTCTAGAGAGGAAAACAAGAGGATAACAAGGACATTTTGAGTCAATAGATGCACTGTTAGGATGATCAAGAAATGGCTGAACGAAATGGGGCATAATTTTAAGGATCTCTAATATCCTGGACAGTCTTGCACATTCCGAACACCTTCAAGTACATTTTCTATGTATATTTGAAAAAATTAAATTTTTAAATTTTTTCCCAAAAAATTCATTTTACGTTAATAAATATGGATTTATTAAATTTTTTTCCAAAAATTTTAATTTCTGGATTATTTTTCAAAAAAAAATCCGAAGACCAAAAAACCCTCTCACCCTCCCCCCCAAATCGCCTTGTATCCTCAAAAGTTTTTCTAAATAGATAGTTATAATTAAATATTAAAAAGATGGTATTAACTTAAACTCGGATATACATAACAACAATGGTTCAAATGGTTTCTTTTTTGTTATTTAAACTAATGACACTCGTATTTTATTTCTTCAAATAGAAATTTTCTCATTTTTGTACAAAATGATACTATTTAATTACAATATATTTGATGGAGTTTAAAAAAAAAGTAATTTGACAAAAAAAAATGTGTTGGAAGAAAAATGAACCGTTATAACACCTACCATTAGTATTAGAAAATAAACGAACTAATGATCTCACAGGTTAATAAAAATTACTTTTATATTATAGTAAAAAAAGTGTGATGGTATAAAAAGTAATGAAAAGAAAATATCTTATAAAACATTTTCCAATTGTTTGATTAATTAATCAGTTTGATAAATGAGTTATTCAACCATTTAAGTCATTTTATCTTCATACCCCTATCCCTTGTTTTATGCACATTGAATAAATTACATACATAAGTACAAGTCGTAGACACGTATGGGAATACTATAACGATGAAATAAAATTATACAAACTTTACTTACTGTAGAGGAGACTGAGAACAATCAAAAACGTTTTATTCAATTTCTTGGATATTATTCTGATTAGATATAGTACATTTGGACACAACAAACTTGTAACTTTGTACTAAGAGTGAACTTAATTTAGAGACACTTATGGTAAGTAGTATTTTTGTTATTTTCATGTGAATTAGGATTTTTTGGTACACCCTATGCACAAGTAGACACTTGAAATCCTTGTCCTAGATATGCATTTTTTTCACATTTATATAGCCGAGAACAAATATATACAAAAATGGGTAAGGTATGCATGTTGGACGCGGGTCCTAATATGGGAAATCAGTGGTGTACGTAGGATTAGATATAGAGGATGGGAACGAGTAGCTGGTACACGACAATGGCGCGCTATAATATTGTTATTAATTGTCCCAGAAAAGTTCATATTTTGCGAAAGGTTGCATGAACCCTTAATTAATGTTGTGAAGAAAATAAGTTTGTGTTGATTCGGCCTCCTTATTCAGATATTTGATCATTGAGCAGTTGCGCAAAAAATCCCAGAGCGGATCTTGTCTAGAGAGGAAAACAAGAGGATCACAAGGACATTTTGAGTCAATAGATGCACTGTTAGGATGATCAAAAAATGGCTGAACGAAATAGGGCATAATTTTAAGGATCTCTAATACCCTGGAGAGTCTTGCACATTCCGAACACCTTCAAAAATTGCTACAGTGAAAACCTTAATTGAAGCCAACCCTTCTACAAGTGCACGTAAGCTTGCTCACGTCACCTAAGACAATGAGGAACCTTTTGGCTGAGGATTTGAGCCTTAATTTGAAGACAAGAGTTCAACCTTTAACCTCAGAACACCGCAAAAAGAGAGAACAACGATGTTTGAAGGAACCCATTCAAGAAGTAAACTGAGGGTCATGTTCTGTCTTTTCTGACGAAAAAACATTTTTGGTTCACAAATACCATAATCAAACGAATGAAAGGTACATAGCATCTTCAGTTAGCTCTGTCAATCCTTCTGATAGAGTTGTGAGAAAATCAAAGCATCCTGCCTACATGATGATGCTCAGTTTTGATAGGAGTGATAGTAAATCTCTTTCTCCCATATAGTTTAACATAAGTGTCAATACTAAGAGCTACAAGGAAGTACTTTAGAGTCAAGAAATTCCATGTCTTGAGGCAACCTATGGTCGTGGGGGCTTCATGTGGATGTAAGATGGAACCCCTGCCCATACATCAAATGCAATTGAGCAGTTTCTTTCCAAGAAGCTGGGCTCGGAAATGTTTTGGTCGAAAGAAGTTTGGCCTCCGTCTTCACCAAACCTAAACTCCCTTGATTTCAGCATTTGGGGTGAAGTCTTTGCAAAATCTCATCCTAATTTGGAGTCTCTAAAGGCCTAGGCCAATATGTCTATCAGCTATGTCAAGAAAGCCTGTCCTGCATTCAGAAGAAGAATTTACATGTGCATTGAATTTAAAGGCTCAGTTTTTTTTTTAGAAATAAATCATCCTTAAGGTGTCTTCAATACCTACCAAAAAGCTTTTTGTTGTGCGAAGTAATTTGTAGCATTGGCAGCATTTTTTATGTTGTGCGTCTGGCTTCACCAGTTACTAGTCCCCAGCCGGTATATATTTTTATTTTTTGAGTGCTTGGTTATTAGAATTTTTTGAAAAAAACAACTCCAAAAACTAAAATTTTTCGCCGAGGGTGGCATGAGCGCTGCAAATTTATTTTTTGTTTGTATTGCTCATTTAGATACACGTTTTCAATGTCATTTTCAAACAGAAGAAAGCATTACTACCTACCCTAATTTCTATTTTATTTTTTACACTAAGAAGAAACAAAATCAAAATACTTGTTCTAAATTGGTTTAACCACCTACATTAAAATATAGGGCAACAATAACTAAGCGCATTCGATCAAATGAAAAAATAAATGTGGAGACTGTCTTAAAATAAAAAAGTGGCAGTACTTCTTCTATGAACTATTTGATGAGCCCATGACTGATGCTCTGAAAAAATTGGAGGTAACTTTTTTCAACGCAGTTGCTGATGAAGCAGGATTACCTTTTGTGAAAAAAAATCCAC
Source organism: Lepeophtheirus salmonis (assembly GCF_016086655.4). Taxonomy (NCBI): domain Eukaryota; kingdom Metazoa; phylum Arthropoda; class Copepoda; order Siphonostomatoida; family Caligidae; genus Lepeophtheirus; species Lepeophtheirus salmonis. The sequence continues at coordinate 37,948,462 of NC_052137.2, forward strand.
ATTAATAAAGGCGGGAGATAACTTTGGAGTCCTGAAATATTTCCAAAGTCTCACAGATGAAGAGCTGTCAGAACAATAAAGGGGTGGCTAGCAAAACGTGGACTCCAGAGATTGTTTTAGAAATCTAAGGCCTCTTGGCATTCATAACTTCTGTCAGAAGGTGTTGGGGGATCCTCTTGTATGAGGACACCCCCAAATAACACTTCAAGGCCCACTTGATGGTACTAGGAGCCAAGGAGAAGTCGTTGACTAGACGATTAATCGACTTGGTGGGGTCTTAATTGATCTTCTTCTCCAATCTGGACAAGAACTCTTGAGTCCTCTTTTAATTGTATCCTCCACTTCTTGCTTTCTTGGACAGGTCTTCTCCATCATTCTTCATCTTAGTAACCTTAAAACCAGGCTCCTGGAGTACTTCGCAATGTCCATAATACTTGCCATCTTAAATTTAGCATCTAGGAGATCTGAGATGTGCTACCTTTCGGCTTCTGTCTCACACAGGATGATGAAATGACGAAATGTTTATTATAATTTGTTAATGCTCAAAGGATGGATGACTTATATTATTAAAAAAATAATGACAAAGCCTTCTTATATTAATAAGAAATTAATATTTATTAACAGTCCACGTTTTGCTACTCAAGCCTCACGTGACCCTAATTGCTACACTACACTTTAAGGGTAAAGCCTAACTTGCTATCAAGGACCATATCCCTCCTTGAACTGCTGACATCTGCCCAAAATAGTGAGATTTTTGAAATATTCCCAACTATACGGACTGCTCTCAGAATTGATTTCATTCCACCAGTACCCTTTGTAGAAGCCAAGGGGACCTTCTGAAAGCTGAAGCTCATCAATACTTCCCTTATGTCAACCATGTCATTAGAACGCCATAATGGTCTAGACATCCTTACCATCACTCCCACAGTTACTCAGTAGATCTCATAGGATAATATTTCAATGACTTGGAATCATGGAAGGTAGGGAGAGTCATGCTATAAATAGGAGTTGTGCTGTTTATGTATTTGTGAGTTAACTTATTGTATTTGCGTAATGAAGGATTTTTACAAAAAAATTATACTTTTTTGTGGGGGAGGGCAAGGGTCCCCCAGGATCTAGAATCGCCATGGGACATGTCAGACTTTCCAAAAATAAATTGAAATCTTTTTTATTCACCTTGGGACACCTTAACGTACATACATTATAAATATGAATGAATGTAATGATATTTGATAGTTAGCCAGATAAATGTTGTTTAATATTTGTTTTATTTATTAGGTATACTCCTCTCCATTTTTACCTTTGCACAATTTGCATAATTTATGAGTCAAATTATGGTACATATGATTGGTGTATTGATTTGGTGCTGTGTACACAAAAGATTATTCAAAGTTTGTAATTTCATAGATATTACTATATGACATGTATGGAAAAAAATTACCGATATAAGCTTAATATATACAAAAATATCCCTTAAAATGTTTTAACCCTATTGCAACCGTATGGTTCTATGATATTTTTATTGTGTAGAATGGAAAATCTTTTTTCCAAGAAGTCAAAACAAAGAAAAGGGTGTAATGGCGTGATCACACGACAATTACATTGACTTTTATTGCCTTCTATCGGTAAATTCTGGCTTCATATGTACATTTTTAAGTCAAGAAGTTTATAGTCATGTTTGTCAGGATATATGTTGTACCTCAAAGTTACTGTATTTATACGACAAAAACGTGTTTTGTTACTCATTCCAAATTTAGACAACATTCCCACTCCTAAGTATTAGTTTACAATTACTCTCTCTGACATCTTGAATTGTCTTTTTCAGTCTATATACATAACGTATATCTCCTTCTGTAGGAACGACTGAGTATAGAACCTACTCACATCGAGTTGAAGAAAATAATTCTTCGTGAGCATGTTGTCCACTGAGCGATGTCGATCCATTTTTATTATTTTAACGCTCCATCTACCGTATTAACTATGTATGTACGAGGATTGTTACCTTCAAAATAAGCGTTGACAAATATCTCAACTTGTGACGTTATCAATTGACAAGCTATCAAATGAAATTGAAGTGTTCATTTATTGTCTCAAAGAAACTTTAAAATAATTAAGTAGTAATGAGGAAGTTAAAACCATTAAAATTGGTGTTTTAAATAGGACGTAAGGAATTATCTCAAAATATTTTGAAATGGAGAATGTTGGGTAGTTGAAGAATATATCCAGGATCCTTCAGCTCTAACAATGCAATTATGATATTTCTAAGAGTTTCTTCTAGGGGTAATCAATTTTTTTTATCACGTCTTACCCTCTCAATTATATGAGCTTGAATAAAAATTAGAAGAACACAACAGGCAGAAAGCTTTACTAGGCCCAAATAGCCCCGGAGGGATGTGAATATGTTCTCTCTTCTCCCTATGTCTCTTTTTACAGCCCTCTCCCTGTTTCTTCTTTTCCACATTCATTCTTTGTTTTTATTCCGCTCTATTGGGCCTTGCAATGAAGGCCCCTCGGTTCAAGCATTTTTATTATATATTTATTACAATAACTGTATTGTATTTTCGAAAATCATATACACATACATACAATACTATTTACTCACTAGAGGACTCTTAAGTTAAATGATTTTTTGGTAAAAGAAATGTGTTTAACTCAATTGAGTCAAACTGTAAAACTCACTGAATATTCAAATTGTATCACATGATCATCTAATGGAATGACCTAATTTACTTTATGGAAAATCCTTTTAAATTGAAGGAAGCAAAAGTTGATGTTTTTATAAATACAAAGGAGTGATAATGTGTTTTGATAATTAAGATAATTTTGTTATTTGGAGCGTTGTTGATAACTTAGTAATACATATATTCATTATCAAAACTAGGTGAGTTCAACAATAACCTCTGCTTCTACCATTAGAGGTGAATAAAATTTCATGGTTTGCTCGGGAATAATAAGTGATAGTCCTTGTTGGACTCGGAGTAGAATTGAGGATCGATAGTGAGGTAATTTAATGCCTATATGTCTTCACAGTATATGTGTACGGAGTGTGATTTGTATTTTTTTCCTTTTTCTCACAGTTCATTGCCAATAATCTAATGATAAATTGTAAATATATAACAGTTTATCAAATTCATGAGTCAGGAAAAAAAAAATAATGTGACAGTGGAAGATCACACTATTTTTATAATTGCACCCTGTGAAGGGATTTTTATTTTCCAAAGCTGTTATCCTTATTATTTTATTCTTGAAGAGAGAATATATAAGTTTACAGTAATCACTAGTGCGTGAAAGACGAAGACTAACACTGATAAGTGTGACTCGGATACAAAAAAATTAATAAAATGAATATTATAAAAAAAAGAAAAATTAACCAACAGAACAACAATTCGAACGGAAGAAGTTGAGGATCTACCTGAGAGTAATTCCAAGCTTTATGTTCTTGGTAATTACAGATTGGGATTTTTGTTTGTTTCATTTTTATTATAGCTTCTCGCAGCTAGTCCAACAAAATGTCAGGACAGCTTAGCTTCTATCCTCCCAAAAAACTTTCAAATTGTTAGATTGACCCCTTTAACTTTTGGTTCTTTTTATTTTTAGATACCGACAGAACATATTTTTATAGACAACTGACATTAATATACAAACATCCAAGATAAAAATTTAATTAAATAGTTAATCCATGTCTTTAATGGTATTTAAAAATGTTAAACAAAGTAGCAAACAAACGATTTGAGGTATTTGCTCAGCACTAAAAAACATAGAAAAATTTAGAAAATGAACTCTGAATTGGAGATTTTAGTATAGGAATTAGTGCACTTCTTTTTATTTAGTTTTTTCAGTTGTTTTTTTCATTTTAAAAAAAAAACCAAACCTTAAATTTAATTTAAACATATATATCGTCAAATAAGAATTTTATAAATGGAGATGATTATGCTATATTGTTATTTTTAAAATGGAAACAATAATATTTAATTATTATACCGGGTGCAGAAAAAGTAATGAGACCTTCTAAAAATACAGTTTGTTGTTTAAATCTTAAAGTTCTGATTATTTGTGACTATCTTAGATTCTAAGCCTTTGATTGATCTATATTTTGTAAACAAAAATTCTGTATATGTTGCAATGGAGGCAAGAATAGCCATCATAGGCAATTTCATTCACGCCGACTGTTTGGCTGATGAACACAACCTTAAGGACAAACCCAAGAGTGGAAGGTCCACCAAAGTGAAGCCTGAAGACATCATGGAGGCCTTTAAGGCCAACCCAGCGATGAAGATGTCAGAGTACGCCAAGAAGAAAAAGTTGCATTGTTCTACTATGGGCAAGGCCATCCAAAAGGATAGGGAAGGTCGCATAGACGAATTGAGAATCCACTCATGTACCAACATCAAAAGAAACTCCATCTTCAGCAATGTCAACAACTCTTGAATGATCTGAAGCACAACAGCAACCACCTAATTTTTTTCTCGATGAGAAGACCTGAAACGTTGAACTCGTATACAACAAGCAAAATGATCTGGAGGTATTCCTTGGCGAGGCTGACAAAAGCATCAGGACAGTCACCAAGACCAAATATCCAGCTTCTGTGATAATGTTGGGGGTTGTGGCATCAACTGGAGAAAAAATGCTTCCAATTTGGTTTCCTGTTGGATACCTGTTACCATGAAGAAGTACAAGAAGACCACGTACGTATTTCAGCAGGACAGGGCTCCGGCCCATAATGGTAATATTGTACAAGAGTGGATGTAGATCTCTGGTCCGAGAACCTTTGGCTCCCTCAGAGTCCTGATCTGAATCCACTGGATTACCCCATTTGGTGACAAATTGGGAAGAAGGTCTACAAAGTCCACCACCCGAATATTGATGCCCTGAAGACCTCCGTTGACCAGCAGGGAGGATCATGAAAAAGGACTATGTTGACAATGTGTGCAAGGGGTTCTGGAAGCTGTTGGAGGCTCTCATTGAGGCTGATGGTGGCCAGATTAATAATAAATGGGCATTTTTATAATAAAAAATATTATAAAACAATTTTTTTTGTGTATAACATCATCATCCTGATGAATTATGAGTATTTTTATGACTACTTAGAGGGAGGTCTCAGTACTTTTTCTACCCCTGGTATATTCTATTCTATTCATTTTTTAAATGGCGTCTATTATGTTTATCTCTTCAATCTACTTAATAATCATATATCATTATCCATTCATTTAATGTTAAAAAGTTTTTTTTTGTATTAAAATGTAACCAGAGCTTCCGAATAAAAAAGAAGTCTGTAAAAATTTAAATGATAAAATGTAAAATGAAATCAAATATCGAAGAAAAGTGAGTTAAATCTAAGAGTATAGGATGGAAATGCTGAGGAAAATACAACCATAATGAAGTTTAGGAGGACATTGTTATCTTTATTCTACCATGCAAATTTGCCTTTTAAAGAGGAAAAAAGTGGGCCTAAAATCAGTGATAGTCAGCAAATTTTTCCCAACTATGGATATATTTCTTAATAATGTTGGAAATCTTTCACACTAAAAAAAAAGAAATTCTTATTCAACCAATCATTATTCAGATTAATGATCAGGGAAAAAGAACTATAAACATCAACTGCTCACAACCCAATACAATTTATATTTTTATGTTAGCGGGGTAACACCGTCAAAAAGATTAGGGGTAAATCCATTAATACGATTTTCAATGGTTTCAATGAATTAAGAAAAAGAAACCACAAAGATGTTTCAATATAAAAATGTTTTTTCATAATGTGATCCCTCTTGATATTATTATCTATTGAACCAATTGCTAACAATGAAGATGAACACATCAGTTATAATCATTACGGCATGATCAACTTTTAGAAAATGCGTGGATGGATTGATTCTATTAGAAATTTTTAATAATAATCTCTTTTATAAAGTAATCTTTTGAAGGGTTAAATTAAGGAGGAGCAGATTGAATGATTAAATTCCGCTATTTTAAATCAATTCAAATCTATGTAATAAAGCAAAGTTTGTCTGTATGAATGCTTGAATATATGAATATAAGAAAACAAGACAATATTGCAGGCGTGTGTATATTGAATCGAACGTGTACATATACACTCTATATAATAATCCATGATGTAAATCCTATTAAAATATTTTGATCTAAGAAATTATAATGTAGTCATTTTAATGAATTATTCCAGGCGTAGGCGTATAACAAGAGCACTTTTTTTATTCATTTGTCTTTTATTGGTCTCATAAGTACATACTATATATTCATAATTCATGTTTGGATATGTTAATATTTGAATAAAATATAAATACTCCCATTTTAAAACAAATTTTGTTTTTGTATATTAGACAAAAATATACATATACACATATTTTTTTATTCAAACTCTTATTATTAATATATTTCTTTCATTCTTGAGGAGGGAACACGTCATATGAATGGATATAAGTATTATTGTATTGAGTAGTTACGTGAGAGTGGGCGCATGGAAAACAAAGAGTAACAGTGAATATTTTTTGGGGGGTTATTTTCGATATTATTACAGAAAAATGAGTCTTTTAGCCGCTGCCTATTAATTCTGGGCAATGTCGGGTACAATCGTTGGTTTAATATAAAGCGAATACATTAGTTTCAGATAAAAATATATATTCAGATATTTATTAATTTTTATAATAATATAGGTACTCAGTAGTTTTTAAAAGGCGAGTTGGGGAAAATATGTTTAAACAGTAGAACAAACATAAAAATCCACCCGACAATTAATTACGAGATTTCTTTATATCAATCAATCAACTGTTATTCAATATTTAGTATTCACTTATACCATACGCTCTAATGACTATTCTATTATTTTTAATTTATCTCAAAACCCCATACTATAGGTATGTATATTCAAAATAATAAAACCATTAACTATTAATGACAGACTTTGTGGTAGCTCTTCTAAAATGTCACAATAATGGATATCAATAAATATCACATAACTCCCTCGCACATAAAATTAAAGTCAATACAAACATTTCTCATTTTATATGAAGCTGTTTTATAAGGAAACTTAGACTTTCCTATCGATGGAAGAAATTCTATCCATATATTTCAGACATAACATCACTATAGAACGATTTAGCATTATGATGAAGGAGGAATTATCCTATTAAACTCAATGTGCGTATGTTTGATAATCAGTTGTACCTAGAAAAGGAATTATACTCCAAAGACAGTTTCTATGTCAGATGGAGTCATACTGGTTATTTATACCTAATCAGAGACACTCCATCTAACCAACTAAAGGAATATTAACATAAAAAACATTACTTTTAATAACTTGTTAAAAATAAGAATATATCGTCAACTTTTGCACTTGATGAAGAATATAAAGTTTTTCCAATATATATACATTTTACGTGCATTTCGTATAAAAATGATGGACCCATTCATAAGCAAAAATTGTGCTTCCATGAAATATTATTTCATACCTTTAAAAGTTTCGGCCGGGTTGAGTATTATTTTTTTTAATTTTGAGGGTTTGTTATATTATTTAATTAACTCTTGATAGTCGAGTCGTCTCTAATACAATTTTGTAATATATTAAAACTTTTATTGACATTCATTGTATAAAATTTGAGGAATTTGCACTTCTCTGATATTACCATCTATGGAAGATCTTGATAATTCATGTGTCTTTCCTTCTGCATACTTACGTAAGAGTGAAGTTGTCTAAAGATACATTATCTAAGAATCAATTTTTTTTCTCGATAACTTCCCTTGAAAGATATCAACTATAATTTATTTAACTCAAGAACCCTCTTACTAAAGTAAAACATTTATAGCTTCGTTGATAGAGGCGTCCAGGAGGGGAAGAGGGGCTTGGTTTTTGGATTTTTTTTTTAAGAAATCCAAAAATTATCCTTTTTTTTAATTTGAAAAATTACATTTTTTCGAATTTTTTTTTTTTTGAATATCCACAAGTATTGAAAAAAATTGGGAAACATTTTCAAAAATCCACAATAATTCTCAAAAATTAATTTTTTTTGAAAATAATTTAAATATCCATATCTATTATCAAAAAGTTGTGTTTATCGGAGAAAATAATCAAAGTTCACAGCTGTTTAATTAAAATTAAACTTTTTTCCCACAAATTTCAAGTATAAAAATTGTTAAATTTTACATTTTTCTCCAAAAAAATCAATTATTTAATTTTTTGTTAAAAATTTAAAAATTGATAGTTATTCAAAGAAAATTTAATTTAATTTCAATATTAAATTTTTTTGGAAAAATAATCAAATATTAAATTATCCAGTAAAAAAATCTTACTTATAGAGCTAACTTTTGGTGTACCTGGGGATTGTATAATTTTTAAATACACAGCCATACCCATGGGCTAAAAGTCCACTAAGACGAAATAATCTGCTTAGAGAATACCATCTTCACAGATGTAAAAATGAAAGAAACGGAAAATTAACGTTATCCCCATAACATTTTGAAGAATGTTAAGAAGGAGAGTAGCTTTGCTGTCATGACGTTTTTTAGATCAGCTACAAGCAATTTTGAAAAGAAGGAAATAAACAGAATTCCCACTCCGTATATAGCAAGGACATATACACTAAGTTCAACTATGACTTTCACTTATCATTCTAAGAAGATATCTTCATTGGGGATGTCCATCTTTATCTAAAATTTTGGGGATGCTATTAAAATGGTTGGTACATTATTCAATAAGCGACTGGGTAAAGAAGATTTCCTCTCTACTTAAAATAATTAGAGAGTTGATGCAATTATTATTAAAATGCAACCAAATGCACTGAGTGGCAAAACATTTAGTAAGATTATTTTTTATGGAAAACTTAGATAACAGCGATTCGAATTTAAGAATGGCTGATCACTTCTCCGTTATTCATCAATTATCATTCGTCATGATGGGTTATTCATATTGAAAAATATAGATTCACAAACAAGCGTAATATCAGGTACGATCAGCAACTCTTTGGTTAGGTCATTGCTCTTGTTTAATATTTTGGTTGTTCGTCTATCTATGAGTATTTTCCAAAATGAAGAGTCCATCATGTAGAATGATAAAATGACATTATAAACTATTCCTAAATCATTACTGTTTATGTTCTTCCTTTTGCTGCTACTTGCAGCTGATTAAATAAAAAGGAATGGCAGCTTAACTGGTTGAAGTCCCAAAGAATCTTCAAATTGTCAGAGTGATCACGTTAATTTTCTATTTATTTTTATGTACTTGTAGGAAAATATTATGCAATACTGTCAATAACTCAATACATATAAGATGATTAAATCGAATCTGTACATTCTAAATGAAATTATTTTATGATATTTGTTCAGTATTTGAGTATATCACTATTGGCGAAGATTCGTAGTCAACTTTAAGATAAGGAGTGATATATTACATACAAAAGGCGTACTCCCTTTCATAAACTACAGATAACCATAGGTATAACTTAAAGGTATGTAGATACTTAATGAGATAAAATGTTTCCTGATAGTGAAGGCCACTCCATCTTCTACAATACAGCAATTGTATGTTGGAACTATGAACTTGATTACGTCAACTTTGGCATGAGGAAGTGCACAAAACAACAAAGCTACATTCTTTATTCATCTAATGGTATATATATATCTATAAGAAAATATTGTATTTTATTTGTTTTTAACGGTGAAACATTTAAATCAGGGATTCTAAACAGGCAGCCCGTGGGCCAAGCCCGCCCTGCATGTGCATTTTTTATACGTTCTGCAAAAATTATTAATAAAAATACTTAAGACCATGACTAAAATAGTTTTATTATTTGCTGGAAGGAGGTACAAATTTTATGTTGATAAAATTAACCTAAATTTGGTTCTTAAGACAAGATTGACATTCACTAACCAATAATTTCCGGACAAGGTGAAACAATTGTTACCAATTTTTTCAATGAGTACTAGATAGTATCTTCATTTTTGAAAGACGACCCTTTTTTAAATCCCAATAGTAAGTAAAGGAAAAAAATTTCAAATATTTATTTTATTTTCAAAATCCTTAGCTATTCACAGAAAAAAACTATTTAAAAATCCATAATTATTCTCAAAAAAATAGATTTTTTGCAAAAACATTTCAAAAATCCAATGTTGATCACAAAAAATGAAGTTTATTGGTAAGCAATTTATAAAAATAAACTTTCAAGTCAAAAAAAATTTCAAATATTAAATTTTTCGTACAAAACTTCCAAAATCCATAGATATTCACAAAAAATAAAACTTTCTAGAACTGTTCAAACAAACTAAAATTCTAAAATCTATAGCTATTTATAAAAAATGACATTTTTTGCAAAAATATTTGAAAAATATAATTATATTTCAAATATAAAATTTTGGATTTTTTTTTTTCATATAGTAAATTTTCTAGCAAGAATTTAAAAAATCATAATTTGGGAGGGGCTACAGCCACTTTAGCCATTCCCTGACTGACGCACCTGAATTGTAAAGGTGTACAATAGCAAAATTTACTTTGGTCTAAAAAATTTTAAATATTTTGTTTTTCAAGCAAACATAAATAAGCTTCTCTTTTTGATTATAAATATGTTAGTCCTTCAAATTTAACTCTTTTGTAAAAGGTAAATCTAAAATTAAGAAAAAAAAAACAGATTATTTTTCTTTTGTACAAAAAATTATTTGCCGTTTACATAAAAAAAATATACTTGTGTGCCATAAAAGACTTAGTCTTAAAAATTTGTTGCAGAGTTATAATTTAAAATCCTTGTTGTACTCAGAGAAGAATTGAGGATCGACATCGGAGTAAATTTTGCAAATATCCTTGCTCCTCATTTCCTCCTTCCTTGTCACAGCTGTTTGTGGTTTGGTTATCCTATCCTATCTCGGATATACTCTTAGAATAATCATGGAATAAGTACAAAAGACTTCTACCATCACTACGTATAATAATCATATTGAAGGCACTGTAAAAATTCTTCTGATAATTAGTTATTTAGCCTTATATTACCACGCCACCTGGCGGATAATTTTTGTTTTGTTTACCCATGCCCTTTTCAAAGAACTTTGTTCACACCTTAATTCCATTTTATTTATTCAAGATTGTCAGTTATATTTTATTTTTTAATTCTCATAATGTGAATTCATAATCTTACAATGTGCAGTCATGCTTAATTGCATGTAATTAAGTGATTTGTAGTAATTTTTAAATATCTTTATGTATTAGCTTAATTATTAAATATTATAGAAATAAGCTAATAAAAAATTGTTTCTTCCTTTCAAATATCATAAAAAATACATTCAAGAGCTTGAATAAATTACCTCAATTATTATTAGTGCTTTTATAAGGATTTTGACAATTAAATAATTAATATGTCGCACGTCAACACAAAAGTGAACTTGAATGATTTTTTTTTTTTCAAAATTGAACCGTGATTATATTTGTACTGCTGTATGGATTATTGTCACTATCTAATACAACTATTTTGATTTTTCATCCTATGTAGCAAAAATTACTCATAGTAAATTCAGGGTTTCTTGGAGAGACAGTAAAAAAACATGTATTTTACATTAACAAATCCTTGTAAGCTTCTCAAGACATTGAACGACATGGAGAAGGAGTTCCTCCTCAAGGCTTGTATCAGGTTCAGGGCCAGTTTGGAGGCTGTAGTTGAAGCTGGAGGCCGTTGGTTTGAGTGATTGACTTTACTATGGACCTTTACATGTAAGAGAAAAATATTTTGAAACTGATGAATTAATTTTGGGAAATAAGTTGGAATATACAATTCATTAAATTCTCCGAATTTAAAATCAACACTTTGTATATGTGGTTAAGACTAAAAAATTATATATACATCTCTTATGTTGAAATTGCAACTTTTCTAATAAAAAGTTGATCTGTGTGTGTAAGAATTTGTACACATACTCTATGACTATTCATATTGTAATACAAATATAGTATGTTTGAAAAAAAAAAAAAAGTTAAAAAATTGCTGTCCATGTTGTGTCAATAAAATGTTTTTTTTTAAAATTTAAAATTGATTTATAAGTCTCAAATTTTGTACACATATTTCTGTACTACTGTTATATAAATTGTAATAAGATAAAAAAATTATGTTAAAATATAAAAAGTAACTTTACGCGTTGAGGCACATCACAATTTTTAATTAAGTCCACTGAATAAAGATACAAATTTCAATTTTTAAAGTAATTTATATCTTAAGAAGAATAAAAAAGTATTTTATCAAAATCAGTGATTCCCAACCTTTCTTGATTATATATGGGGTCTGATGCCAACACCAAGGGGGCATTAATTGATGTTGGGCCAAATGTGCATTTTATATAAAACACCGTGAAAACAAAAAAAAAATTCATATTCATACTATGACACTACCAATGTAACAAAGTCACTCCAAACAAGTATTGGACATGTTCGGTTTCTGTTTTGTTTTGTTCAAGCTATTACTATTGTTTCTTCCCCCCTCCATTGACAAATTAACTGTCTTTGGACTAGATTATATAAATAATCAATTAGTCATGATTGAAATATATGATAGTTTCTTCTACAAAAAACGACTGTATATATTGATATTAAATTAGATTATTCAATTTTAATGCACATAATTTTGATTATTAAGGGTTGGGGTGAAGCATTAATCGCTTTACATATTAAAATATGCATGAATACATTTTTGGAAAGGTTAAAAAGAAATAAACAGTCAGCTACCCTAAATCAAATGAACTAAACTAAAAAATAAATAAATATTTATACATATGTTACACAAATCCATGAAATAATTATTTTTGGAAAAAACTTTACTGAGTTTTCAGTGATAATTATAAAATATTTTTAATTCTTATATTTTTTCAAGTATTTTGTATGTACTCATGTACGACGGAAATTAACTTTGAGGATTTTTTTTGGAGTTATAACTTTAAATCCTTGTTGGACTCAGAGTAAAATTGAGAATCGACATTGGAGTAATTCTTACCAATGTTTTATTTATTCCCTTCTCCCCCACTTCCCTTGTCAAAGCTAATAAGTATGTGATTTTATGAAACTTGATGACAGCAAGCCTACACTCCCGTAAGATATTTTTCAAATTGTCAGGTTTACCATGTTGAGTATCGGTTTCTTTTTTTTTTAAGATGTCCGAAATATACAATATTTTCATCACTACTCATAAGTCATATCTTTTATATACAAAAATAAACTTTTCAATCTTCCTCCTCCCCCTCCGTTTTTTTCTGCCTAGCGACAGTTTTTTTTTCTTCACTCTATTATTAAAAATTAGAAGGGAAGGGGAGATTACATTAACCAGTTAATTCGTCTTGGATGAACACTTTTGAAATCTGATAAATAATTTTTCAAGTAGTAACATGAAGGAGATTGAATTAGACAATTAATTCGTCTTGGATTACAGCTATTCAAATGAAAACTTATGAGAATTTAATCTGTTCAATAAAGCCAAATGGTGACATTGAATAATTAATTTGACATATTACTTTGGTAATATTTTGAAGTCCTATGGCCCATAAGTATTCTATTGAAGCATTGTATATTACACAGGATACTAATTTATTTGGAGGTACAGTAATTGTACAGTTGTTTTATATTTGGTGCATGTATTAGTGATCTTCCCTTTAGGCGATTTAAGAGTAGGTTAGTTTATTCACATCACATAACAATTTCATTGTCACCCCTGAGGCGTCCGTGGAACGGGTAGACTCATACTAGTCTACTTAAATATTTGTAAAGCTAAGTTCCCAGATAATTATTTAATTGTCAGTGTTAATCTCTGCTGATTTCTAATAATTTTTAATACTCCTAGATAAAACGCTCGATGAATATCAATATTTATCAATCAAAAATTGCCTTGAAGGTTTGGTGATGTTGTTTTCAGACTTCTTTACTGATTAGTTTATATATCTGTAGCAAATAGAAAGTATATTAAATATTATAAGCTTTTTGCTTATCTCATAAAAAACTTGGTTAATCCTTGCTGAATCTATTAAAGCTCTATACAACACCAGATAGAAATAATAGAGAGTTAAAAGATATGATACTTTTAAAAATAATATATAATGAAATCCACATTATGAAATTTTATTCTTTATGTTTGGTTAGATTAAAATTGTATTTAAAAAATAATAATTTATAACTATATTATATATGGTACTCCATTGATATGGTAAAATAATGTCATTATATTTGGGTTGTGGGAAAACGAATATATCAAAACGACGTAGAATAATGATTGAATTATTATTATAATGATCTTTATTTGCTTGAACCTTTGCGGCAAATACTGTTAATCCATTTAGAATAGCAGAGATAACCGAGAAGGAGATGATTGATAAAGTTATGGATTAGAGTGATTCCAACAGAAGACTTAAAAATTTGCCAAGAAAAAAAAAAAAACTCAGCTCCTGAGTCAAGATTATTACTAATGGTAAAGTAATTGAAAGGCCATTAGATATTTTAGAATATTTTTATTCTTGAAAGATAACATTTACCATTTGCCCAGATGAAAGCACGCCCTTTAGAATGGGGTGTACAATAGAAAAGACGGGCAGAATGGCTTTGATTCCTAAAAAAGGAGATGCGACGGATGTTAATCACTGGAGGCTAGACTTGTTCAAGTTTTAACTTTTTTTCAATTTGAGGACTGAAGCGTACAGTGATACCTACAAATATGTAAATTTGTAGGTATTGTTTTGAATTATAGATGCAACCTCCTGATGGTCTAGTAACTCGATCCACAAAATTCGAATAAAGTAATAAATATTTTATTAAAACTTAACAAATGATGTCTTGTAAAATTCCCAATATAATGTTGTTAAGCCTATTTTTAAAACCGTTCGACTGTTTATCATGTAATTCAGTATCTCATATTTTAGTGGGTTATTTTTAAATAGTTCACTAACCGCCTTAAAAAAAGAATGTTCACTAACAAACGGTTCATGATTTATTTTACTTTATGAAATATCATATGTCATCCCATGGTTTTAATAATAAACCATCAAATAGTTTGTCATTTAAGGGATACTAAATGAAAGAAATGCATCTAGTTTTAATCAATCAAATTTATTTATGACAATATAAAATTAATTTTACCCTTTTAGATGATTTTTTTTCCCTTTATTTTTATCTTTGTATGTAATAAGTAACAATAGAATAAAAGACTTTCATGCAACGTTATTTAATAGTTCATAATTCATTACTCATTCAATTTTGCGAGATAAAAAGGTTTAGTGTACTCCACAATTTTCTAAGAGATTATGAATTTATATTATTTTAAATTAGATAGAGCAAAGTGGCGGATTTTTAAAATCCTTTTATAATACATACTTCACTTATAAAACAAAAACTGTTATTTTTTAATTTCCTATTGAAAAAAAAAAAAAAAAAAAATGGAAATATTACATCATTTAAGAAGAAAATTCTAGAATTTAGCACGCTGTAAATAATAACTACTTCCAAAGATTCAAAATGTTTTAAAGAATATTCTCCTAAATTAATTTTTTATTTCAATTTTTTTCAATGGAGCACATCAAAAGACTTCTAATCATTTTATCTGTCAAAAACTAACAATGCAAACGTTGTGAAGATGTTTATCAACATAATAAACAATAATTTTAGAATCAAATGAAAATTGAATGAGGTAAGGGTTGTCTCAAAAATAGGTTTGTCCAAGTTCAGGCTTATCTCCGCTAAGAAATCAAGTGCCTACTAAAATTTAAAGGAATTAATTTCCCAAATTTGAATTGTTTATTATATTGATGTTGTTTAAAACACAGACCAAAATTGAATTTTTTTTTATTTTATCGATTTTTAGGTGTTGTAGGAAATCAGTTTGGGAAATGGAAAAATTATTTCATTAAACACAAGGGAAGGAAAACCCCGTATTTCCCGTCACGCCTTAATTAAAAGTTTAGTTCATGATAACCTGAAATTATATGCCTTCAAGATGTAAATGCATCTTGTATATTGAAATGCCCTATTTTTATTCCTCATAATTATCATTACTTTTTCACAGGCTCTGGTACGGATAGGGGAATACTTTCTCAAATTTCAAAATCAATCGAAGAACCTAAATTTGTTACAGAATTATTAAGAATTGGTGATTGGCATAAAATTTTATTCCAACAAAAAGTGGTGGTTTTTATCTAATGAACACATATGGACCAAATGTAAAATGTCCCACCTTTTTTCAATCTATTATAAATGTTTGTCAGAATTACTTTTATCCCCATTGATTAAATGTTGAATTATATAATGCGAATCGCTGGTACCCCCAATCGAAAAAACTTTATCTAAACTCATAATAGAACTGTATTTAAATTAAAAAATTAGAATTTTGAACCTAGAAGATATTGTGTCCTCCGAAAATTAGCCAGAAGACTTCCCGAGTCGATCTGGGTCTTGTCTCTATATCTATCTTATCCAAAACTAAAAACGCTTTTTATTGGTCTTGCCCTGATTCAGATCATAAGCTCATTGAAATTGTTTTCCAATTTTATAGACCTAATAAACGCTTTCAATCCCCGAAATGGAAATTGGAAGACAAAAATAATATCAACAAATTTCAAACACGTTCTATTAGTCAATATACCCCTTCATTTAATTTAAATAAACTTGGTCATCTTCTGATTCAAATAGTTAAATCTACTACTTAAAAGTTTGTTCGTAAAAAAAAGAAAGAGAGAAATGTTGTTTCAAAAAGATATTGAGGAAATGCTAGCAAAAGGTTTCTTATTTCTACGTACTATTACTTCCGATACTATAAACTTATTTCGATTCTCAGAATTTGCGGAAATGGAATTTAAAGCAAAAATCCACAGTGAAAATTTCGCCTGTAAATATTAAAAACACTTTCTTCCTAAATAACGTTTTTCTACCTTTATCATAAGAAAATTATCAATGAAGACAATATAACCACAGCCTCTCGGGCCATATTGAATCTTTTTGGTTGCGCTTCCAAAAGATTGTTGGTGGTGAGAGAGTTAATTTTTCACGGCCAAAATTAGGTAAGCAGTCGATTTTTACTAAATAAGTTATAACTTCTTTTATGAAAAAGAACTTTAAAGATGGGAAAGCTTCGGAGCCTGATGGTGTCAATGGTAAAACCTTCACTCGGTGCATTGATGGGGTTGCTCTTTACTTGGTTGAGGTAGGAAAGTCCAAGGAAATATATGGGCATCTTTCAAAGTTGTTGACGAAGGGTAGGATAGCCTTGATTCCCAAGAAAGGTTTGCCTATGGATGTCAATAACTGGATATCAATTACTGTTCTTAATGAAAGCTATAGAATCCTTTTTGGTATTGTTGCAGCATAAATGGAGCCAAATTTAAATTATAAGCTTGACCTGGAAGAGAAAGGGTTGTTGAAGGGGAGGATAATTTCTGACATATCCAGAAATATTTAAGCTGGAATTGAGAGTATACAAAATACGCAAGATTTGGTGCAATAATTGTAATTGACTGGTGTAAGGCATTTGAGTCCATTTTACATGTGTATATTCTGAGACCAAAATATAAACACGTTCGTAGAAGATTTTTCTACCCAATTAGAACTCTTATCTCCAAGGGGACGTCGACTATTGCATTAGGTGATTTGGAAAGGAATACAATAGTTTTCAAAAAAAAAGTTGTCACTAGGGTTGTCCTTTAGCTCTGCTACTTGTCACTGCAGTGATTAAAGATCTTGGGGATACCATAAGAAAGAAGTTTGGGGGTTTGGGAGTGGATTTTGGATCGTCAAAACATTTTATTGATATGTATGCTGGCAATAGCCCTTTGATATTGGAGGCAGAGTCAGAAATCTAATTAACAAAGAGGATTGAAGTTGTAATGAACTACTTCAAGAAATATAAAAAAAAGGTCTGGTTTGAAGATTAACTAGAAAAATACAGTTATTCTTCCTTTGCGTCAATGGGATACCTTTGCAGGCCTTAGAATAGATGATTGCTCTATCAAAAAGAGTGTCGATATTTTAGGAATTAAGTGGGAGAGATAAGGACCCTCGTACACAAACTGGACTGTTCTAAACTTTTTTTATTAATTCTTCGATTTATAAAGGGAAGAAATTTAATCTCCAAAAATGAATTGTCCTCTTTAATTACCAAATTGTTCCTGCTACTCTTTATAAGGCAACGTCAATTCTCTGGTTTGCCGAGAAGGTCATAGTGCAGAAAATTTCTGCCCCAATAAGCTTTTTCATCGAAGCTACATAGATTTCTTAAAAAGACCCACAATTCAGTAAGGAGGAGGGTTATCTGTGCTCGCTGGAATAATTCAGAAAATTTATCGAAAGATTCTAATTGACCTTTCAAGAAACTCGGAGTCTGAGTGGCGTGCATCTTGAGGAATTTTCTCATTTTTGGGCAGCTGTCCAGAGGAGCATCTGGAAAGGGGCACCAGTATTTTTATCCTCTTCTACTATTGACATTCTGTGTCAGAATGTGAATAAGAAGTTTTTCTTTAAAAACTTTATAGACCCACAAAAAGTTGGAATGGACAGTTCATTTTCACGGTTCATGATCTTGAACATAATTCTTTCTTCAATAATGGAAAGTTTTTCTTCCCACTAAAAAGAGCTGCAATCATCCATTTCACTCCAATTCCGTGTCACTTAAAAATGAATTTTCCCTGCAACTCAGGAAGAACAGATGGATAAAATCTGCGATGGATATTTCTATTGCTTGAATCTACCTAAAACATGGAAGAAGATGATCAAGAGTTCCATATCTAAAGTCAGGGATGGAAAGCGTTTTACTGCTCAATTTCAGATATCCTCGGTTTTTTTTAATACTCCCGGTAAGGACTGCCACAGAAATGTTCAAACACAGTTATACATGCCTTTGCAAACATAAAATAACCATGCCTGAATATTGAACTAAAAAAGGCTCAAACCATTGCCATCAATTTTCTATAATCATTTTAGGATAAGTGGAATAAACAGCATGATAGGTTTGCATTGGGAAAACACTCATTGATGGCATTGATTTGAGTCATTTCCGGTTCTATATTTAGGCATAGTTGTCTATTATAAGTGACCTTACTTTTGTTGGGGAGTAACACAAATAGTCTGGGAAAGCTGAGAGAATGTATTTTAACATAAAGAGTATACACTTGATCAAAACAATCAGAAGATAAGTCAAACGTTCCATCTCCTGACCAAGACTTCTATTTCAGTCATTGTCCCAGCAGTCCTTGTTACCTTACGTAATCTAAAAGATCTTACACCAAAATGAAAAAAGTACATAATACATCTGATTTAATACTTAAGGTTATGACAAAGAAGATTGGCATGAAATAAAGTGATACGAAACATCGTGTCCATACTGTAGTACACTTTTGGTATTAATTTAAAGATGTTCATAAATATAACTTAATGGAATCCATAAAAATATACCGACAATATGTACCTAAACTATTAGTTTTTAAAAATCTTAAGTCTGTTAACCTTTTAATAAATGTATTTATTCGACTAATAGCAATCGATATAGAAAAATAACAAATAATAAAGTACTTAGATATATTTAATATTATATATCATATTCACAAATGCATGTAGACTTTTATGAACGAGATTCCCATCTTGTTCTAGTTCTATAACTCTAATAGAATCCTCTTCATGGTCTGTTGATGATGAAAGGGACTGCATATGAATGCCAATTATTCTTCGCAACGGAACGTAGTAATAGTATTCCGTGATTCCTTCCAAATGCTTTGAAATCTACGTATTAGAGTTTGAGCATTTGTGATTGGACGAGAAGGCGATGAAGGATAACTTCTGAAGATCTTTTACGATTCCCAGCATGATCCTATGTCAAATGATAATGATTGTTGTAGGATCCAATCCAGAGCTGAACTTGAAGCAGGGGAGAGTAAGTGATCCTGGAGAAGGGAGTGAGGGGCCCGAGCAAACTTATTTATTGTTTACATAGATTTTAATTGTGAAAAGAGGAAGAGAAGATAATGAAATTGATGATTGTCGATGGATGAGCAGGAGCAAGTAGTGATAGGTGATGAACAAGAAGAAGAGTAATGACGGGATTTACTTCTATTTCCAAAGGTATCAATAATATCCACGGAAGAGGGATTCCATCCCTATTCACTATTTTAGATTTATCACTACGTTATTTCTAGTCCATAAACACCATAACTAATTCATATCCGTCTCCCATCTATCATAAGTCATCAATACTCTGCAGTGCCGACTGCCCACTGTTGAGCCTTCCGTCTACAGCCCTGCACAAAAATTACTAACAAGTGTAGAAACATTAACCGTATGTCGTCACTAACTATCCTTCTTCAAAGTGGGAATTAAATGCCCGGGAATAAATTTTACAGGGAATGAATTTACTGGGAATGAAATTGCTAGGAATGAAAAGACGGGGAATGAATTTACTGGGAATGAAATTAGCTATTTTTAGCTATTTTTTGGCTTTGTTTTGTTTATTTATTAATTTCCAATTTTATAGAACGAACGTTTTGTTGAAAATGGATGTATTACTAACTTCATATTTCGCAATTTTTCAACATGTTTAACTTTGGTTTAGGGAATTAGTTTTAAACTAGAATGTTTATTTATATGTATATATTTTATATGGAACTTCTCTGAATTAATAAAGTCTTTAAAAAAAAGGAAAATGACTGGTTTTTTTATCATATAAGTATGTAATGGGTATAAAAACGAAATCCGGCGAGTTTGATCTATTTACTTTAAATCACAATAAAATGGCCGTTTTTAAAGATTTATTCAAAAAATAAAAAGTGAGCGACAGATATAATCGTTGATAATATATTCTACCCAATGTAGCCTCCGTTTGTACCAATAACGGTCTCAATTCGAGTCCTAAGCCGCAGGAGGCCCTAGAAACTAGAAACCGATATAAATTCTTATATTCCGGGACGATGGAGACTACCGGGGACTACTTGGTGGAGTGAATACCTCTGTTGACCTTGTACTCAAGGTTGATCCTACTAACATCTCCATTGGCTTTAGGATAGGGAAGCTATTAAGCAAAATATTCATAGACAATCCAGTCGTAGCAATACTCCTGGGGCCAATCCTTCTCTTTGCAACCCTTCATCTGTCGATCCCTCTCATCTTTTGACCTCGGCATTAGTAATTTCCAGATCACTATTTACAAAAATGCTCAAAATAGTACATCTGCGTTATAATAGGCTTGATATCTTCTGCTGTTGACTCCATCAAAGTGTTTTGGCTACTAACTAGAAAAGTTTGTACTACAAAAAGCATTGCACAATTTTTGTCATTATATATGCTGGAAAATCTACAAATCATAAACCCCAGATTTCGATGTTACACCCTGTTCAACATTGCTTCCATTTCTTTTATTTTTAACAAAACAAATACCAAAAGTGTATGTAATGTAAAAAAATATGTTTATATATATCTAAAAAAGCTAACCAGATCCACATACCTATGCTATTGTAATATTTTGTTATTCAAGAGATAGAAATGAGATAATACATATTATGTAGCTAAGGTCAAGGTTACTTGTTCTTCGTAAAAAAAAATCATTAAGACATCATTCAAAAATATTAGGGGTGGAACGGTAGGCTAATCCAACGGTTTAGTACTAACCACAGTGCCCCTTTACGGTACATGGTTTGGTACGGAATAATAGTAAATTTTTTAATAGAATTAATGAAATTTTTTTGTTAATTTATTCTTTAATAATTTATATTCTGTACAAATAAATTATTTTTAAATATAATGAACTTAATTAAGAAAATGTTGATTTAAAATTTACACGGGTTTTACTAGCTATTATTAATGAATTTGTAAAAAAAAATTCAAAATCTGAGCTTGTCTACTTTCCCGCTATTGTTAAACAAGACCGATTAACAGTCACAATGTCGCCAGCTGTCCAAAAATCATTTCAATGAATACAGATGTACGTATAGTTTCTAGGTATCGACAAGCTAACTTGGAAACATTGGGACATTTATCTAAATTGTCCTTTCACCTTACCACTGGGTTTTTGTCAAATGGGATGCCTTTTATCATTTTTTCCTCACATTCGTAGGTATCACCAAACATAATAACCAATGGAATTACTCAAGTTTATTTATATTTTTATAATATATTAACTAAATAAAGAATGCTAAATTATTTTCATTATTTATTATATTCAATTATTTAACATATGATAATATATATTTGTACCGCACCGAGAGTAAGAACGTAGTAAACCGAATAGCTCTACTACCCCCGTAAATATATATTATGTTCCATATGTTCTAGATCCCTACTTCTTAATCTTGTTGGAGGTAGTGAACCCACCCAGTTTCATATTAATATTCACCGAACCCTTTTCAATTGGCCATTGGAGCGTGCTATCAAAAATCATGTGTGTTTTGACCTCAGCTGAACCCCTGAGACTGACTCACCGAACTCAGGTTAAGAACCACTGTTCTAGAGTTTTATCTCTCGAAATCTCGTTTTCTCGGGAATACTCGCTGTTTTACAACTATAGGAAATCCTGCACTTAATTATTTCATAATGTTAGATTCATTTGATTATCTAATTATAATGCTTGTCAAGTTAGCTTTTAGGGCACGGTTCGGGGTGTGTATCTCACAATTATACAGCCCTCAGGTTTACCAAAGTCTATTTAATTTTTTTATTGTAAGTTTGCATTGGTTACGGTAGTCGAAAAAGCAATACCTGTGGGCTCAAAAAAGAAAAAAACTGCACACTATTAGTGATAATGATAAAATGAGACTTTTCCTTTCGCTTAGTGGAACAGAGAAGGTTTTATGGAAATTGACTTCTACTTACGATTATGGAACGACCGTTGATATTATCCGTAAGAATCATGGAAATAATTTTTTTTAAGAACCCTGTGTCTTTGGCAAGATATTAGAGTTCACTCTGGTTTTTTTTTGTACAGGAAGTAAATTTTCCTTTCAAGGGGCATTTCAAATTTCTTAATGTGTACCTTGGAATTTGAAAATGATTTTTTTTCGTTCTGAAGAAGGCTCTGCATTGTCAATGGATGATAGATGGATTAAAGAACTAAATTTGCCTTGTAATTAAATAAAAAAGACAATGTAATCAATTTCCCCAATAGTAGATGGAAAAAATGTACACTTCAATTTTAAATAGCCACAGGAATTGTGTTTTTCAGCACTCCATGTAAAGATTGCCGAAATTGTTCAACACCATTAAACACGCTTTTTGAAAATGTCTTCAGGTTCCTATTCTGATATCCTTTATTAGTTTAAACTTGAGGGTTCTAAAAGAAAATAATTTTAACCTAATTAGGGCGATGATTCTTCTCGGTGTGTCATCGAAAAATAAAGATCGTAAAACAAAAGCTATTAATGAACGTTAAGGGTTATATAACAAAGAATATCACAGTAGTAGAGCCTGTAATTACGGAGGATATTCGTGCAATTTTAATTTCGGTGGTTGCCAGATATGGAGTGCTCTAAAAAGACTCCAAAACGATTGATAGTGATTTGGACTGATCATAGCTTTAAAAAAAAAAAAAACGGAAAAATATTTCAAAATTTCCCATTCTCTGCTGCATAATTTGCCGAATGATAATTAAATTTTTACGCTTATTTTACCACATCCTCCAAAAAATTGTAGTAAAAGCCAAAAATACCTTATTTTTTTATGGAAGGGGGGAGGGTTGTAGCACCTCAAGCCTACTCGCTGCAAACACCCCTGTATGCTGCCAAATTATGAAGATAATGATGTTTAATTATCTCATTCTCCTGCATAATTCGCCCTTTGGATTATAGATTATTATGTACTGACGGAATCCCACTCCGAAAGAGTTTCCCTGGAAATATGAAACCCTAGTTCCTATGTACAAGATGTGCAAGCATCTATGTCCCCATTTTAGATCGCTCTCTTGGGCAAACACAGGGCATTTTAAGTAGTTTTTTTGTTAGATTTCTTGTTGAAACCTTCATCAGTTGTAAATAAATGGAATCAATTGACAAATTCGTTCTCTCTAATATTTGGAAAAGATACAGAGGCCTCCTAGGAATCTGTGCCGTGACTTGGACGTGTTTATATCAAGATGGAACCTATGTTGTCAAGGGGAGGCCTTACATGTGGCAGGAGGACTCGGTTCTCTACTAAACCTAGAATAAAGTCTCAAATGGGTCCAAGACTTCAACTTGGTTGACTTTTGGCCTCCAAACTCACCAGATATGAATCCGTTTGATTTCTTTGTTTTGGGGGCGATCGAACGACAAACTAATAAAGCCCCCTGCAACACCAAAGACGAATTTATCAGTCTGATCAAGAAGGAATTCTGGATTTCCCAAGGTAATAAGCGAAGGCCTACTCACGCTATTGTGTACCATGTACGTACAATAGTTATGAAATTGTATGTCATTTTTTAGTATTTAGAATAATAAATTAAATTCTGTTTGGAATAGGTTGATATTGTGCACGAATACTTCAATAGAAAAAATAGAATCGCCATTTTGTTTTTGGTTAATTTGAAAACCTAAAAGTAGATAAAAATGTGTTTAATTTCTCTTTTTGATACCTACTAAACAAAACAAAAAAACCGAATACACTTCAACGATGCTTAAATATTACTTCATAAGATGGACATATAGCTTTTTTAAACATATTAGTGTTTTTAATAAAACTTATTTTCACATTCTTTACATACATTACCATTTTTAAGAATATTAGTTTTCTAGAAAGTAAATAATATATGATCTCATAGTTAAGCGAGTTAGTTCGCATAACATGATGCTGACATATTGTAAGAAAATTATTGATGTACACATGAGTAGTATAGTCCATAAATCTTTGTGCATCAATTGATTAATTACAAGAAAGTCAAACTCATATAAACAAAATGTATTTTTTTTTAAATCAAATATTATACTATTTAGGAAAATAGGAGATTTTATGTATTATAATTACATTTAAAAGTAACATTGAAAGAAGGGTTTTTTAAACTTACTACAATAGAAAATGCAATCTTCCATCCATTAAAATTTATTGATTGAAGTTTTTATCCTATCTGAAAATTTAATATATGACTCCAATTTTTCCCAAGTGCACCTTTCACTAAGTTAATTTGCTTAAACATATAACAAAATAAAAAGATTTTAGGAATATTTTATTCATATTTTCGAATTACTAATTATCTACTTTCCATGTTTTTTGATGAAACCTTATACTAAAATCTAATTATACTACCAAGAGGGTTGTTTCAGATGTAAAAAATATTTTCAATTTGACAAATTCTAGCAAAATTCATAAAAATGTTTTTTTAGGAATGTTGCATATGTGCAACAAAAAGCCTTTAAGGCTTGTATAATTTGTGGTGTCTTCAAAGGAGTAATATCAATAATTTGTTGATCAAAATTGGAAATAATTTGTATAAGAATACTTGCTTTTGTGTCGTGTATGTGAATGTTGCTTTTAAGTATTCAAATATATATTTTTACATTATTGCTATGTTTATTAAGAAGACGTAGAGGCTAATCTGCGATATGTGATTCAAAGTTAATTGTTAATTAATAATCTAAGCATGAGATTTAATGAACAAATAAAATAAAAAATCTTATTTGATAAATTAATTCGTTTTACATTCTCCAAACTACTTTGATCAAAAAGTACCCCTTATTTTCTTATCTGAGAATTCAATTTTTGGATTTATATCTATTATTAACGGTAGTATCTGGCATTGTCCAGGGTTTTTAGGGGTCCACGAAATCGTTTTCATAATATTAAAGATAACTTATCAACAAATCCTTGGCGTTACCCTACGTTATTCATGAACACACCTACACGTAGTTACTCAATACTTTTAAGTATATGTAGAGTTGAGTAGTTTGAATTGAAAAAGAAAAACTACTTTTAAAAATTAGAAAAGGAAAAACAGTTGTTAGATTTGCTTTTTCTTCTTTTTTATTGATTAGGTAGCCATTGTGTTAATTTCTCCCTCACTCTCGACTATCTTTACATTAAATTGTTTTTAAAATATATAATAAAATGAATAAATATTAATTTAAATGTGATTGCAAGATTTTCCCTACACTTGTGGTATTTTAAAAGGTTCTTCTCTATACATATAGCAGTATTTCATTTTCTCCCCATAATCATAAAATAAACTGCGGATAACAAGGGTCGTAATTCATGTGGACTATATGTTTTGCTCTCAGCCTCTCTTTGTGCTATTTTTTTCATTATAAACTACTCAACTCTTCTTATATATTATTTTTTCACGAATAATAGATTAAGAGTAAGCCTGTTAATTTTTTTTAGTATGCCATCATTAACAATAGAGTACTTTACTATTGCTAAACCTAATCTAAACTCACACTCAATCCTTTTTAAAATAAAGAGCTTCCCATTTTATTCTTCTTTTTTATATACGAGTTAATCTAAACGCCAGGAAAATATCCTTCATTTTCAAAAGTACGTTTTCTTTTTTAAATATGACCTATTTCTTAAATCAAATATCTACCAGTGAGGGGAATTCCGGCTCTTTTTAGAGGACCACCTCTTTTGGCTAGGCTCATTAAAAAGAGGTGGCTCTTTCGGCTCCCAAACAGCTCTTCACGCTTTTTATGTTGATTTAATTGATATATTAAATTACAGAGGCTTTTGCACAGAAGCGTCCGCTCAATATCCAAATTTCCCAAAAATTTAACATTTGCAATATCATTTTTAAATTTTTTGTGAACAGGTGTAGATTTTTGAATTTTTTTTACCAAAAATTTAATAGTTGAATTTTATATTTTTTTCCAGAAAATTTTACTTGCAAAATACTTTCCAAAAATTTTAATTTTTTGATTTTGTTTCTTAAATTATAAAAACCAAGCCCCACATCCCCACGAATATTATTCTGCGGGCGTTCCTGCCGTAGGATCATATTTTGAAAAGCATTCCTCTGCTGCCTAATTTGCCCGAATAACCTTTTTAGAATAGAAATTCATAAAAAAAAAGAATTTCTCCTATTTCTGCTTCAAATTTTTTAATCAAGACGAAATTTTTTGTTTGCAGCATTGAGCTGCCCCTGATTCCTGGGGAACTGGCTCCCGTCGTTCACTTCAAGGAGCTGCTTCATAGGACCGTTACGTTCGCATACGACACATCCCTAATATCTATACTCGAAAATGAGCTGTCGTCAGAACAATACGAATATAGATATAGACAAACTTCACTTTATTTATGTTCACAAGTTATGTTGACAGTATAAGCTAGTGTTGTGTCGATCCCTATTTAGGACCGAGGATCGTGGTCCAGTCCAATCCCACTTGTTTGTCCTTAAAGAAAGTAAAATCGATCCCTGGTGACGTCAATGAGGGTGTTTCTCCTATTTTTATTTATCCCGTAACTAATGTAGCAAATTATATAACTAATTTACCATATAATCTGTTCGTATTATATTGTCTTATAAGGAAAAATATTGTATTTTTTGCAAGATATGTGAATAATCTTTATAGACATTTCATATATCTTATTTGCCTAAATAAACCATTGAGGGATTGTTTTATATGATTTAATATCTACTATTATATAATGTTATGATAGACCAGTATATTTTATATCGAATTATTACACTATGTACTTACTTGCTAATCCGCAGACATACTATCCCATACTATAATATTATATTATGATAGATATATCTATGTCCGTTAATAAAAAAAACATAATGGAAAAAGGGAGAACGTATATTGAATTCGAATAAAAACAAGGAAAAGAATAGGATTAGCAAGTTTGTCTTAGTCTTCTTAATTAGTATGTGAAGAATAAAATAATTCGTCACAGAAAATATATAATAGTGTTTTATGCAGGTACAACTATCTAATATAATATATAATATAACACAAGGAGATCGTTATTTTTTTGAAGAAAGAGTTTTTTTCCTCATGCATGGTTGGGCCAAAATCTGCCGCTTCAAAAAAACAACAACTACAAGCTTATTTTATAATATCTATTGATAAAATAAAAACGAATATCTTTATTAGGATATAAAGCAGCTATTTATTCAATGTTGCCGCCGTCTGCGGTCAAACCCCGCTCAATGCAGCTACGAAACCGAGAACAGGCATTTTGGATCTGCGCTGCTTCTATCTCACTGAATTTCTCCTTGATGCAGGTGATGAGAGACTGCTTGTTGTTATGGGAGGAGCGGTTGCTCATGTTTTCCACATAAAACCAGACAAAGTAGTTCAACGGGTTCAAATTCGGTGATGAGGGAGGCCAAGAGGAGAAGGGTACGAACGCAAAAGCATTGCTTTTCAGCCATTCTTGCGTCCGCTTAGCTTTGTTGGTCGTAGCCGAGTCCTGCTACCACATTCACGGCCTGTCGCTGACAAAGACTTGCCATAGCTCCCATGGAACGCTGGGGGTCCTCGTCGATGATGCCCCTGACCTTGTTGATGAAGGTGACGTCCCGAACAATCCTGGTGCTCTTCTGCTCCTTCTTCTTCCTGTCAACAATGTCCATCGGGTCCGATGACTCCTTCAGCTGCTTCCGGAGACTTCTGACCGTTCTAATTGGAATTGACAGAGGGCCAGTTATGTCAGCATTGCTTAATTTCATGTGATCACTTAGCATAATCTGAATAGCAGCGCACATACGAACTCTCTCATTGAGCATAATGACTTTTCTTGGGCACTTAAAATGATGCTTCGCAACAAGTGCTAAACAATAACTGAAGCCTATGACCCGGGAAAATTTTTAACGCCAAAAACAGACGGATCATACATCAGCTAGTGGAGTAATGTCGTCTTTAATATGCAACAGATTTTATCCACGTACCCTGTAGTAAAGTTGTATTATTTATATAAAAGATCTCAAAATAAATTTAGTAGGGCATATTTAACTTTATTGTACAATTCTCTTTAAATCATTTATATAATAATAATTATTATTATAATTGAATTTTTTTATTTTTTTGTTGAACTATTCTTGTTATATGGCTTTCTATATTTTATTTTTATGAATTACCCTGCTTTTTTATAGTTTTTAATCCAAAAATAAATGTGTTTTTATCATTGCTTTTCTAAGCGGGACATATATCACACACATTATTTAATACAATGTAGCATATACAGGGTGCATTTTTACAATTAATTTTTTTTAATCAATTTTTCTTGGGAACCCTTAATCGTACAGCTTTAAAAACCAATTTATCAGATTTCGTAAACAATTTTGTCTAAGTTCTGTTTACAAAGCGTTGAAATTGTCCTCCGAGAACGACCGTCGTACAGAGATCATTGTCACCCTCCGTGCAGGCCGTGCGCCAAAAGAGGTTATCGACTTTCTCAAGTTGTCCTCTGCCACCCTGTACAAAGTTGCAAAGGATTTCAAGGAATCAGGAGAGATGAGAACCCCAGCAAGAAAGAAGGCAGATCGATTTGCATCCAAAAAACGTACACCAGCCTTGATGGAGGAGCTCCAGAAGATGATCAATGACGTCAGCATCCCCATGAGAAACTTGGCTACGAGGATGAATGTGGATGATTATGCAATCAGGTAAGCCGTCCATGATGAGCTCAGGTGGAAGAGCTACGTGTTTAAAGTACGGCAGATGCTTTCCGATGACATGAAGGCCAAGAGAGTGGAAATATGTCAGAAGCTGCTTGTCTTTCTCAAGCACCCAGCAGCCGGCCGGATAAGGTTCTTTTCTGATGAGAAGATCTTTTGTATTGATGTCAAAATCAACCAAAGACATGACAGGTACATTGCAACCGACCCTGATAACGTCCCAATCATCAGCAAGGGCAAATTTCCAGCTTCCCTTCCCGTCCTCCTCCTTGTTTCCTATGAGGGTGACGTCATGCCCCCTCATTTATTTTCCAAAGGCCAAAATCTCACAAAGGAGGTCTACTTGGAGGTCAAAAGGGACGTTTGAAAACCTTGGATGGAACAAGTTGCACCCGGAAGACCATATCTTTACAGCAAGACGGTGCACCCGCTCATACCAGTCATCAGGTACAAAATTGGCTTTCAAACAATTTAGAGATGTACTAGTCTAAGTAAGTGTATCCCCTAGCTTCCTGGACTGCAATTCTTTGAAATATTTCGTGTGGGCGTCTTGGAAAAGAGAGACCAACAAGTGTGCTCACAAGAATTTGGCTTGTCTGAGAGCCTCCATTATTGAGGCTGGAACAATATGAATAAAGATCATCTGATCAAGGCGTGCAGTAGGTTCTGCACAATTTCGGAGGACGTGGTTGAGGCTGATTGATTGAATGATTAAGTTCATGGAGAGTCCCTACGTTCGTATATAAATGGATTTGTAATTATCTCTACTAATTTAAGAAATAAAAAGGTTTATGTCCTGCTCTCAAAAATTCTGAATTGTAAAATCGCACTCTGTAATTTATGATCTTGCGGACGTGCCTGACCTAAAAGACGGAGCATTCTATTATTTAACACAATTATGTTAGAAAAAAGGATCAAATTAGTTCCCAAACTAGACAAAATTTTGGAAGGAATGATTCAAGGCATGACTAAGAAACTAAAGTTTTTATATTTTAGTAGAAAAATGTAAGTATTTGTTTATTGAAATTGTTTCATTGTATACTTTTATTTTATTTCTGAGTTATGTTATATCATAGCTTAAAAGGTGTCTTAGCGAACCTCATAAATAAAAAAATGTTATCTGTATTCATGATAAATTTTATTACAAACAAGAGGGATCATGTTTGACAAAGTAATCAACAAAAAATGTTTGATAAGGAATATTTTACGACTGATGAACGAAAAATATCAAAATTGAATGACACAATTTAACTATATTTTAGTTTAGGAAAGATAAGTCAATATTATTTAACAAAATAATTACTATCGATGTTGCTTTAGCAGTTTTTTTAGTTAATTTACTTTTGTTCATTCGTTACAAATCATTATCTTCTATCTTAATCTCTATTTCGAAGAAAATTTCAAAATAACTCAATTTCGAAATATTTTAAAGGATTTCTTTAGTGTGCTTAGCTCTATTTGTTATGCCGATAAATGTATTTGCTTATTTTCGCTGTTTCATCCCTTGAGACTATATCCAATGATATCACAAAAGTGTCATTTTTATTATTTCTCTTAACCTTTAATCCAAAAAAATAACGTAAAAACACCCAAATCAGATGGTGTCCAATTCTTCTCTAGACATTGGTTTATTCTTCAATAACAATAGGATATTTTTCACAACTTAAGAAGCGCTAATTTGATCGTTAAACGTTCAATCACTTATAAGTAGCTTGTCAGCTAACAAAACATGGAATGCAAATTTTTATGCTAGTGGGATAACGTATATTTGCGATGGATATCAAGGATATAAAGGGTCGTGCAGGTAAATACTAGCCATCTTTAACTACATTCTGAATTATAATGAAAACAAAAATTTCGATTATTTCAATTTTAAAGGGAGAACTTTAAGTTTAAAGTTTTTTTTAACCTTTAAAAACATCATCGATTTGGCTGTGACACAGCCCAGTGTACATCATGAAGATGCTCGGGTATTTCAAGAGGATAGTCTATTATGTCAACAACTGCTGGAAGGATGAGGATATAAGAGAAAAGTCCAGAATTCTTGGAGTGATAAAAACGCCTTCCCAGATTAATTGTCGGGCTGAACCGACTCATGAAGGCATTTCCTGCGAGTACGATCAACGTTCTTGCCAAAATTGGAATTTTTACTCTGAAATCAAAACGTCATAGTTTAACACAGAAGTACAAATATCCTTGACGACATGTGTAGTAATTCCTCAGTGATGACTGATATATTGCACCGACTCCTACATATAATTCTAAATATAGCTGAGAAGTAAACATATGAATAAGACTCCTATTTACTCTTTGTTCCATTTAAATAACTTTCATAACTCCTACATTCAAATATATGAAGGTGGATCTAACGGAATTATAGGATTTAAGGTTAGTAATACTATGGAAAATAAATATAGACCCAATATGACTCAATTAAACTCAAAACATGTGATTTTTTTTCAATGTGCAGGGATGGAACATAGCCAACTCCTATGAATAAGTGAAGACAATTCACCGTATGGAACCAAGAGAAATAACAATACAATATTCTATTAGAAAAACCCAATCAAAAAATAACATTGGTTGTATCTAGGTAGAAATAGATTTTATATAAACTTGATTTTCATTGCTTGAAATTAAGTGCTGAAATTTTTGAAATCCCTTTATAATATTGAATTAAATAGATGGTTCTATGTAGGTCATTCTTGCGCCTGATTTTTTCCACAATGATAATTTTACTCCATACATTTTTGCCTCTTAGAAATTTTGCCACAAGACATAGTCAAAACTTTTTAATATTTTTGTATTATAAGTTTGAACTTAGTCTCTAGTATTGAAACATTTATTTATCTCTGTCGTTGGAGTTTCATACATTTCTTAAAACCTTTTGAATAAGGTACCTTTAGTCAATGAGTCCTTTCGAAATATGTAGACCTAGAACCCCGGATCCGTGACTCATTTTTCCTTCGTCCTTATAAATATTATTTCATTTTTATTTTCTCAATGTTTTCTTTTTTTTTTCTTTTTTTAATCTATAGCTGAGATACAACGGTAAATACTAAATATAAAGTTTGAAACATTTATATACAATAAAAAAGTTGTACATATCTCAAGTGGAAAAATCTCTTAGAGGCAAAATTACCAAAGAAGAAAATGTATGCGACAAGTTTATTGGCGGCGAAAATGTTAGCTACAGAATTACCGGTCATGACAAATAAATATTAATAAACAATGGAGTTTTTATATCTTATATTATTTTAGAATTTCTCACTTTGTTACCTTCATTGCATCTAGCAAATTTTTGCCGAAAAGAAACAAAAAAAAATCCCCAAAATCACTTGGTAATTAGACTATTTTTTCAAACTATGGAGTGATTATTCCATACTGCTGGAATTTGATCATAGTATGACAAGAGTTCATACACATTCAACTAATGAACATTCAAAATACTAATTAGGGAGGGGATCACCTGAAATACCTATAGCTTGTAACAAAATACAGTCTAAATAATGTTATAGAGGCAATGTCACGTTTGCATCATTAAATTAAAATCAGATCAATATGACAGTGAAAATTAGAAAATTTTATTCACAAACATTAAAAATTAGTTTGATTAAAGTAATATAAAGAGTCAAAAAGGGTTAACAAATTGACAAGGATTATTTCAATAGCTTTGAAACATTTTTAAATTTCTTTGTTTGTTAAATTATTGTAACTTTTATTTATAATTTATTTATACAAGTTAAATTGTTGTAACTTGTACAAACAAATTGTAATCCTCTGCAGATACAATACACTTCAACCAACGGGGTTTTTCAGCACTTCTCATAAGCACATTTTGATATAACCTTGAGCTCTTCCAGTGATACAGTCTTTATCTCCTCAACCGTTCCAAATCTCCGTCCTTTCTCAGGTCTGTTCAGTTTTGGGAACAAGAAAAAGTCACATTGGGACAAATCTATGAATATGAGGGCTGAGGCATGGTTGTGGTGGGATTTTAGCCCAAAAATTATCCCACAAGCAAAGATCAAAATTATACAGTTTCGGAACAGACATCATTTTATGCCTAAATCGATCGAAAAAAAAGTTATATAATATAGTAATTTTCTTCACTGCTTCAACGTTTTCATCTGTTGTTGACATACTTTGGCCTCCAGAGCGAAACTCGTCATTGACATCTTCCCAGCCATCTTGGAAGAGTTTGTACCACTTGTAAACATTTTTTTTATTCAGAAAAGTTTTACTGTATGTCACTCTCAATATTTCAAGTGTTATGGAGCACTTAATTTAATTTTTTACACAAAATTGGATACAAATTATTCTGATTCATTTTTTCAATAGTAAAAAATCGACAAACACACAAGCTACTTCTAATCTTTAGGCGTCTCACAAACAAACTAAACATATTATATAGCTGAAAAAGTGAATATATGTTCGTGGTGAGTTTACTAACATAAAAAAATCAAGCATACTAATTGTATCATGCCCGTGAAGTTTAAAAAGTTACATTCCTTTTTGAACACACCTTGTATATCATATAATTGTTTTTTTTTTTATTTACAAATAGGGAAATATGTGTAAAATGCAGATATTCGAAGATATTTAAAAACGTTGATAATTATGACTTATTACGGAATGTTGATTAAATTTGTCCATTTTTCTTTTATGTAGATTATATATAATTTGAATAATTAAAGTGTGTTAATTTTAAATTGCTTAAATGTATAGAAACAAGTGTTGTGTCGACCCGGCATTAATCAGAGATATTAGGTGTCGATATAACGGACAAATATGGTTTCCCCTTTTTTTGATTATACACAAATTCTATAATATTATTTACAACTAGAACGAACCTGTATCATATATTTTATTTCGAATTCTTTTATTAGTACATACTTAGACAAACTCGCTTATCTTCTTCTTAATTTTTAAATTCGTATTTAATATATATACGTTCTCCCTTTTTCGTTTTTTGGATTTTAATTTTTTGGTGCATTTTCGAATCTACAACATACATAAAGAAAACTTTGAGACACGATTAATTGATCTTGTTTTATGAAAAAAAATCACCTTATATTTACAAAAAAAAAATCCCTCCTGAGCCCAGGAATCTGGTCCGACCAGAATGAAACATAGTCTTAGGTATGCAACTCATAATTCTGAACAACTTTTATCTTATGTATAATTCGTCACTGTTTGTGAAATAAATACCCTGGCTATGCGTTTTTATTCACGGACGGATAGGCACGGTTACATTAAAATTCACTGCGATCTTTTCATCCTGAGGAAAGTTCATCCCCAAACAAGTTCATCACGAGGAAATTTCATCGCAAAACAAGTTTATTATGAAGCAAGTTCACCTCAAGGAAAGTTCATCCCAAGACAAATTTTTTTCGAGGAATTAATATATTTTTATATAATCTAAATTATAATTATTAGAGAAGGTAAAATGTGTGTGTTGACTCTGCATTAGTAATATATTTTTAATTGAGGAAATAAAAAAATAACATGAAACAATGTAGAAAATTTCTTGCGTTGGACGGTTAAAGGTTAAATAAATTTTTTCCTTAAGCTTAAGAAATTTAAGTTCTTATTTCAATTAGGATCTTCTTTACAAAGGTAATTATTATTTAATGAATGATTTAATCTTTGTATTGAAATTTGAATAAAATACTACAACAATGTTAATTTTTTTATTTAAGATATTTTCCGAATAAATGCATTGTTGTGGATGAACTTTACTCGAGATGAACTTGCTTTGCGGTGTTCTTGCTTCGGGATGAACTTTTCTTGGGGTGGAAAGGGGGATGTGATCTTTCCGGAGGTTAAAGAGCGTAGTGAACTTTCCGTACACGGACAGGCATGTAGATATATTATAATATAGTAGACTCGGATGTACCCGTATTATATATTTTATTAAGCATATTAGGGTGCCACTTAAATCACTTTTTGTGAAAAAACAAAAAAATTAAGGTTCCAATCTGTTCCTTTTGAAATAAAAAATACAATTAACAAAGTTTGAACATTTAAAGGTAGCTCAATGCCCCTAAAATTTTACATATTTTTGAAATAAAAAAACGTGATTTTGTTTTAATATCATCCGTATACTACAAATTACAACTTGTTAGTAAAATTAACAAATTTAGTTAAGTTAAACTTCTATCAAATGTTTTTTATAAATGCTTATGATAAATCATTTTTTTACGTGTCTTAAAGAATGATTAAAATATTTAAATGAAATCTAGCCTTTTTGCTTATCTGTCAGTTCACCTTCGGATCACGGCCAATAAGCGGCTAGGGAAATCTAAAAAAATGCAAATACGTTCTTTTTACTTATATTAACAGAAAAAAGTACCAATTTTGATGATCTTAACCTTGATGACCTTTTTTGAGGAAAAATGCACAAAAAAAATTAGAAGACTTTGTTACAGATAAGAGTTATGAAAATTATGTAGCTTCCTTATGGATTTTTAGAGGGCTATCTGGCATCATGGAATGATAAGGATGATTTCAAAGAAGCATCAGAAATAATTGGGTCTACCAATGTTATTAATGATCTTGCCGAAAGGGGAGTTGCGCTCTTACAATATTATAATGCCTTCTTAACGGATGACGAATCACACCTGCAATTTCTTCTATAAGTTGTTGAAGACCATAGAAGATTGTATCCCGACTCAAGGAAGAACACTTTAAAAAATAGATATTTTAAATATTATGAATATAAAAAAAATTTTAAATATGAAATAATTATGAAAATACAAATATTTTATTACTAGAAAAAAAAAATTAAAACTTTAAAAATTACAAATGAATACTTTTGATTTATTATTAAATCCTTAAATGTAGGTCTTTGTTAGAACTGGTGTTGCTCTCTATTATTTACTTTTAAAGAGCTCATAATCTGCCTTTCGAATGACAAACTTACTCGAACATAAAAAAAAGTTCCTCCGACAAGTTGTATGAATGTCTGGAAAGTTTACATTATGTTGATTTGGAAATTTGATTATTAATGGTTGATTATTTTATTAATGAGATCATTAAATTAAGGTCGTTGTAAGGAGAGTCCGATGTCTTTGATGAATTGATCCAAAGTTTTATACATATTCGTAATATGAATTCGTACACATGAATTTCGAAATCCTCCTTCTTCTTTAGGAGTAAGTTTATGAATAGCTCTAAGAACTCCCTATTATCATCCCTCGGAAATTTATTTTCGAGATGTTCGTTGGCAAAGATATTTCTTTCGAAGAAGCAGTTTGTTAACTGATTTTATTATTCTTTTTCAAATATCGGAATGAGGTTTATATTTATGTCTCTATTCTTCATAAATGTTAACAAACTACAAATAAGTAAACAATGTTCATGCCCATAAGGGAGTGTTTGGGGGGATTATACTTGATTAATGTATAGTGAAAAAACTTTTTCATGAAGTAAGGATTCCCCCCTATTTTGGGTGTAAATTGTTATAAAAATTCATAATGAAATAAATATATATGAATTTAAAAATAACTTCAATATTTTCCATGCAGGTATGATATTTTAAATGTAGAAGATCCTCCTCTGAATATCAGTAATTCATTTTCTCCCTCTAAAATCATAATATAGAACAGGCAGTTGATATTAAAAAAGGTTTTTTATAGTAATTTCTCTTTTTTTCCTGACAAAAATTACAACTCAAAATATAATTGACTGTGGATGTTGAAATTAAAAGAGACCGGATTAAAAATATTACAACTTTCATGAACATAAATTATGCAAAATATATAGATTATTAGAAACTGTGAAATTAAAAACAATAAATCTTGTTTACTTTTATTGATCTTGCAACTTTCTGAATAAAAAGAAACTGAAAAAAAGGATCAAAATTAGTTGGTAATTGTCCAATTCTGAGGCAATTCTTCCTCACCATAGAATAATTATAAAATAATTGACAAAGACTGTTCACAGCTTATTACTAGCCAATTGTTATCCGTTAATTGAATCAAATTATACAAATTTATATTTTGTAGTATTTTAATTGAATTAATTTTATATAATTTTGTAAAATTTATGACTAATATTAAACTAATTATAATTAGTAAATAAAACTACGTAGTTCTCATAATCAATAAAGTGTAATACTTACACAATTTAGATGGTTACAACGTTAATTTACTTAATTAGAGTATTTATAACAATAAATTTTGTTATTTATAGATACTTAATTATTGTCTTCTTTTTCTCAAATAAGGAATACACAGCTGATTTCAACTCTCCTCTTCGAAAATTTGTAAAACATTAATATATAAATAAACACAGGAAATGATTCAAATGTCATCTCAAATAAACCAAGGAGATATTTGAATAAACATGTTAAATATCCAAATTCATTTAGAGCTGTGGTTGACAATGAGGTTTTAAAAGTCTACTTTTGAAACCTAGTACTTCAAATTATCGTTTGTAGTTTAAAAATAGACTAGGATGCAATTTTGTACTTTAAAATTGTTTTGATAAAACCTTACAACTTTCCGTCTGTAGTTGAGCTCTTGCTTAAAATATGTCTCAATCCCTAATCCGTCGATTCGAAACTTTTGTAATTAAATAACATTTATTTTCGTGTAGATCCAAAATCAATTTCAATTATGTAAGACAAAGTTCAACATATTAGGATTTATATATTTTATGGTAGCTTCGATATTTATACTCTTATGTAATATTCAAGTACTCATGTAAAATAAAGGGCATTATAGTCTATGACATTAACAAACTTGGTGGAAGGGATTATTGCTTCATCGAAAGTATAAGATATAAATGTATTTATTAATTCAAAGTTATTTTTCTTATAACAGTATGCTCATAAATGCTTGTACTTATAAGATCACTGTCTAACTGATATATGTATATATTACTATTTCTATAGAATTTTGTATTGTAAAGTCATTAATTGATCTAGAGTAATATAATATCATCAGAGAACTGAGCGTACATTTAAGCGCCTTTAAATTACAAATTATTTCTATATTTTTGGTTATTCTCATAACGACAATTGATAATATCCCATATATTGCAACCAAACGTTGCTAATAATAGGTTATATTTCTATTAATTTGTAACAACTTTTGAATTGTTACACTTCTATGTTTTTCAAGTCAACTTATGAGTAAAGGTATGAATAATGATTAATGGTGGTGGGAAGAAAAACCACGCCTGAATTTATGTACAGCAATGGAGCTCAAGGTCACATTTTCGTACCTATTAATAACTAAAGCAATCAAGATATGCAAGAATTATTATGTATTAAAATCCCAAACACATCAAAAATTTAATAAAATGACACAATTTTGTAGGTATATAGAAGATATTTATTGAGGAAGATTTATGGAATGAAAAATTGGTGCAGGCTTTTAGAAAATAAAGGATGCATTAATTTTGAAGATTTGTAACTTTTTATAGCATTTATAACTATAATAAACATTATTATTTTATTTATTTGAAACTCATTCTACTATAAATAGAGACTATAAAAGACTCAAGGTCATTTCAGGGTACCTCTAAAAAAAAATCAAAAAATCTAGACAACTAGGTATACCTTAAAAACTAACGCTCAAAATACGTAAAAAGTAAAGATTGCGTATCTTTAAAACAATTTTAAGTCAGAAAAAAGTGTGGAAAATATGGGCTATTTTAACACCAAGGTATCAGAGTATTAATTTTTTTTTTTAATATGTTTAGTACCTTTCTGCACAATGAGCTTTGCATAATAAATATTTTTATTTATGGACTGATATGAATTAAACTAATGCAATGTTGCAAATATAACACCTAATTATCATGACTTTACCTCGTTAACACACATAATACTGTGTATTATGCTTTCAGTAGTCCTATTTATTAGTTGAAATAGAATTAGCAGTGAACAATTCCATACAATTATTGGATAATAAAGCCTTTTTGTGTTTATACTTTTCGGAGGAAAGGTTGCGTGATGCATTAGAGATAACGACGAGCTAATATGGTCATATTAGCTTGATTTAATCATTTTAATGTGGCCTTAAGAGTAAACATAAACATAACCCCTTTCTTCATAGTAACTAAAAATAGAAAACCAACTTTGTTTTTGTCTACATGACAAAATTTGCAAATCGATAAAGTCATTAAATATTGTGCTATTTATTCTTATTATTACATACGTACATTTGTATACTACAAAACTATAAAGAAAATATATCCTTAATGAATTAAAAATTTCTATATTATCTAATTAGTAAAGTTTATTCTTGTTCCCTTAAGTTGATGATACACTTTCAAATTTGCCTTTAAAAATGATTTAGCATTGTGATTGATTCTTATCATACAATCTGTGAATACTAAGAAACGTAGAAAATATTTATAAAAACGAGTGATTAAGGATTTCATCCAGATTATGATCATGACCAACATGAATCCGACAATTCAGATGGAGCATAGGGGAGCTATATGATTCCTTTCTCAGGCAATACATCTATAGACAGAAATCAATTTTGACCATAGTTTTTACAGATATACTGTCCAGCGAACCTTCGAGAGAGGGACTGCTGTACTATAGTTTGATTTCAGCAAGGCCTTTGATAAAGTATCTCAGGAGGGACTCCTCTTTAAATTGTCCAACATCGGTAAATAGGGTCGGTTGTTACAGTGGCTTAGTCCCTGGTTAACGAATAAGATACAGTGTCTAGTGATCTATTTTACTTTCTTTGAGCCTTGTGCCGTCTCTATCTCTTTTCGACAAGGAAGTGTACTTGAAACCACACTCTTAGTGGATAATTTTTCGGAAGATATATTTTTATATGCAGCTGATACGGAAATCATCTGCTCTGGCGGTAATGTTTATACTAAATTTCTTAACTGTTGCTCAGGGAATACCTACAAATGTTAGTAATATGTGTCCTGCTTTCCTTCTCCTTAAAGATTTCATTCACCCAAGTCTGAAGGTAGTAGATTGTTAATTATAATTAGGAACTAACATCTCGTGTGATCTGAGATTGAAGAAGTATACTAAATAGTTAATTCACTTTATATCAACTAGTTAATTATTTAAACAGCGTTATTTTAACTTCAACTTAACTAGTTAATTTTCACTTTATCAAAATTTACTTTAAACTTAACCTGTTCATTTTTTAAACTGTATTATCTTAATTTTAACTTAACTTGATTAAGTTAATAAGTTAAAGTGAAATTAATTTTGTTATTATAAGTTGAAATACTAAAAAACTGTCATTAAGTAACCGTTAACTCTCCGATGATTTAATTAAACACTGTGTTGATACTATCTGTTTTATTAATTTTTCAACTGGGTCATTCCTCATCAAATCGATAAAAAGTGTCAGTGTCGTAGAAAATATCGTTTTTATATTATCTCAGATATTCAATAAAATTTTACATATAGATTTAAATTAGATAGAAACTCAAAAATCTTAGATTTTAGATTTCTTTGACTTCTATTTTAATAGTAACTTGAATTTTTATTTTCTTTTTGCCAGTCCTAATGGAAGTGGAGAAAATTTCAGCCAGAGAGGCCAACAGAATAATTTTTTTATAAAGCCTTGATAAGCCTATCAATAGACTAACTTAAATAGTTATTTTTTGATATCAAAAATAATTTCAAATTAACCAAGCTTGGGTGAGTTAGTATAACTTAAATTACTGTAAAGTTAATTAACTCAAACTTAACTAGTTTAAAAACAATAACTCGAAATTAACTTTAGCTTAACTAGTTAATTTTCCAGAAATCGAAATTAACTTTTATTCAACTAGTTATAAAAAAATAAAATAAAAATTAACTTTAACTTAACTTGTTAAAAAGATAAGTTAACTTGCCCATCACTGCTCCGAAGTACTTCAACGAATAAAAACTTTTCTATTTGTGCTTTAAATTAATATTTTTGGTGTAAGAATATTTGAAAAATCAATGCTTTATTCCTTTAAAAATACAAACCTTACAATAGGGTGTTTCTTTAACCTTTAAATTTTGCGTTTTCGTAGTATTGGATAATTGTATAGAAAATATAAGTACACATTTGAAATTAAAATAAAATTTTACGAAGAAACAGCTAGTTTTTCTGTGCATAACTGATTTTTTTCTTATTCAAAAGTTGCTTTATCCTACAAAGAGATTCAAAATACTATAAAAATTTCTCAAAAACTAAATTTAATATTGATAACTAAATTTAGATTCGTAATCATCGTATCAATTACTCCCAGAATTGATTTTGGAGTTTAAAAGATGTTGAAAAGGTACAATTATGTAAACTTTTGTCATACAAACCTTGAATAAATCCATTTAGTTTCTGCTTTTTTTACAGTGAACGAACACAATGAAATGAATAATATATATAAATTAATTGCTTATAAGTCCATTCTCGATATGATATTATTTATTCCGTGATACAATAGTTCTAGTATCATAATTGATTCAGATTATTTTATACTAATTTGAGTTATTTTGTAGGCTTTAGAGCTTAAAGATTGTAGACTAGGAGGTTGGACAAAAAACAAACTCTTAACATATTTTTAAACGAAAAAAGGGCAAAAAATATATGATAATTATTATTGATATCTAAGATTTTCATTCCATACAAA
The DNA here is from genome assembly GCF_016086655.4 of Lepeophtheirus salmonis. Classification (NCBI taxonomy): domain Eukaryota; kingdom Metazoa; phylum Arthropoda; class Copepoda; order Siphonostomatoida; family Caligidae; genus Lepeophtheirus; species Lepeophtheirus salmonis. The sequence goes on from NC_052137.2 coordinate 37,990,563, forward strand.
AGCTTAATTGCAATCAATTTTTTAATAAATAAAGTATTATTTATTAACTATTATATAACAATACATTTAATACTTTATAAATTAATAATAAAATAAATAATTGGAAGAATTACACTATAAAAATATAAATAAACATTTTGTTTTAAAATTACACCTCTAGAGATAGAAAAAAATAATAGTAAAAAATAATCCAATGCATTCATATAAAAACATTAACAGAAATGTCTAAAAAAATTATAGAAATACACAGAAAACGTAGTTATATTAAAAATACAATAGTAAAATCATTTTTTTAAAGGCCAATGATGCTTTGAAAATATACAAACTATATGTTTTACATTTCTCAACATATCTTGTTGTGGTATCTATTAAAATGGCTCTAAATTGTTTTACATTGATTGGCTCCCTCCAAGTGAGTTTTTTTTTTTTTTTTTTGTAATATATACATTACTTTGGGGTTTCAAGACTCTTCATATTTAGATATACTAATAGTCTGAGTATTTCTAAGTGGGACATTTAGGTAATGCATAGGTGATCGAATAATACATCTTACCACAATCTTTACAGGGTGTGTAAAAGTTAATGAATCCTGTCATTCAATTTAACACAGTAGTGGGTAGAAATAGTTGTATATAAGCTAAATTTTATTGTAACAGATAAAACATAGTTCGGTGCAAAAGAAAAGGACTTAAAGTAGATTCTTTTTTTTTCATGACTGTGGGATAAGTGTGGGTGTACACATAGTGTGATATTATCGTTCTAAATTTAGAAACATAGGATAGTATCCTCAACAAAATTTAAGATTTATAAGACAATACACATTACTAGTTTATAAAAAGAAAATTTTATGTTAGTAACTAATTTATTTACAAAAGTTTTATCTTTTGTGGATTAAATTTTCTTAGCGAAATAATTTCCACTATTACAAAACTTACTTATTTATGAAGGATATTTGTATAAAGTGTTAAGATTATTCATAATATACAATGTTTAGATAAACTATATCTTCAAAATTAAAACGACAAGTTAAAAGACTCTGTATGATAATGTAAGATCAAAAGCAAGGAAAACCAAAATATAATGCTTGTGAGTAAAACGACAAAATGTATTCGAGTATTGACTTTTAAAAAGTTGCATTTATAGCTGATTAATTTTCTCTACCGAGTACAAAACAGTATAATTTATTTGTTTATATTTTTTAATTGGTAAATTATGTATGGATTCACGTATGGTGAAAAGATTAGGACATATGTAAGACAAGTGAAAATGGATTCAGTGATCATAAAATTGTAATTTATTAAATGCTAAACAATTGTTATTAATAATATGTAATAACTTTCAAATGGATCTTCTTCATTTGGAACGTTATTTTTATATAATTTAAGAATATTATCTTATAGCTATTGGGGCGTCATTAGGGTATAAGCTAGAGAAGCTGCAGCCCCCTCCAAATTAAGGCATTTTTGCTTTAAAAAAATTGTCCATTCAGCAAATTATGCAGCGGAGGAAAAAAAGGAATATTTGAATTTTGTTTCCAAAAAATGAATATTTGAAATTTGTTACGAAAAAATTAAATTTTTCTGTACAGCTATTAATTTTTGAATTTTTTTCAAATAAATTTATTTTTCATTCATTTTTGTTAGTGTTTATTGATTTTTGGAAAAAAAATTGGGATTTTCCATTCATTATCTGTGATTATCTATAGATTTTTGTAATTTTTTTCCAAATCCAAAATTATTTTGGGATTTTTTTTTCAAAAAATCCCAAAAATCAAGCACTGCACTTCCAAAAAAATATATATATTGTCCTGCGGACGCTCTTGAGCTAAAAGACGGATCTTTCTATTATCCAACACAGTCATGTTTGTAAACAAAGGCTCAAATTAGTTCCCATACTAGACATAATGTAGGAAAGAATGATCGAAGGCATGACTAAGAAAGTAGACGTAAAAGAAATATTTCAAAATTTGAGTATTTCATTATTCTAACGCTCAATACTTAATATTTAAATTAGGTAAAACATTCTAGTTTTTACTACTTATTTCTTATGATGTTAGAGTCTACCTTGTTTAATTGTCAATACATAAATATATATATCTATGCTTTTATATTATTGCTCAGTGACGTAATGTCGTACGTAGAATACACAAAGAGATATCATCATTATATATGCAAACTAAAAATAAAGGCATATAATGGTTGATGCGTGGGTTTGAAGACTTTGTCTTTTATGATTGTATTAAAAACGCAATTAGAACAAAGACTACAATATATTGTGTATCCTATTAAATATGTATGAGTCTATAAATTGCAATTAAAAGCATGACTTAAAGCAGTTTTGTATTTATTTTATTATTTTTCATAAGGACAGTTTTTTATTCTATAATAACTGTAAAGACAAATTAAAATTTGTTCACAAAATTTCGTAAAATAAAACTTAAAATAAAAGAAGTCATATTTCCTTCCCCCCGGAACAATTATATAAATTTAGCTCACACAACCTGGCTTTATTATTATAGTTTGTGGATGTCTATTTAAACATATAAAATTAATACTTTAGGTACAGTTCTGGAAGAAGGTCAATGTCCCTCCTGATGACATTGACCATATTTGTGGATAGGGATCGACCTTTGTACCTTGCTGCATACATCATGGAGACGCATAAAGGGACAGTTGAATAAAGAAAAAATTATTTGAAGATTGCAATTTTTCTAAGATTGATATACAATACGTATACGTGTATATTTTATATGAATATAATTTGCTTGTGACTTTTGTCTTGGTTTTTAAGGATGCCCACAATCAAAGCATCCTCTTTATGTGATCGAAGTGGTCCTGAGTATGTTAATTACTATATTTATTTATTACAAAATTAATCTAAGAGGATATTGACTTTTAGAACCGTGTTCATAAAATTATTCCACAAACACCCAGATCCAATTGCTTATTACAATCACAAAACTTATACAATACATTAGGTTGAACAATAACACTGTTCATTAAATTGATTAAAAAATATATAAAAACAATCTTGATAGCAAAAGTATATAACATAAAGATGCTTTAAAATGAAGAAGAAATTGACTTATTTCATTATGCAGGTTTCTGAAAAATAAAATTTTGTGAAAATTGACTAAATCGAATATCAAACTGTCATAAAATATTTGTTGCCCTAAATCACTGAAACTTTTGGTAAATGACTGTCAACAGATGATAAATAGATATGACTAGCTGTTTCAGTCTTTTAGGACAACAAATATTTATTGACAGCTTGATACTCCATCTCACTCAAACGACTGTTACATGGCAACTGCGCGTCCAAAATGGCTGAAACTTTTGGGGAGTAGCAGTCAATAGATGTGAATAGCCTTTATTTACAAAATCTGTCATTTTACGCTGAGGCCGTAAACTTTTTAGACCACCCTCGTATAAACTATTTATGAACCTTTTTTTTTTCTTTTTTTTTCATGTTTCTTGACTGGAAAGCAATTAGAAAAAAATTATATCAGTCCAAGGGCAAAAAACAAAAAAATCTGAACTAGTATAATTAATCCTTGTGTGAAACTTAAGTCTTAAATCCTACTTCGTTAGTATCTTTTTGCATCTTTCCATTTATGAATATTCTTTCGTCTTCAGAGGAAGCTCAGTCATTTGTAAAAATAGCTATCTATTCAACTTTTATTAACACTTTATTGATTTTGTCAAGATATGAGAAAAAAATATATTGATCATCGTAATTTATTTTGAAAAGTTGTTTTTACTACTAGTTCAATAAGACTCTTTTTTTACATGATGAGTAAATAATTTAGGGTTTAAAATAGTCTAATCTTATGATACATTTCTTCCACGGCTTCAAAGAAAGAAAAAGTGGCTAAAATTTTATAACTTTATTCTATGGAAAGTTACCAAAAATAACCTGACCAAATAAAATAAAAACCAGCTGAAATTATTTAGAAGTCAAACTTATTCAATAGATTTCCTAAAATAATCTTTCTCTAATCGCCACATTCAGATCTCTGTAGAAAGTATTTCCACTTTAATTACTAAAATATGAATTTTACTCATTTGAGATTCGCAGCAGTAACTTCCTCAGCCGTCATAATTAGAGCTATTTAATACTCGAAGAAGAACATTTTAAAGTATAGAATATCTAAAAAAAAAAAAGTTTTACAATGGCATACTACTTAGTCTGGTATCTTTTATTATAAGAATATTAATTTTCTAATTCGGCTATTATAGAGCTAGTTTACCCTTTTTATTAATAACATTATATCTTTTTATTTTAATGTATTTTTTGTGGAGTGAGACGTGCCAGTCTTTCATGGTGTATAACTAAATCTGAAATGTGAAGTTATTGTTTTTTGTATAATTGAAAAAGTGAATATTTGGAATCCCCAAGTTATAACCGATTCAATTAGTGCTGTCAAGTAGTTCCCCCCTGTTTTTGGATTAATATTCTTATTATTATTACAAAATAAGATGTGAATAAGTTGCGTATTGGTTCTATTTGACATAAAGGGAATCAAGTTTGCTCCCGTTTTTTTTTTTTTTTTAAATTTATCTTTGGTTATTTTTGGTACTGTGGTTTAATACAAATAAAAGGGGATGGAAGGATCCAGAAACCTCACTAATCAGGTTGATGAGTTTATGGGTCTAGAGCGGCAAAAAGATAAAATCCACCAGGGAAAAACCTGTCAAGAGGATTGTCACGACTTATTCGAGGAGTTTCAAAATGAAATAACAGAAATCAACACCGTTATAAATGAAGGTAAAGAGAAACAATCTTGAGACGACATCCTTATTCTCAGAGGTGGTTGGACAAAATAGAAAGGAAAAAAAAGACATTCATTCATTTAAACGTGATGGAAAGGACATGCAAAATTCAGAAAATAATTGCTTAAAGTTCTCATTATTCATCAGTGAAGCGAGTAATGGTGGAAGGGCCTCATTCCAACAAATGAGTCTAGATAATGTTCCCTGCATCGCTAGAGATGTACTAGGCCTTAATTTAATGGAGGTAAGATCTGTCACATGTGAGACACTGCATAGACCTGAAATAGTTTTGATAAAGACTGAATAGCTGAATTCACTGGGGAAAGAATCAAACTTCCTTTGTTTATTGATCTGAAGGAAAGGAAAATAATTATTTCTAAGCACGAGTTGAATGTTAGGAATTCTCGGACAGTTTGAGTAGAGATAGAGCATTCAATATATCAAAAATATAAACGAGTTGTACCATGATGGATAGAAGAACTGGCAAGATTGAGAAAGGAAACTAAGAGTGCTGAGCGAAGAGTAAGAAAATCCCCATGGAGTAACGATAGAGTTGACTATTACAAATGTAAAACAGAATATAGGAGGGTAATCGAACTGAAGAGACGAAGGTATTGGAGGAAGAGATGCACAGAGTTGGTTCTTACACAGTAATATCAGCTGCAATAAAGCAACACAATGGACCGAGTATGGGAATGTTAAGAAATAAAGATAGAGGGATGTTAAGAAATGAAGATGGGGAGATTTCGGCAATGTATGGCTTAAATGATTTTGTAAGAGGGCATTTTGATTACTCAATTATACATGGGTCAGATGAAACATATGAAGAAGGAAGTTCGAATGTATTGCTTTAAAACCTTAAGTCAAAATGGACGAAGGATATAACTGTTTCTCTCATTTGGGATGTTTTTAAATCGTTTAAAAGTTTTAAAAAGGCTGGACCAGATGGACTTGCCCTTAAAGTTTTTCAAAATTTACCATATGAGTATTGTTGGGGAATTTCCTTGTTGTATAAATTATCAATGATATTCTTGTATGTACCAAAAATCTGGAGTAATGCTCGGGTAATTATTCTACCAATGGCTGATAAAATTGACTACAGTGTTTCAAAAGCCTTTAGACCAATCACACTAACTAATACCATATTAAAAGGAATTGAGAGAGTAATTTATTGGCATATTGAGTCCCTGAAGTTGAATATTTCTATGTTGAATCACTTCGTATTTCGAAAAGGGAAGTCCACAGATTCGGCGAGGGGAAAAATGGTAAATAAGGCTGAAAGGGCGGTACTTTGTAAAAAACATACCATAATAGTGTTTTTTGACATATTAGGAGCTTTTGATAATCTTTCATTTAAAGCTAAATAAGAAGCTTGTGTTAAGTTTGGCATTTGATGATTGTACGCACAAATGGTACAAACACTTTTTAAAATAGAAGGTTTGATTGTTCTCAAAAAGAATGTAAAGTCTTATTTACTCCAACAAAAGGATTCCGCAAGAATAAATTTGATACCCATTTGTTTGGAACTGTGCTATTCAGCATATAATTCTACTTAAGCCTGGACCAATATTGACAGTTGGATTTGCAGATGATACAGCTGTGATAATGACTTGAATAGATATGTCAACTATGGGTTCTATCATACAAAAAAGGGTGAATGAAATAAGCAGATCTGTGGAAGAAATTGATCTTAAGTTTAGTGAAAATAAAACGAAAGCAATTTTATGTACTTGGTTTCACAAAGTGAATACACCGATATTACATATAAACAGAACCATTATAGAATAGGTAAGTCAGTACAAGTATCTTACTTTAGTTATCTATATAGAAGATTGAATTAGAAAGTGCATTTGGATTACATTATCAAAAAGGGTAAAATGGCTTTATTCTTTGCACGTAAAATGATTGGGGCGCAGTGGGGTTTAAAGCCACGATATACTAAATGGATACGTAAGGCCCATGTCGAATCGATTTTGACTTACGGAGTAGGAATATGGGCATCGCGTATAATAACGAAAGACTTCCAGATTGAGAGGTTGAGAAGAATAAATAGATTAGCATGCCTACTGTTTTTTAGTGTGATCAGATCTACACCAACTAGATCTACAGAAATCTTGCTCAATGTTGAACCTTTACAACTAAGCATAAAATGACGATCACTAACAACCTGTAGGAGAATAGAAGAAGACATTAGTATAACCTGGATCCCTACAAACAAAACCCAAGGAGGAGCTCGGCTGATTCAAGAAAAGTTGAAATCAATTTGAAATATCTTTAAAGCGCCAATAGAGGTTAATGAGAAAAAAATTGGCATAATATTTCACATAAAATAGAAATGCAAGGAGGAACAATTAGTTCAAATTTCTTAACGTTTATACAGATGGTTCAAAAATCGATGTCAAAGTTGGATATGGCTGGTTTATGACTTATAATTTGACATGGAAGGCTGTGGCAACTTAAAATGGTACAATACTTTTTTTCAAGCAGAACTGGAGGGTATTTTAAAGGCATTACGTGTATGAAAAAGTTCGGTCAAATGCCTATCAAAATTTTCCTGGACAATTCAGCTGCTATTTGTTCTATAGCTAAAAATGAAGACTTTTTCACGGGTCAACAAGTTAGGGTGATAAAAGAAATAAAGTGTTTGAAAAGGAATGTGACAATAACATGGATAAAACGTCATTGGAATTATACAGGAAATTAATATGTAGATGCTTTTGATAAGAATGGCGGAACTATTTAAGAAGAATCGAAAGTGTAAGTTCCCAAAAGTGCAGTTTTGTCCGAGATAAATAAGTACATAAGGGAAATATAGAAACGGGAATGGATACAAGATACAACGTGCCGACAAGGAAAATTCTTTCTGGAGGGACCTACTTCGGAATGGAAACTTTTTAACAGGAGAGCATCTATAAATATTATAGTTGGATTCATTACAGGGCATATTCCCTTAAGGAAGCATCTAAAGGTAATGGGAATGGTTGTTGTAAAAGATGTGATTTTAGTATAAGAAAATATATCCTAGTCTTAGGGTTATATGTTACACGGTTCGCCGCATTTAATTGGGGTTTCCGTGGCTTTAGGGGAGGTGGCTATCCCGTCTACTACGTACCTTAAAGCGTGTAATAGTAAAAAAAAACCAATATATCTATTTTCTATTTCACTACGATAATGCACCCTATCATAAGTCAATCAAAAAAATGAGAAAAAATATATGAATTGCACTTCGAATTACTACTGCATCCACCTTACTCTCCCAGTTTGTAGACCTAAAAATATGCTTGCCGGAAAGAAGTTTCGCCCCAATAAAGAAGTCATTGCTGAACATGAGGACTATTTTCAGGATATAAAGTGTAAACACTGTCGATCCTTCTTTAAAAAAAATATTCATCATATCTTTGGTTGCAACTTGTACAATGTGCACTACATTTATACATTTTTTACATCTACAGGGCCTGGAAGATAAAAATAATGTCTGGATTCTGAGATATCTTTTTCAGGGTTATCCTGGACGTAATTTTGTTTAAATAGCACAAGAGATTCTTTGTTTCAAAAAAAATATTTATTTTGGGCTCAAGGCAAATATCAAAATATATCATAGAAATTAGGCAGATATGATCAATGAAGCCATACACAATTCAGCATTATCGGTAAAAATATTCAGGATTTTGTTGAGCAATATTTTCTTTCATGAATAAGGAGTGATTTGATTTTATAAATTTAGCAGATTAACTTTTAGAATAGATTTTCTAATGTTTTCACATCTAGAAAGCATTTTAATAAAAAAAAAATACAATTTCGGTTCAAAAATCCTCAATGTTTCATTTGTCAAACATTCTTTCTTTTTAACCCAAGGGACCGATAGGATCAGTCTTATTAAAAAACTGCTCTCACTTTCTAGGACATATCTTACACACATCTGGTTATCACTCATTATAAGTAGTATGTCATATTAATGTGATGTAAATTAATTAGTAATTTAGTATTTATTACACTTATTTTAAACTGTAAATAGAGTAAATTGTATAAATGATGATTTATATTAGTGATACGCATTTTGAATTATAAAACGTGCTCACTAAGATCTTTATCCAGTTTAGACTTTACTTTTTAGATGAGTGTATAAATTAATTTTGAATGAATGATAGAAGTATTGATTAGATTGCATATATTTAGAATGATAAATCAAAAATCTGTCTATAAAATATGTAAATTAATGTCACAAAGTCTAAATAATAGTGATACCGTACAATGCCATATCTTAAACTATACAAATAAATCAATCTACACAACTACAAACTAAAGGGGTCTACCTACCCTATAACATATGTTGTGTACACAAATCACATTGTTTATATAGGAAAATTGCTCGATTACCATTTATCAAGATAAGACTGGAAATTGCAAGTACTCTCTCAAAAAATAATTTATCTATTCACTACTTTCTGTATAATCTACTGATAAATATATTTGTAAGACCAAAACAGGGTTTCATGAAACTGTATGTAGCCTTAAATTAGATAAAAGTTAATCAACTAATTTTTGTCAAACAATGTATGTATTTAAAATAATTTTGATATAGTCTATTTTACATTCATTGTTTGAACTTTCCCTATCATAAATTTTGAATTTGTTGTTATCCAATAAATAGTTTTGAAAATCGCTCCTAATACTTTTTACCCATAAATTTTTGAAATATAATATCAAAAGATGAATTTAACTATTATAACAACATATATTTAATTATTTATAATTTTTTTGCTCATAAGTTTATTTGTTCTAAATATACAAGTTTCATAATTGATTTTTTTTCCTTGTACACGTACACAGTACAAACAAAAAATAACACTAATATTTTTGAAATTGTAAAAAAAAGCAGAGAAAAATTGTTTTAAAATAGAAAATTATATATTCTCTAATTTAAATCAGGTAAACATAATATAGTAGATCTGTGAAATAACTAAAATGTCTTGTTTTTTACCTCCATGGGCCATCCTATAAGTTTATATTGCAACGACTGGCTCTTCACTTCCAAAAAAAAAAGGTAATGGAGCCAGAAGAAGACTTTTGCCAAACTTTATGCTAATTTTAATTATTAAGAACATCAATTAGGTAGGAGGACGTTGTTCTATTTAATGGTGTATATATATGGGTATATATAATTTTACCATTAATAATTAAAAAACCAATAAATTAATCTTTAATGAGTTATAAATAACAAAATAAGGAAAAAAAGGTGGAAATTCTCCAGTAAACTCTCTTAAATAATATGTATTTACAATATACCTATCAAAAAGTGAAAAACTATAAAATATAGTATTTACTTTGAATGGAGTTAAAATGTAGTTGGACCAAATAAGTATCAAGCCAATTAGTACAAGTGACGACACTCAAAATGTATGCCTAATCTTAAATAATATAGTAGTTTAGGGTTCAAGACCTCCTTATCCGAGGCCAGACAAGAATCAGGCTTTGAGTGATGACGATCATGAGAATAAATGGTTTTGTTTTCTTCGATAAAGTAGGTTTTTAATTTAGATGGTTTGCTTATGTTCTTAACACCGAGACCAAGAACGTAAAAAAAAAAACACAATAAAACTTGTTATACAGAACCATATCACAGTAATGGAGATTTTATATTTTTTTATTCATAAGTGACACTGTAGGCAAAAAAAAAAAAAAGTAACGTAACGAGCCTTCCGAAAGCTTCTTTGAGCTGGAGCTATTATGGCTTTAAAAAGTTGGCGTAATATTTGAGCTAAAAAAATGAATACTTATCAAAATATAAGGAAAATTGTACTAACAGTATATAATATAATGAAAAGAAAGTTTGAATAATGTCTATTGAAGGGAATCCTCAAGAATCAGAGAGTATCCTTAGATACTGAGCGGGATCCCTCATTTCTTCTATTCATTATGGAAATATTGACTCTGAAATCCAATTTTATGATTAGATCAAAGATAAGTACGAATTGGCCATTCCTTTGGAATATTCCCATTGCAATTGAACTAACCATACTCTATGTTATTACAAAATGGCGAATTCCTTATTCTCCCAGGCGTTCTGCAGTAAAATCTCTGCAAACAATTTTTAGAAACGTCACTTATACTAGGATTCTTTGTTAATATATACAAATCCAACTGAAAAGCGGATCTTTGCATCTAGGTGGCTTGATGAATCTTCGTTTGTAGTTTGCAATAAAATAATTACATCAATATTGGATACAAATATTTACTGACAGTCTCATGATATCCTTTACAATTTTTGGAAGTCAGGTCTTAAGTATCAAATTAAGTACTCGAGTCGTCCAAGTAATTAATAATAAAAGTATTATGTCAATAAATCAACCAACACAAAACACAAATAAAAATTACATATACGTGTGTTCATATTTCGATATGCTTTTAATACATTAACGTGTCCTTCTGTAAATATCAGTAGCTACGTGTTCCAAATCAGGTTCTAAAGCAATATTTTTTTATTCGAACAAAGTTTTTGTTTCATTTAACACGGAACGATTTTCAAAACTATTTATGACTGAAATTATCAATTTCATTTGTATTAAGAAAACACCAATTTATGAAATTTTGTACATGTCCTCAACTATCCATGGGTCAAGGGTCTTGTAGCATTAGTCACTTGGTATACCACTAGTTTAAATACATATATCTATATTTAAATTATACAAATAGTTACTTTTAGAGCTTAGGCAACGACTTAATACAACTAATAAGAAAATATTTTTTAATAGTTATTGTCTAAATCAATGATTTATTGTTGGTTATGTCATTTTATTAACTAAAATATAAGAATATGGCTGGAAAATGTTTTTTATGGAATGTACTATCCTTCAAGTTATGGATTTTTTTCTTAACAACTTCCAGATAATATATTTTTCTTTATAAATTTTAATATATATAAGTAGCTCCTTGAAACTTTGTATTACTCATTTTGAAAGAATGATAAATCTTTAAATTTATTTTACAAATTTAATCATTTCATTTTTTATACAAAAAAGGTACTTTAAAATATGGACAACTTTGTTTTTGATTCTTAGGAATTTCCTAGGATATTTAAAAAAATACTCAAATCCTACGATTATAATACGGAGGTTAATTCATATTTCACAGAATATTACTAAGTCAAAAAAATATTTTGCTAATTTAATTTAACTTATTAGTTGAGCCAACAAATCTGATGCATTTTTTTTTCAAAAAAACCAGATGGTAAAAAATAAAGAGACATTCTCTTTTTAATTTTTTTTTTCTGAATGAGCCATATAAGCGTGTAAAAATATATTTTGAAGGGAGCGTTATAAACTACGTAGGAGACGTCTAATTAAGAGAATATTAGAACAACAATTTTTTTTTAAGAATAGAAGAGTTATTGTTTGAAAGTGTACTTTTGTAAATCTATATTTGTATGAGTGGTAAAATTTACAATTGGCCTTCCTTGTAAAAGTTGTTCAACTCTGCCACTGCATAGAGCAGATTCGTTTGTTGTTTAAAAACGAACTTTGAGCGCCTGCAGAATTGTTTTGGTGTCAGTTAAGAAAAGCCTTTAATTAATGAAGTATTTATTGCATAATAGTAGAAAAGGCAAGAGTGCCTTTGTTGCAATCCTCACAATACGAGATTGCAATCTTTTAAAATTGGACATGTCCTTTGTCTGGAGAGTCAGGAAAGAACTGGAAGAGTCTGGGGATGATTATGAATCAATAGCAATGTCCTACTGCAAAGAAAACGGTGACATGGGTGCCATATTTTTTTTTTTTTACTTAGTTTGATTCGTATATGTTTGGACTCCAGGCTCATTGGATCAGAAACCCATGGGCTTCTTTGTCTGATGCCTTTGAGCAACACGCCAAAAGATTCTTCTGCAACACAAAAACCGAGGCAATAATAAAGTCTGATAAAAATTATGCAATCTGCCATAGGAGATTTTCTTGCAGCCCTGCTCCTGTTTCGAGAGCAAGTCGAGGCCGTTAGTGACGCCAAAGGCGATTATATTGTCTAATCATTTGATTATACAATATAATCATTTATTAATCAGCTGTCATTTGTCATTGTTTTTAATCAAAATCGGATGATTAGTTTAGGAGAAAATCCATTAAAACATCATGTTGGTTGTTTAATAGAGGTAAAATCCTGTATGCATGAGAATGGAGGAAAATAGCTGTTTAAGAAATTTTCAATTTCTTAGTATGTTTTAGGATTAATATTAATATAATACATATTTGTAAGTGTGATGGAGCCAAAATAATACTCCTTTAGTATGTAAAAAAGAGTGTACTCTGAAAATCATACTAATATGACTCATGTCATAAAATAAACCAAGGCCTTTAAAAATTGGTTTTTAGATCATGATCAATCTTAAGACACATGAAATTTTAGTTCAAATTGTTCTTGAAATGGATAATTAGATAAATATGAACTTTCTACAAAAACTGCCTCAGCTTTGAATGTTTTTTAACCTATGTGCATAATTATAAACAAAAACTATTGTTTCTATGTACTAATTAACATGATATATAGTTGTTTTATCTTTTTTCTATTTCTGAAATAAGTATCTAATCTGAACATAAACATTTAGAAAAGTTTATTTTACCGAGTGACGCTTGAAAATTTTCCACATGCGTTTCCAATATTTTGAAGGCATTCATAATAATCACAGATTATTGAAAATTATTTTGTGTGATGTTAAAAGCTTTCGGCATTTGATAAAGGTGTAGTTTTCTTTATTGTACCTCGAGATGAAAAGATTAAGATCACTACTGGTGGCAAATATTTATTGATTTACTCTACGCCCTTTGTCCATTTTGCAAAAAAAAATCGGGGTTGTAATCCTCAAAACAATAAAAAAACATCATTAATCAACTCAAGGAGGTGAAGAGGATAAACGGAGGTCGTCCAGGGAGGGGAAGGATACACGTCAGGATCTCTTAGAAGGGATGATTTGGATGAGAAAAACGCTGATACTTTGAATGGGCCAAAAGTTTTCTCCAATTTCTACAAAACGGGTCCTCTAAGAAAATGTCCAGGGGCGTCTGCAGGATTATATACATATATATATATTTAGGGGGGGGAAGATTTTTTTTATATAGAAAATGATTTATACAACAAAAAAAAAAAAAAAATTCAATGTTTCTTCATGATTATTTGTTCTACCCCATTAATCATTTTTAGTTTTCATCATTCATAATTTTCAAAAAAATCCTTAATTGTAGCCTCTCCATACACCCCTTGCGACGCCCCTGTTGTTTACTCAATTATACGAATGAAGAGTATCTTTGGTTGCCATCCTTCACCTCTAGTAACTTTAAGAAATTCGGAACGAGGAGAATTGGGAGCCCTTATTACAAGATGAAATCCCGTTGATCATTCTTTTTGGGATTCAATCGAGAAGGAGGGAGGCATGTTAGGCTGTCATCTAAATACTGACGTTTTCCAGGCCTCCATAGAGTATGAGTGGGATTTATTTTGTCAGAAAGAAAGTCGTTGGGGTGTTTGAATGATTTCAGTCATGAAAATATTTCTTAAATTTATTACTTTGTTGGTGGGCAAAGTAATTGAATATCCCCCAGCTAGTTAATTTCAGCTTCATTAAATTTTGATAGTTGAACCATTTGGGTAAATTTCAAAAAAAAAAACTACTTTTAAAAAATGAGAGAAATATATTCTTAATATTATTTAAATTATGAATTTTTTTAGAAATAACATTCTTCAACAGGAAAACATATTTAAAATAATATATCTAAACTATACATGTTAAACAATTACACAAAAATTATGTTGGTCATATATGTATATAAATGCATTTTATAAAATAAAATGCATAGATTTATTAATTTTTCAATTAGATCGTGAATTATTTGTTTAGAAAGAAATGTTACATTTTAATAAAGATTAAACCTGAATCAAATTATAAATGTGAGACAATGACAAGAATCCAACTTTAAAAAAACAATGTGAAAACACGAAGAATGGTTTTTAATATTTTTATCTATTTTTGTTTCATAGGAAAATAAATTACTATTCGTATGTTACACAAAATTTCACAACTTTTAGATACAAGCTTTAAATATCGTTTAAAACATCGTATAGCTGAGAATTTCTACTTTAATTTTAATGCATTTTTTCAAAGTAAAATTGGAGGAAATTTTTAGACAAGTATTTTTTTCCTCGAAATGGAATAAAAAACTATCACATATTTGCCTTCAAACCTACTTCTTCTGGAGTTGTAAACGTAAAAGGAAGGTTTGATAGGTCACACAAACTCTTTCTGTGAACTAATAAAACAAAGAACTGTTTCTCTCTCGATTCTTGAAGAGTATATTCTAAAAAAAAAAAGGATATCAGGGGAAAGAATGAAAATTGTTGTTATGTTACTATCTGGTTAAAAAAAAAAAACCTTTTTAAAATCTATAAAAAATGAAACAAAATTATCCAACCCAGAATTAATACGTTTTCCTTTTTCTCAATTATACAAGAAACTTATCACCCCATATTGATCCAGAACAAAGATTCTTGCAAAAATTTGGAACTGATGTGTTCAAATTACAGGTAAAAAGAAGGACAATATGTTCTTATGTGAAGTGTCAGATTTGCATAGTAAATATTAGAAAGAGATAAAAAGAATGTGGAGATTGTAAATACTGAAAAAAAATACATATTTTAAAAAACCCTGCAAAAGATTTAGATGCAATAAATGCAATTGATAATCTCTGAATAGAATGATGTACATATGAAGTAAATATGGTTTTTTGTTTTATTGAACAAAATTTTATTAATTTTCAACAAATGGCATTCATTCCTCCAAATCCGCGTCTTCAGTTGTTTCTCCTCATGTACGTATTCTACGTCATTTCTAACTTAATCTAATAATTAGTATTCTTTCTTGATCATTGAAACATTGTGATCGACAAAATTGCTTGATTTGAATGAGTTTAGAGCATTGAGATAGTTCCATTAACCCTAAATTTGCTTATGTCATTTCATAAATTCCAAAATAACTAATTAAGCCTATAATGGATTGTTTTATTTTTTATTGATTTTAATAGCAAATATGTAAAGGAAAATATCATTTATTAATAAGTATCGAAGATAATAAATTTATTTAATTAAAAATTTTTAATTTTATGAATTATTTATTTCCTTAAATTTATTGTGAGATAAATATTTTAAAGAAATCAAAGCAATTTGGGATATGATTTGAATAACCATAATTTTTGGCAAGCAAACATAAATATTAATTAAAAATAGATTGAATATAACTTGACTAAAAGTAGATTAGAATATATATTCAATTATAATTATAAAATTTAAAACCATTTATTCTAAATATTTCCAAATATTCAAATATAATATGCACTAACTTCATAATGCATGTTTCAGTAATAATATGACTTTAGCAGGTCATTGGATCGTTATTTTAATAACTAAATCATTATAAAATAAAATACACACTATTCATTTCTATCTGTAAAATTTCACATTCTGAGCTTTAAAATTCTCCATGAGGCAGCATTCATCCCTATTTGTTTACTCTATTACTAAATTTAAATATTCAATGAAAAGATAACATTAATTATGTCAAGTTATAGAACTCCGAAAGTTAGGTTTATATTTCATTCGTAATATTATTTAAGATTGATATACTACATGAAATGCTATAATTTAAAAAAGTAAACATTTTGAATTTAATAGGAGTAGCTACAAATGTTAGTTCATATCCCTTTGGTACATTTGTTAGTTAAAAATTTATTGCTGTTTACCATAGTATATACATACATTATAAAATAGTACAGATATATGTACATTACAAAACCATACATATTCTACATACAAAAGAACATGACCGCACAAAGGGGTATATATGTTACTACAGCAGATATTGATCTTAAGTTCTACTAAAATTTTATAAACAATTTATTTCATTTTTGTACATTTATTGGATCATCTGGCATTCCGTGGTCTTCAGTAGCAGTTTCTCTAACAACAATAACCCTTTCCTTGGGCTTTGGAGTATAATCACAATTATTTTTATTGATGCCAGCATCAACACAGACATTTACAATTTCCTCCGCACAACATCTTGCACTATCATACACAAGGGTAGTTGTTTTGTGCTAAATAGATTTATCAATACAGGGGTCACAATTTTGATCTTGGTTTATCACCTTTTCCACAGTCTCCTTATTTTCTTGAGCTATAGGCGCGTTCGGAGGGCCCTGAAAGCGATCCCTGACTGCGGGGAGACACTTTTAGGGTGGACTCAATAGCTTGTATATTTTCAAATGCTTCTTGATCCACATCAAACTATAGGACTTTTCCTAACTGTACTACTTCAGATTTGGTTACTTTGACCAAACCTCTAATCCGAATGGAGTTACATTGATATGCAATTATCTGAGCAAGTATCTCATCGCCAATGTTTCCTGTCACCCCTCTGATAAAGCTGGTAAGCCTTTTCTTGGCATTTTTTCTCTCTCATTTTCTCCACATTTCTCCCACGAGGCTGGCAAGAGATGTGTATCGTTCAAGATAACCTTTCCGAAGTGTCATACCTGACATAGATCACCGCTCTTTTGTTGGTATAGCGGCGACCTTCATACTTAAGTAGCTGTTTTGTGGAGGATTCAGGGGTGATAAGAGAAGCATATAGTATGTATTCAGTACTTTTATTACCTTGTTCCACTCAACAAGGGAGATGTGATCACCATTTTTTCTTACAATAGTGATTTTGGTGGACTCCTTGGCAATTTATGCATATTGTAATTTACACAAAGCCTGAAATTGCGAAACCTTTTGCTGCTCCTACCATGAACTTTGAGGCCTTTTGGATCGAGTAGTTTCGTTAGAATGACCCTTCTCTCTCGTTTCTTACTTTGAGGGCCCTGATTTTCAATTTTTCATGTGCAGAGAGTTGCACTTTATTATTACTATTTTTTTGGAGTTAGGATTTTTGACTTCAAGATTGTCATTTTTCTTCCTCCATTGTCAAAGGTTGAATGACAAATGGGCAAAAATGTTCCGCACAATTAAGAAGTATTCTTCTTATATATTGTAGAAGGAAAATAATGAAAAGTGTGCTTGCCTTAGATTGAAGATCCAGATATTGGTGGAATTAAGATGGCTGAAGTCCAAAACTGATTAAGAAGAGGAAGGATGTGCACATATAACCCTTTTTAACTTCATCCCGTTTGATAAATTATAGGAATTCCTTTATTCTCATAAATTTCTCTAAAGGTAAAAATAAAAATATTATATCACATTCTTGGGATAGAGGAGGCTTAGAAGACGATTTACATAAGATTAGCAATTCGGAGTAAGTATTAATTTTAGTTTTACTTATTTTTATAGTTACATTATTTTTGGCGAGATATTTTGATAATAATTAACCATAATTTGTGCACTCTATAGAGGGTAATTAAAATATTTATAAAAACAAAATTGTAGAGAATTACGCAAAGAATATTAAACTAATTTTAACTCAATTTTTGAAAAAAAACAATTGTACGTTGTTTTCTTTTGATGACCTCACAAATGTTCAGAGGAAATCGCACATTTTAGATGGATTAATAGTCAATAACATTAAAATAATTTATGTTTTTGACAAAAAAATCTATTTAAAAACCTCAAGGCAATTGTTATTTTTACCATGAATTTAAATAGTCTAATGTGGTTCACAAATTAAAAAAATAAACGGTTTTGTATAAATAAAAAGTTGAAAAAAAATGGTACCCTCAAACTCAAGCAATTGTCAAGCCAATTTTACAATGAAACTGTTAGTTTCATTATCTTGAAAACATTTTTATGCCCTAAATAACAGATGGAAAAAGCCAAATCCATGAAGTGGGGTGGTATTGAATATTGGAAGCTGGAAAAAATAATAATTTGAAAGTTTAGGATTCTAACTTTCATGTTTCATGCGAAAAGTTATTATAAAATCGTAGAATGGGAATAAAAATTTTCAGAATAGCCAATGAGAATGCTCTTACGATACGAATAAATGCAGCAAATAATTAGATCAAAAGCAAAACATGAGAACTTTTTGGATATACCATGCCTCACTCAGGGGATAGAACGCAGGAAAATATCTATCAAAATTATATATTTTACTTTCTTTCAATTGAAATTTCACAAATGAACAGTTTTATGTTTCCGCTTGTTGTGGGATGAACAACCGTTTTAGAAAAATATCTAATAAACATTACTTGTAGATTTTATTCATGTCTAGAAATTTTATCAAAAAAAAATGGTATATGGTTAAATGAAAAAATATGGTCAAAGTAAGTAAAATTCACAATTTTTTCAAAAACTTTTAACAAAATGTCCCACCTGAAGATGAAATCTTAGAATATTGAAACTTTATACCAATTATTTTCATACTGCACGGTAATTTTTCGGATTTTCCGATATCAAAACTCAAAAAAAGTACCGAGTCTTTACTTTTATTTATTTCTTGAATATTTATTAAAGTCATGATTTAACCTTCAGTTTTTTATCAAATAAGAAAGCTTTTGCTTACAAAAAACCCAAAATTAAAAACTATAGCAACAAGGACTTTAATTATGTTTAAAATACACATTAAGCAATCTAAGGTCAATCTATAGGATTTGCCATCATTTTAAATAGTGAATAATGAACGCAAAACTTTACGTCACAAAGTATCAAAATCTAATTTTAAAAGGCCTAATTAGTTTTACATAATTCATATTTGTACTTAATTGAGTGTCTATAGATTAAGGCCAATTTGTTTGAGCATGCTATGATCCTTTAAAAAATGGGCATAATAGTTCTACAAAAAGTTAATTAATTTTAAAACGGAATGTATTATATAAAAAAATAATTCATTTCATATCTTCCTATGGTCTTGCAGTATTCCTCCTTGGATACAAGATACTTTTTGTACTCGGCAAATTCAAACTATCAAATTGTGTTATGGTGTTAGAAAAATTTATGAGCCACTAATTTAAAGGTAGGAACGAGAATTATTTTTCATAATCCTTTGTTCTTATGACTTAATATATCATTAGTTATATCATCATAATGCAGCCTCCTGAACTGGAATTTATGTTTAATCTTCAAATAGTGCCTTCGTCATTATAAATACTAACTAGCTATAAATTACAATACATACCGAGCCGTGCAAAATTATTTACCGATGATGTAAATATACTTTTTAAGAGTTTGGTGGCAACCAATCTGATTGTTTCGTATTGTTACTCTTAAAATAAACAAAAATCTTTCCTGTGAGAGCGTAACAACTTCCACACAGGAATCAGGAAACAAAGAGAATCGAAATTGCAGCCCTCCTCCGAGCAGGAGTGCCTCATAACCACATTAAGGAAGAGGTTGAGGCCTCGTTGAAGACAATTTACAACGTTCCCAAGCCCTTGGAGGCTGGGGGAGATCTCAAGCATTCCCCTGGGGCTGCAGGAAGCCCACTGTCTCAACAAGGCAAGTAAAGGCAGTGTTCAAGAGGACTCCCAACAGGTCCATTGGCGACATGGCCAGAACGATGATTAACTGTTTCAAGGGCATTGAAAAGTGCTGGAGGAAAGTCCCTGAGGCGTACTGAACGACCTCTGCTAACTGAAAGTCAGACTTGAGCGTGTCAGAAAATCTTGAATGATATCAAGAGCTCATCTGGACGCATCATCATTTTTTCAGATGAGAAAACTTTTACGGTCGATCCTGTTTTCAACAGGCAAAATGACCGTGTTGTGAGCTTTGGAGATGTGCAAGATAAGCACCGCTATGTGGCAACAACAAAGCACCCTGCTTCGGTGATGATGTTGGGTCTCGTGGCCTCCAACGAGAAGGCCATGAAGCCAAGGTCCTTCCATAGATCAAATCCATAGTCGGCAACTCTCCTTGGGTTTTTCAACAAGATGAAGCACCCACCCACGCTTCCAAGAAAGCTCAGGAGTGGCTCAAGGACAACATAAACTTTTGGCCCAAGGAATACTGGACCCCTCAGATCCCAGATCTGAACCCAATATACTTCTCTATGTTGGCGCACGTGGAGACCAAGGCCTGCAAAAAACGACACAAGAACATAAATGCCTTAAAGGCTGCTGTCAACAAGGCCTGGACCTCCATGGACGCTGATTACATCCAGTAAGTCTGTGGCAGCTTCAGACTTCGCCTGATCAGTGTCATCAAGTCAAATGGTGGCTACATTGATTAAATTTGATCACAAACTATTTTATTATTCTAAAAATGTATGAATAATTGTTTCTCAAGTCATTAGAAATGTCATTATTGTCCGCGATATGTTCTGAACAAAAATCGGTAAATAATTCTGCACGGCCCAGTACGTAATTTTGAGTTCAGTGCCTTAATTTTTTTCTCACCGGTATCGGTGGAAACTGTAAAAGATTACACTCAGGTAAGGCAAACTATTAATAAACAAAGAAAAATAGTTTTTATTTATAGCAATCAATTAACTTTGTTTATTAATTCACATCTCATGTTGAAGACAGATAAAAAAAAACATTCTTAAAGAAAAACGGAAATATAAAAGAGATTACAAAATCTTTAAAAACCAGAAAATACGACACGCAAGAATAAAGTGATTCTGCAGCAATTGATAAACAACAGGTCAAACTCGTTGTATTCTACAATTGGGAAATTAATTAAGAAAAAAAAAGAGCAAAGAAAAGATCAAAAAATTGCTGCCTGACATATTTAGAAAGCATTCCCATGAATGTGTTTGATATTACACTACATTCTTTATCCTGACTTAAATAAATTCAAATTTTACCTACATATTTAGAAATAACAATAAGAAATGAATGGGAATTGTAGAAAACTGAGCTCTAATCTAACTTACAAACCCTATTTTGTACGCGACAATACCATAGTTCAGTGATTTGTAAATGGGATACAGTGAGACATTTCATACAAAGTAAACAATTGACATTGTAATTGATAATTGCACACAAAAAAATTAGATTCATGATTTTTTTAATATATTTTTTTAGGCATCCTCAAAAAAAAATGGTAATTACAAAATTAGAAAAATGAATGGAAAGCGTAAACGCAGTTACTGAACTGGAATATTATGCACGCTATGAATAAAATTGGTTCTTATTCTTTTGAATCTACCTTTTTATTGCCCATTCTCTTCAATATGTTCCTAAAACATTAAATTTGATTATATGGAATCCTTTATTTATCTTGATAATGCTATTTTTAGTATTTCTTACATTTACCAAAAATTATTTGTCTGTTTTTTTTTATGTGTGAACTGAGCCATAAAAGTTTTATTACATATAATGCATACATGCATGAACCTTTTTACTTACTTGATTCTTCAAAATTCACATAAAGTAAAGAATGTTTCATATATATATTTTTAACAAAAAAAAAAGAATATTTTTACTATAAGTATAACAGATTCTATCTTGTTTAAACTCCAAACTCATCTTAAATGAATATATGACATAAAAAAAGTAAGAAACAATTCAAGTTTTCTCAGGTGCAACACTTCAGAAAATAGTCTTTATTATCAAAAAATTATTAAAAACAAGGATAACTTGCGAGAATTATCGAGTTTATATGTGTTAAAGATAAATATTCATGAATTTCATCGCCGGAAATACCGGAGTTTAATTGTATTAATTCTTTCAGTTTCAATAATCCTTCTTGTTAATAATCGTTAGTAATTGCAGAAGAGAATATACCAAATATTTTTCCCGATCCAACCACCAAATCATTGTTCTACCGCATGTAAACGGAATTTATATCTTGATATATTAAATCCTATATATTATTTTAAATATTCCTAGTTATAAATTTTAATGTTTTTATTTTTTCTGAAAGTTAGAAAATTTAAGAATATTGTTATATAATTATTTCTGAAGAGGTCTTCATGGAGACTAGATCGATTAAATATTACTGATTATCTAAACGTCTATGTTTTATTGTGCTGGTTGAGGTAAGTCCGTCTTCTTTAAAATCTTTATACACTTATATCTAAGAAATTATAAGTTAATTATTAACCATTATAGTAACAATAAAATTTGTATTTTATCAAGTGAAATTCTATCAGGCATTCATAATTGGTAGAGAATGCAATTCCAACCTACATTTTATACATTAAAAGGGTTTTAAATACATTCAAATATTGGAATAGTGTAATTATTTTCCTTTTTTGAAGTGTTGCTTCTTAGTAACATTTTGAAGTGTTGCTTCTTAGTAACATTTTGAAGATATAGTAAAATTCTTTGGAAATTAAATTTCAATTTTCCTACTGTTTATAGAAAAAATGAATGTAAACTCATTTTATGGGTATGCTAAAAATTCTACATTCATTCGTGTGAATTTAAATAAAAGTATTATTGAAGAACGAATAATTTATTAGAAATTGCCGGATAATAAAGCATGGGAGGCTGAGATTGATTCAAATGGTGATAATGAAGTTTTGCAATTCAGGGTAATGTTTCAGTGGTTAATGATCGTATTAGTAATAACAAATTCGACAAATATTAATCGATTGAATGTTGATCCATTTATAGATGCAGCTTAGGCAGAGGCAACCACAAAAACTAATAGAAGATGCAGAACAAGATGAAGACATGATTGATCCTCCATACACTGCTATATCAAAAATATATGAGCCTCTCCCTTTACCATCAGAAAGATCACCTAGTGTTGAAACAACTCTATCACTCTAAGAATCATCAGGTAATTTGGGAAATGCTAGGTGGTGCAAGAGGGAACCTGCGTTAGTGCCCCAAGATTTCCGAGGAAAACCATTTTCTGAAATTAAAGAGTAATTATCACCAATTGAATATTTCAAATAATTTTTTATGACACTCTCCTAGAACACATTGCTAAACAAGCCAATCTGTATCACACTCTAGAATTTCTATCAAAGGGTCTGAAAGACAGTTTCATTTTAACCGATAATGAGGAGATAGTATTTTTGGTATCTTTCTCTATATGGGAATTTTATTCTAATCCACAATATAGGATGTATTGGAGTCCAGCTTCTAATATTCCTCAAATAACCAGAGCACTAAAAGGATGTGTAAACAGATTTGAAAACTTGAAACGATTTATTCACTTCAATGGCAATTCCAAAATTCCCTATAGAAATTATCCTGCATTGATAAGATCTATGAGGTGATACAAGTGATGGAGTCAACCCTGTGCAAATGTCAAAAGATTGAGAGAGAGAAATATAATGCCATTTACGAACAAATGATTCCTTCAAATCTAATCCCTCTCTCAAGCAGTACATGCCCAAAAAACCATACAAGAGGGGATACAAAGTATTCACCAGATGTGGGTATTTTTTTGGGAATGGTCTATGCCTTTGAGGTTTATACGGGAAAATCTACTTGCTCTAATGAACCATCTTGCCTTGGAGTAATTGGAGATCTGGTAATGAGATTGTGTACACACTTACCAAAGCATGAAAACTTCCAAACTTATTTTTACAATTTCTTCACCTCTTTACCATTATTGAGACAGTTAAAACGGGATGGGTTTCTTGAAGTTGGAACAATTAGACAAAATGGAATGGTTTGAGCACAAAAAAAATCTTGGAATCAGAGAAACATTTGAGGAGCAGAGTACAGTGATACTACGACTGGAGAGTGGATGCTTCCAGCAACATCATTGTAGTTCGATGGCAAGACAATAGTAACGTACATACTTTGAAAGATTCTACACCTTTTGCAGCAGAATTGGCTTTCCACCTTTATTTATTTTCTATTTTATTCTCAATGAAGAAATTATTTAGTTTTTCATCACTTATAATCAATTATTATGTTTTTATTTTACTTAATAATATAATAGTTTAGGCCCTTCTATTCAAATTTATTAGCTTTAATATAAAATATAATTTAGCATTATTAAAGTTGTTTTCAATATTTTTGTAATCTAATACATCCAGTATTATTAGGTTTTTAATTATACTTTGTGGGTACAAATGTATTATCAATACAGAGTCTACTCTTAAGGAAATGAAACATGATTGATTATAATAAAGGATACGTTTTCATACACATCTGTTTTTTATAGCTCGGTAAAAAATTACTCAGAATCGTTTAAATAAAACCCGCCTCGGATAGAATATTATAAGGATTGTACTTAGAGTAATGAGAAATTTGACTTAATAAAAACATTTTAAGTGTCCCACATCTTGAATCATTCTGAATCTTTGGCAGTAGTATTCACTTTATTTATTTATTATCTTTTTTTTAAATATAGTCGAAAGAATTAAAAGGATGATAAAATAATAGAAGGGATAACTTATAAATATGGAATCTAATCCTATAATTTATTTATTATCTGTATATCCAATACTAAAAAAAATGTATTATTATTTTGTTACATTTCCACTATTTTCTTAAAAAAAGTCACTTATATAAATAAAATATTATGGAAAACATTTACTTATCATCAGTAATTAATTAATTTGATCGGGGAGACAACATCTTAATTAGCGTAATATTATAATATGGTGACAAGCAATTTAGGTATTTAGAAGATGATTCCCAACAAAATAGTTTTAGAATTGCTTTGATATTCAAATATTCCTGTAGAAGTGTACAGAAAATAAGAAGTGAATCTTTTTATCGCATAAATACTTAACATTTCCCAAAAACTGTTTATGAACAGAATATAATTTCCAGTATATATATATATAGAGAAAGAGAGTTTAAAATAGCCTTTCCCTTTTTTCCGTCTCAGAAAAACTTACAAGTATGAGGAAATCAGGAGTGAAGCTTGGAGTATTCAGAATGTATAATTGTGCACGTAGACACTAGAGCACGAATTCGATCATATATAAATGAAATTGAAATGAGTGTGATAGATAGTAGTGAATCATACCGTATGTGTTAAATGTATCAAGGGCACTGAAGGACTCTTATGAATGAAACATTTATCTTAGAGTTGGATATGAAGCAGAGTTGACTTAAGGAGGGATGGACTCAATAATTTCAATGAAGGAGCTGTAGATGGAGGATGAGAACTCTCTTCGCTCCTTATTGTGCGTTTGATCCCAAAACTATGTCCCTTTATGAAACTCCCATAGACATATGCGATGATTCCATAGAAGATTTCTAGTAAGGGATGTATTCTCGAGCATAAAGGCAATGATTCGCGAGGTGAGAAGTAACTATGAGATACTTGCATGCTTAGGTACATCTGTATGATGACCGATCCTTGCATTTAAGAGATCCAGTGAGCGAGGCACAAAGAGGCGATATCCCTTGACTGAGTGTAACCTAAGGATGAAGAGAACATATGAGATAAGAAAGTGTATTCTAACTGGCACGGATATGTTCTGAATTTTCATGAAAACTGGAGTATAAAGAACAAGGTATTCCAAAAATTAATTCTGTATTTGTCCTCAGCATTTATAGAAGAATACTAATGTTAAAATGGACTGTCAAGCTCTAAAACCTCCTGGTGGCCAAAGATTTCTCCATTATGATTGCGGTAGTGTCAGACAACTAGATGCAAGTGCTTTAAACTAAAAATACTGTCTAAAAGTAGATGCCAGAGGAGTTTTATACAAACTACTAATTTAATACAATAACGTTAGAAGAATTATATATATATACATGCATGACATACATAAATGGAACATTTTTATCTTTTTAGCTTTAAATAAATCTAAATATAGTGAGAGATTTTTTTTTAATATGTATATTTTTTAATTTACCTTACATTATTTGTTAAATGAACTTTTTACTTTTCCACCTCAATTTGATAAAACTTATTTACGAAATAGTACGAAATGGGCTTAGAATGAAGGGTATTAACTAATTCAATTTAACCCATTAATGACGAAGGGGTATTTAAATACCTAATGACATATTTCATCATTACTTCGTAATTTGTTTTATTAAATAGATGATATTTGTACACGTGGTTCCTGAGTACGTTGAATATAAAAATTATATAGGATGAATATGGTTTGGTGGATAAGTCTTGCATTACCATTCAGTTTGTTGTTTGTAATCGCGTCTAAGAATTTGTCCAAGGGTAAAAAGTAAGTAATTTAGATTTTTTAGTATAAATATCATAAGCAACTACTTCAAAATGCTGCATCCCTAACGACAGGACGTATATTTCTCAATTAGTGTAAAAAAGTTACATGCATAATTATATATATATATTTATTTTTTTGAACAATTAAGTAGGACCGAAAAATAATGATTTTACTCCTATACTTTTTTATAATATTGAGTTCCTACATTTTAACGTCTGATAGAGTGAATAGCAATCCCAACATTTCATTGGCTGTTATTGCAGTTTAACAGCCAATGAAATGTTGGGATTGCTATTTACTCTATCAGACGTTAATGTAGAGGAAATAAATCTTGAATTCCCTGAAAAAGATAGGTTAGATCAAGACTCTGCCAATTGTGAAGACGACGATGGGGGCTTATACAGTCTCGAAAGGGGTATTCTCTCACCTCCCTGTTTTCTTAGTCACAGTGATGAATATGAAAAGGAAATAATTAGTAATACAAAAAAAAATCAAAAGAGATGAAAGAGATTTAAAATGGAAGAAAAAAAAAGAAGCAGATTTTCTTATCCCTACATCGTTCAACTTCGAAGAAACATCCCTCTCCTTGGAGAATCCATAGGAGTAATTTTGGTTTTCTTTGAACAGAACCTGAGAGATCTCATTATTCTTGAAAGTAATAGGTACGCAATCTAACACAACACCACCTTGGATTTAACATGAGATGAGATTTTTGTTTTTATTGGTGGGTTTTTTTAAACAGCACATCCTCATCACCGGATAAGAAAAGATACTGATCCAACTCTGAAGCTGTTCCTCATATTTTAACCAATAATATTTGTAGAGATTAATTTTCAACATTATAAATATATTCATTTTATAGAACATACAAAAGTCGAAAAGTCAGACACTACAGCGAAACTGAGGCCATATTTTGAGGATTTAGACCCCTCAATATTCAGCAATAGACGCAAGTATGGTTCCATATTATGGAAGACATCATGCCCAACAGTTTTTTCGAAGAAAACCTATTCGTTTTGGCTAGAAAATTTGGGCCACTAGTCTCAAGGAGGATACTTACATTAAAAAAGAGCGGAAGGAGTATTGAAAATATTGTCAGATATATCCCCATTGACCACTTGATCTTGTATATAGAGATGATGTTAAAATATTGAAATTTTTGTTGTAAAAAAATAGTTTATGTGTGATAAATGTCATGTATATTTTCATTCAAAGTGTTTTAAAGAATATTATATCATGTAAATAATCATCCCTCAAATGTTTAATAAATTTTTTTGTACATGTTAATAGAATAATAAATTTAAAAATTGTGTAGGAATTAAGAAAATATATAATTATGAAAAATTATACACTGGGGCGAAGGAGTATTTATATTCAGATCTAATATCTCATGAGTCCGTCTAACAATATCTGTGATTTTTTAGGAAAATATCAGCAACAGAAAGATCGATGGAAGTCCTAAATTTCAATCCAATTCATAGATTGGTTAACTTTTGTCATTAATGGGAAGAATGTGCCATTTTTTCCACTTTGTCACTGGTTCTTCTTTATTTCTTGACAATTTTTTCCTAATACTGCCTAAAATAACAGGATAAACTTTTCTTTGAGGCTACATTCCGGCTATTAATACATTATTTTGTGTTATTATTGTGTATGTTTATAAATTATCATGAAATCATTCACCCAATTTTATGTAAAAATATTGTACACTTGAATGTCCATTGTTACTAAGGAAGTTAATTTAGTATTCAGTACATTACTAAATCATTTAATTATACGTCTCAAAGTAAACAATTGATTATAAGTAGTGAATATATCTTAAGCATCTTATTAAAACATTTATAGGTGCATATTCAGCAATTAATTAATTACTCATTTTATTTCGAGGATATATAACAATTTATTTTTTAAATATTTCATTCATAGGTCACTTTTAAAGCTTATATAATATGTATTAAACTGTCTCGTTTTTAGGTTACTATTTTTTTTTTCTCTGCATGTACACCTTTACTACTGTGAACAGTCAATAAACTAACTTTAAGGCCTCTCAGACCTTTTTGGCAAAGTACATACAATTTTCAATAGTAAAAAAAAAGATTTTTTTGTCGAAATTGGCCATTTTTAAACCTCGTGTATCATCCCAAATTGTACTTTATACAGACTGGAGATTTGAATCTAGAACAAGTTTAGGTTTCAGTATCTAGGCAACCATAAGATGTACATTTATGAAAGTATGCTCATCAGATTCAATTGACAAAACTGCATTAGTAAAAATCAAAAATTAAGAGATATTTTCCGAATATGAGTGCCGTGTGCGCATTATTGTGTCTTCCGTGTCTAGTGCACAACCATGGAGAGTATGGAGTTTACAAAGCTGCCAAATCAACTATTTACGATATTTACAAGGCTTTCTTGGAGTCTCGGGAGTCGGAAAGACTTGAAAGGAAGACACCTGATCGTTCTAGGAATAGAAAACAACAACTGCGATTCAGACTTCTTGAATATTTTGGGCTAAGAAATTATGACCTCCTATCTCACTGGATCTGTACCCCCTGGACAGTTGCGGGCTTCAATTCTCGAGACAGTGACCAACATGAACAGGAGTTCCTCAGATTCAAGACCATATTAGAGGCTATGGTTGAAGCTGAAGTTGATTGGTTTAAGTGATTGTATTCGTTTTAAACCCCTACATTTAAGAGCAAAAATTTGTGAAGTACTTAATTAATTTTCGGAAATAAATTGCAATATATGTTATCTTAAAATTTTCAGAATTTAAAATCCCCATCCCGTATATTTTTTAAAGTTCATTTTATCAGCTAAAATGGGTTTAAGACACTTTGTCGAAAAAAATAATAAAGTGATAAGATCATGCTTCATGCTACAATACTTACGATTTCCATACAAGTTACTCCAATTTTAAGGGCTAAGATGTGTTTACTATTTGACACCAATTGCAATCATTAGGTTTAATTAATTAATAATTGACTTATTTCACCTTAATTACACTTCAAAATTTGGCTCAAATTGGCTATTGGAACTGTTGTAACAAAACCTTTACAATCATCCAACGAATACACAAAACAAATTTAAATATTACTCGGTAAAGAGCAAAACTTCAGCCAAAAATCAAAATGAATTATGTATTTCAATTTATTATAGTTGATTATGCATTTTGAGTTAAGATTGAGATTGATTTTTCAAAATTTAAGGGCCTCTTATTGTGCCGATATATATTCTTCTTACCAAGTTTGATCAAAATCGATCCGTAACCTTTGTTGTAATCCTGGTGACTAAAAAACAAACAATGTTGACGGAAGTAAAAAGAGATACCCTTTTTAAATAAGAGAGGATAATATAATAAAATTAAACGTTGTATCTTTTTTAAAATTGGAGTAACATGATTGAGAATCATAATTACATATTGTGGCTGTGTGAATCCTTATAAAATATTTTCATAATTTTTTTCAGCAAAAGGTACGTTCGGCAAGTGTCTTTTTCTGTTAAAATAATTGTAAACTTTGCACTAAAGAACATCGTATGGGATCTAAGATGTGCTCAATGATTTGCAGTTTCCTTGTTTTAACAAGAATAACAAGCAAACTCTTTGGAAATCTCATTACAAGTCAAAAGAAGAAATGATTCCGCTGCAGAATGGGGACTTCTTCCTTATTCACCAATAAATCTTTGAAGGAGAAAAATATGTGAAATGGCTCCTGTGGCTTGGAGGGGAAAAACTCTTTTTATTTACTTTACGAATGTACTAAAGTAAGCCAAGTGGTATGCAAGACTATGGATCTCTTGGACGCTTCGTTTAAACATCGACCTCCAAGACTGATTGGTTGTCCTATTTATTTTCGCACGTTCAAATAAGACCATGATTCCTACAGGCCTCGATATGTTTGTAGGAAAATAACTTTAACTTTTAAAGAAGTTTGGGAAAAGGGAATCCTTGTTTTTCTACGGATAGATTATTGATCAACCTGTTGGATTGTCCTCGCTCCTTCTAATGGTAGGAGTTTTTAGACAGCTTTTATGTACCTATTATCTACAACTAAACAAATAACCTTTATATAGTTTTGTTTTTTAAAGAAACGATGTCGAATCGTGTGTTTTTAAGCCATTTTTTCCTCTATGTTCTAAAGTATGCCATTGTAAAAGTAGTGATTGAAAAAGTACAATATTTACCTTAATCAGGAAATAATATATTCTTATCATTAACCGGTCATATTTGCCCACACTGTGTGCCATACATGATATGTGTAATAATTTATTGTATATGATAATATTTGAAAAGTCCAAAGAAGGGTGCGCTAGCTATATTCAACTTGGATAAATTAAAGCTTGACAAATCTTACTCTTGTATAATATCTATGTAAAAACCAAAATATATATGTTTAAAAGAAATAATGTCCCTCCAATTTTTGAAACTACTATCAATTCAATTAGGCTATGTTATGTATGTTAAACACTTTGCTAATGTCAGTTTTTTTATTGTCCCAGTTAAAAATGTCTTTGTTAAGGGGACAAAATATTAACTCGAAAACGGGGAAATATTATAGTTATGTAAGCTATAATATATTTACATATACCTACCTAATATAAGCATTAAATATACTGACAATGAAAGTATTCCTATTTTGAAAGAGATAAAAATAACTCTTGAGTATTGACACTTAGTTTCATTTTTGAATTCAAAAATATTTTTCATAAAAAATTCTTCTTTTTTAATACCCTTATATCCTTTATTCCTTTCCTGCAGATCCTTTCTTATTTGAGTTATATATGGATGGGTACAACAATATTTTTTATAGGTAGAGTAATTTATTAGTATAATGTTTCCGTTTTTGAAACATGTTAGGAATAGATAAAATAGCGGCACCAAAAGGGTAACCCTGACGATTTGACGAATGTTTTCGAGAAGAGCAGCTTAGCTGTCATGACATTTCATTAGATCACCTACAAGCATTTGTGACGAGGGGGAGACGGAAAGAAACAAGGGCATTCGTAAAAATTATTTTGATATCGATCCTCAATTCTAACATGAGTTCTTACAGTTCCAGGGGTTGCTCTTCGTCTGTTAAGAGCACACA
Organism: Lepeophtheirus salmonis; assembly: GCF_016086655.4. Taxonomy (NCBI): domain Eukaryota; kingdom Metazoa; phylum Arthropoda; class Copepoda; order Siphonostomatoida; family Caligidae; genus Lepeophtheirus; species Lepeophtheirus salmonis. The sequence continues at coordinate 38,022,446 of NC_052137.2, forward strand.
CAAATATTCAATCAGGTTTTGAATATGATTGAATGTAGTTGGAAAGGAAGTTTACTAACTCAAGAGTTAAATAATAATGATAACAGCTGAGGAAAAGAAAATACAATCTTTATATTACCACTTCCAAAGAAATGGGCCAGCTAAAAAATACCCACAATTTACATCACTAACAATCTACATACATAAAGAAATATACTGCTCGTTGTTTCCTTTATTATATCACACAACCTTTCATACGCAAAGAAAAAAGGCATAAAATCAGTTAGTAGTTAGTCAATTTTTCCCGACTCTGAAATTATAATTTAATAATTGTTGAAAGTGTTCACAACTGAACAAAACCTCATTTAGCCAATCCACGTTAATACACTGAATAGGAGACAAGAGGCAGAAACGTCGACAACTAGTAACAAAATACACAGGATATTTTTGTGTGTGTGAGATAACGCCGTGCCCTAAAACAACTTGAAGTTTGTCTTGAAATGGTGCTTCCATTTTTTCCCCATGCGTAGAAGCAATCATTTTTCTTTTATGTTTGTATAAATGGAGAACAAAGAGAACGTGAATCACAATTTTTCATCAATTAATTTCATATTTATTTGTTTAGTTGTTATTTAATTAATCATTCATCATGGTGTTCTGCTCCTGTACGCAAGTAGAGATAGGGCTGCCAACAGCCAATTCAAGACTATGCAGTCTGCATTTTAGAGTTACTGATTTTATCACCGAATCACTGGATAAATCCCATAATAAAGGAAAATCACACCAACCAAGGTAAGCAATATTCCAAATACTATGGATATTGAACATTGTTTGTGTACTGCTGAGGCGACTCGCTTTTTCCTTCATTCGAACGTTTCTCTGTCTAAGACTTTAGTAAAAATTTATTTCTACTTCATTTATAAAATATATTTCTCATCAAGGCTTCATATTTAATAATGACATTATAAAATTTTAAATCCATATGTGGCTGAAAGATAATGCCATCAAATGCATCAAAGTTGCGAGCTTTCTCTCATCACCCCACCTCCAAAACCAAGAGAGGCATCAACTAGCACCAAAAGATTGCATTTTGAGAATGAGAGACAAAAAGATATGGGTTTAAAATTTTAAAGAAAGAGACTGATTCTATGATAAACTCTCTTTGAAGTAATTGCTCTCAGGCTCCTTAGTGCAGAAAACTCCAAAAGTTGCACTTTTTAAAATCATAAGTTCAGATAAGAAGATCGCTGCTCTATAGATTGAAGATATCGAGATGACACTATCTTTTATCAAAATATGTTTTGAATTTATGAAATAGTATATATATTAAAGTTTTTCTTTGTATAATTAGAGGTTTAACTCTTTACTGTATAGAGATGATCTTCTTGGTGGAATACCGCCGAGTTTCTGAATAGTTGGGGTTATTTAAATGTCATTCGTGGTTCTCAAACATCCTTCTGTGTCTCATGAAGGATTTTTATAAATGCTGGAACTATAATTATGGTTTTTGGATATAGATTTGTCTGATAGAAGGATTATAGTGCCACAATTAACTTTTTAATCTTATAATAAAACTTTCTTTCCGGGATTCTCAACACTAGCAAGAGATAGTATTTTATAATGCCGGAGGATAAGTATCACAATCATTGTTAATACTCCAATGGAAAATTCTAAAGAAAAGGAAATCAAACTTATAAAACAGTTTTATTATTTACGATAACATGGTTACCAATAGTTACCTAGAAATAGTTTAATATATCTGTCTCTAATATAAAAAAATATGATTGTAGCATGTGCACAACAACACCAACAATTATGTAAATTCTTCATCGTTCTATCATACCCATACTAAAGATGAAATTTAGTTGTACTGCAGTAAAAAAAACACATTGGATTTAACAAATATCTACTTTCACATAAATAGTTTCCTTATTTGAACCGATTCAAATCTTCAAGTCCACCAATATCAACACAAAAAAACAACACAATTATAAATCTTATCTCTGAAAGAAATTCAATATGAAATGCAATTTGAGATCATTATGGCAAAATCTCCAACCGATATCTCTTCTTTTACAGAATTTTTTTTAACTTTGGCAAGGAATAGCATTTATATTGTCGGATATATATCACAAAAGATATCTAAAAACTTGCTGCACATAGCTCTTGATATCTATCTCGGATGATATAACCTTAAATCAAGTCACTTAGTCATCTCTTAAGTAGACATATGGCGAAAAATCTTTTTTTTTGTTCTGAGGAGGCTTCCACATATATATAACTTAATATATAGTTGAAAGATTTATAAATATTAAATTGCTTTGTTCTTTCATAATTAAAAATATTGATTGCTTTTCTAGAAAAAGGTAGATACTCAACTACCGTTAGTTATGAAAACCTATCATAATACCGTCCACTAAAAATGTAATAAATACTTAAAGCTGATGGATAAAAAAAATATACGGGAAGTGAGATACAATCAAGTCTATGGCAATGATCTGGGATTTTTGTTTAGACTAAATCTAAAAAAAAAATTAGAAGCACTTTTTTTTTTAGTTGATGGTATTATAATAATTTTTATAATTAATTGTAATCGAGTAATTTCTCTATATGTCTTACAATATCCTCTGAAATAATCTCAACATATTGCAAATCTGGTTACTATTTCTTGTCTTCATTTATTAAATTGTCATTAAAGTTTTGAACGTTTTGAAGAATAATTTTGCGTTGCATACAAAGGATAAAATATTTGCCGTAATCAATTCAACAACAGAAACATTGTCAAACTTGATTCAACTTATTAGATGACTGTACTTCAAATATTGAATTTTTATCATAGCTTACCAAATATAAACTATTATTTACACTAATATAAAAAAGAGTAAATAATATTTGTAAGTTTAAGATGAATATAATTTAGGATAAGTTAAGAAATCGAATATTTTAAGATCGTGCGTATTTCTTACGAGTTGGATAAATTTATCAATCAATGTTCATAGTAGTTATTTCTCACTTTTGTATTTACAAGAAAAGAGAGAGTTGGCCTATGTGTGTGTGCACGATATTTTTCCGAAAGTTTAGTATTCTTTGTGTGACCCCTGTAATGTAGTCAAACATACACATATACTCGAATATCAATTATTATTTTAATCAACAAAGTAAAGGCTGATCTTATCTCGTGGTAGACATTTTATTTTTTTCAAGAGTAACGTTGAAATGATATGTTTGGAGAGGTCATTTATTCAACAAAATCATCTGAAAATAATCCTTGGCACAACTTTTATTCCACATATATGCCCTCAACTCTAATAACTGTCTCAATACAAGGCATACAACCCTTACAAACCTTGACTATGTAGTCAGACTCAAGCTTGGTTCACTCCTTATTGATGGAAGCTTCTAGACACATGTCATTCCTGTGGTGAGTAGCACACATCCTCTCCTCCAGGCACGCCTAGATAAAGTATTCCAAGGGGTTCGCATCTGGAGAGGAGTGTGGCCAAATGTTGAGGTAGACAAAGTACGGAAACTTGTCTCTCAGGAAGGCCTGTGTCTCAGGGGTGCGATGACACGTAGCTCCGTCTTGAGTGAAAGCAAAGTTATCCATGAACTTATCTCTTGGCCAAGGTAGCACTTCATTATTCAGAAGTTTGATATAAATATGTATATTAATCCGCTCCTTTCTCTGAACAAAATGGGAAGACAGACTCTACTAGCCCAAAAACCCTGGTTCCAGCTGGATTTTTGTTCTGAAGACATGTTTTACTGAAGGTGAGAGATTGTATGGATGTTCAGTTGTGATTTAGCGGTTGTTTTGCTCATTCATTGTGGCATCCACCGTGGGAAAATTTTCATCAGAAAAGAAATAACTTTGCCCGAATATGGATTGTCCTTGAGAAAATTTTGAATCTGCATTGCTCTTTCCAACCGTCTTAATATGCTCTGTTCAGAGATAAGCTGTATTTTTTTTCTCCTCCGTGATTTTGAACCAATGTCTTTCCAAATAGAAAATAATAAAATATGTACCACTATATAAAATCAACCTTGTACAACAACAGAAATTAAAGAATAGTCTTCCTTCTACTTAGAAATGATCATTATATCGTAAATCAGAGGAAATACATATCATAAGAATGAAAAAAAAAGTAACTTTATCCAAAAATTATTTTTTGAACAAAGACTAACTCAAAATAATGCTGTATTTTCTATTCTATTTATGTAATCCACTCTCCAACACTTCCCAATATATTTTTGTAATTTAATACTAATAAATCTCCTCATTTCCTTATATTACAAAAGCAAAACATAAAAAAAACAGTAATTGGCAATTTTTTCTTCAAAAAATATCTTACATTAGTAGTTTATTCTCACGCAAATTGGTATTGCTAAAAAAAAAAAATTTGTTCATTAAAACATTCAACATCCATAGGTTTCCCTGTTGAAGCATTTTTTTTTTAATCCAGTTTTTAAGAGTATAATTTCGATATAGAGCCATATCTTGACGTAAAATAACTATATAGAACAAAACCAATGCGACTAATAATTGACTACGAACATTGTAGCATATGAAAAATTACTTTTTTATTAAATCAATTTGGTTAAAATTACTACAAAGTGTGTGTATTAAAAAAAATTTAGAAACTAATTTATATATTTCTTTTTTTTACTAAAAAAAAAAAAAGTCTAATTCATTACATTCAAGGCTTTTCTGTGGCTTAGAGGTTGAGCAAAAAAAGAGTGAGGTTATTTATTTCCGTTCCTTTTTAAGCAATTGAACGGGAAAAATGGACAATTTACGAAAAAATCTTTGAACGGTGTTTATTTATTCATTCTACAAATAAATTTTTTTAAATTCCTGGACATGTTTTTAAAAAATGTGTGGAAGTAAATTTACGGAGTGTACCACTTCACTGATTGATGCATATTTCTAAAGTTATTTAGTATTACATGCTGTCAAAAAAAGTACGGGGAATGGTTAAATAAAATCCCAATTTCACATTTAATCATTAAAATTTATTTTGTCGCCTTTAAAGTAATCTCTATCGGATGCAATACACATATGCCAGCGTTTTTTTCCATTCCTCAAAACATTTTTTATATGCACTTTTTGCAATGACCTTTAGCTCCTTCCACGAATTTTGTTATATGGATTCAATAGACTAAAACGGATTCCACTGAGTGGAAATTTAAGTTTGGGGAACAAAAAATGTCAAACAGAGCTAAACCAGTAAAAATCCACAGTTATTCTTCCATAATTTTGGCCTTTTTTGACGGATTTTCCCATGCAAACACCTTAGTACCCCCAAATAGTATTCCTTATTGACTGTATGTCCCTTTGGAACGAATTCATGATGTACCAGACTGCAGATATCAAACAAACAAACAATGATCATCATTTTGACTTTTGAGCGACGATCTCACGGCCCTCCTGGAACGCTTTGTACCACTCATATTCATTTATTCATGGTTTTGGTTTTGACTAGTGTCTAAAAAAAAGCCCAATATTGTTGACTCATAATATAGGTTTGTTACAAAAGAGGGAGTGCTCTAATCTTTTTTCTCCCCACGTATTAAGTTGCAAAAACATCTGATCGATAAGAAGTTTCGTGACACATAAAACGGCCATATGTACATCTTTTAAATCATAAATTTGATGACTTTGTCTCAAGACATTAAAAAAAAGAGGGTTTAAACTATATTGGCATTGCAAAAATTCAAAAAAAAGTCCTAATATAAATCTTCATTTAATAACTTAAAATGACCTCCAAATTGGCTTCGACGTTTTTGGGCAAAAATGACCCTTTTCATTAAGGTATATTTTTTTCAATGTTAAAATATAAAAATATAAAAATTGATTGAGATTATCAGTTTTTATAAGAAAATTAAAATTTGTAGGTGCTTATAAATTATGAAAGGAGTTTCATGTTTGTGTTATCCTCTTTCTTTTCCCATCACAGAACCTCGTACAATTCACATCTAGAAAAGTGGAGGTTTCGTGATTCAACTACGACAGTCCTAAATGTAGAAGGACATAATTTGAGTTAGATAATAATAACAAACTCCGTGCGTAATATGTAATTCACAATTCTTAAGAAAACAGTTCTTAGTACGTGTAATTCAAGCATAAGACTGATTAAACTTTGGATCACGCATCTCTGGATTTCTCAGTGAATAGCCAATGGATTTTAATAATTGAGGTATTTATGGGAAGAGACACTCCATACATAACGTAAAAGTACCTTCTCAAATTCATATTGGGACTTTGTTTGGACTTTGTACTGCATAATAAAATATAAAAAAAACATATGATTATATCTAATGAAATAATATGGTAAAATGAAATGATAAAATGTGGTATAATTTAATGAGATAATATGAATAAAATTAGATGAGAAATTATAATTATGGAATTCGGATTTATAATATATTAGTAATATTATTTGATAAAATTTAGTAATAAATGTAAAAATGAAAAACAAAATAAAATTACACGTAATATTCCTAGTCTGGAATCAAAGTAATTGTAGATGATTATTTAAAAGTCCTTTAAAACGGTCAAGTGAAGACGTTCTTCTCACCTCTTCAGAGATGTAGTTCCATATCCGTATAGTTTGATTAAAAAAGCTATATTTGGAGGTAATTAGTATTTGCCAATGGTTGAACTAAATAAAAATCGCATTACAACCTTTGGGCTTGATGTTACAATTAGTCAGTCCATTAATAACTTTAAACATCATATCCACATCCTGAGGTTTCCTTCACTTTTCAAGCTTCAACAGCCCGACTATATTTAAACCAACCTCTTAGGATACATCACGGCATACTATCTTAATAAAGCGGTACTGTACAATTTTAAGAGCTTTAATTTACTTTCTAAACACTGGATTCCACAACTGAGACGCGTGGCTTCAAATAGGCATAACATATGTTTCATAAAGCTTCTTATCAGCATCATATTTCTCCTTATAAAACTTCTTTTAATAAACCCAAGCGCTCTGTTTGCTTCTCTAACATTATTATATATGTGAGTGCTGAAGATGTCAGGACTCCAAGCTCCTTAAATACACTGACATTTTTCATCCCTCTAAGGTCAACAACAACGCCCCGAAAAATCATAAAGGAGCTCTTCTCAAGATTTATAGGAATTCTCCAACGGTCGCTCCACCTCAGAAATTCTCTAAATTCATGTTTGGCCTCCTCTTTTGAGCGGCAAACAAGCTTTGAGTCGTCAGCGTACACATATATTTTGGATCTCAAGTTGTCACACAGTTCGTCGTTAATATAGAACAAGAAGAGGGTAGGTCCTAGGACACTATCCCGAGGTACAAAAAATGGGGCACCAATTGAATCTGATCCAATGCCGTTTATCAGAACTTGCTGTACTCGATTTCTGTGCCAAGATGAAATCCACTGCAACAGTTCACCCACAATCCCAAAGCAATATAGTTTTTATTCAAACCTACCATGCAGGACTTTGTCGAACACTTTGCAATTTAAATTAACAATTCCCGGTACTTTTTTGACAGAATGTACATCGACATTTAGGACCTGTCGCACACACTAGACTTAAACTTAAGGTATGAGCTTATGACGTCACTTTATTTAAGCTGACTTAAATTAATATCGAATTGATGAAACTTACCCTAATTGATTAATTTATTTACTACATTATAGGACAATAGTTAAGGATAAGTTTCAATACAAATTTAGTATAATACTGTTTGAAATGCATCAATATCCTGATTCCGCAAAAGTAAAACAAAACTATACTGAACAAAACTAGTTCTTAAAAAGAAATGAAAAGAAAATGAACACTGAAATACGTATCAACATCAACTTTATCATTATGAAGAGTATTAAAATATTTATTACTATACATTATATAAATCACTACGGTCAAAGGAAAAAATAACTTTAACTTTTGGTGCCCTCCCAATAGTTTACAGGTTAGATCTCATACTACAGTTCCTCTTGAATATTTTCTAGGGGTGGTGCATTGTTCAGTCAGCTCCCAATATCAGAATTAATTACGAAAATGGAGAGGTTAGAGACGGAATGCCTTTGAAAAGGTGAAAAATTTTTCCAAACGCTGTGTCCACTCACCTATGAACTTAGAACATTCATAAACCAGAGGAAAACTCTTATGCCCCACCAACCACAAAGTGGGCTAACTTCATGGTGCATAAAGTGATAGTATCCGTGTAGTAAACAATGCCCACTTGTAAAATGAGCCAAGTATTTTATTTTTCCTTTCGAAATATCCAAGAGATGATTTCACCCCCTTAACTTTATCATTAATTAGTGATGAAACGATACAAAATTTTCAACTGATTCAAATTTAGATTCTGATTCCTTATTAGTTTTGTAAATAATTTAAAATTAAAATTATATAAAAAGTTAGTTCCTTTCTATGCACAGGGGTCAATTTATTCCTGGTTGGCTCAAATAAATATATATTACCGAACTGTATAATATAATTTTATTTCCAATAGATGGCCCCTGAATTTTATTGTTAGGTCTTTTATTATTGCACTTGTTATATGTTAAAATTAAAGAAAAAATATAGTTTTATACGCGGTCTCTACAGATAGAAGCACCTAGTCCTAAATTTAAGTTTGTCTATACCATTATCCCTACTTTCTTTTATTGGTTGGTCATTTGAAATAATATAATTAGAAAAAAAAATTGCTGAATAATATATATAATAATGGAAGCAGGTTGAATCAACATTATTGAGCCGATTCCCTTAACCGATTTCGATATTTCAAAATAGCCAAATTCTTGCCGATTCGGATGTGATTGGTACACCTTAATCATTAATATCTGTAATACTAGGAGTATTATAATACAGTTATATATAGATTATTTTTTAAGGTTGGAGATTTCATTTTTGAAAATAGGCAATTCAAAGGTTACACAAAAACTTTCTAATACTATTTTTTAATCATATACAAATTTTGCATAAAATTCAAGTATATAACATGACTGGGTAAAATAACTGAACTATCAGTTACACCAAATCTGATTTGGTAAAAATCAGCACTATTCATGCAGTAGTTTTGAAATGTATACATAGCAGATGGACACCCAAGTATATAAGGGGTGTTCAAGAAGTAAAATGACTTTTTAACTTTCACGGGCAATGTACATTTGGTGTGTTCCATTTGTTTATGCTTCTATTCTAGTCACGAACATATATATACAGTTTCAGCTAAATAATAAGTTTAATTTGTTTTGGAGAGGCATAATGGTTATAAGCATTTTGCGTGAACGGCGATTTTTGCTATAGTAAAACATGGATCTAAGAATTTGTATCAACTTTTGCGTAAAAAATGAATCTAATTTTTCCAAAACACATATTGAAATGTTGATAGTGGCATACGGTGAAACTGTTCTTAGTTAAACAAATATTTACAAGTGGTACAAACTCTTCCAAGATGGCCTGGAATAAGCCTCGCTCTGGATGCTCAATCACGTCAACAATAGATGAAAACGTGGAATTAGTGAAGAAAATTATTTTTGAAAAATCGTCAAATCACTATCAAAGAATTTGCAAAGGATATTGACGTATCGGTTCGCCCAGCCCATATAATTTTTTCCAATGTTTTGGGCATGAAACGAGTTAAGCGAAGTTTGTTCCGAAACACCTTAATTTTGACCAAAAAATAGTCGTTTTTTTTGGCCAAAAATCACACTCAATCATGTCTGAACCACCATATTCGCCGGATTTGGCCTTATGTGACTCTATCTTGTTCCAAAAATAGAAGAGACCTTTGAATGGATGGAAATTTGCAACGATTGAGGAGATAAAAACTGCATCGCTGGAAGAGTTCAAGGCTATACCAAAAGTGTTTCGAGGATGGGAAAAAGGATTGGCACAAGTGTATTGTATCTGAGAGGGATTACTTTGAAGGGAACAACATCAAGATTGATGAATATATAAATAGTTTTTCCAAAAAAAATACCAAGTCCCTATACTGTTTGAAAACACATCGTACATAAGATTAGGGGGACTATTTTTGATTTCAAAAGATGTGTTCTGTTCACTGAATATTTTTGGGATTGAGAAATGAATGGTGTGAATATTTGATATTAATGAAATTTAAAACTACCAAAATATTCTTAATTTTTAAATGTGTTTAATTTGAATATTATTTTTTGAATGATTAAAAATTATATTTCTCGTCATGATTCTGATTGGATCTTCCTTCTATTTTAATTTTAATTTCATTTTAAATAAGGTTTTTTTTGTAAAGTTAATAATAACCATTGTTTAATTTGAAATAGGGGGATATAGCATTCACACCCTGTGGACACCCTTGCAGTATGCGTAAATTTACAATAGGATTTCTTATCAAAGTCAACTGAAATTCGGGACAACAAAAATTCACAGAAATAAGTTAGCTAAATATATGAAGGCAATTTGAAGGAGTCGTAAACTAGTCCAAGCCTTGTTTTCCCCATCAATTATTACTCATAGTGTAACTTAGGTTAATAATCGTCCAATTAGTTCCGATGAAATCCCCAACTATTTAAACATCAAATTTCTTGATGAATATATCTTTTTGAATTGCTGTTTTTGTACCAACAGCTGTCATTATCAATGATGAAAATCCAGTTTAGAATATGCATGCTAAAAAAAATAAAGCAAAAATCAACATGGTAACCCTAACAATTTAAAGAATGTTTTGAAGGAGAGAAAGAACAATGCTCATAATGTTTCATAAGATCAGCTACAATCAGCTGTGATAAGAGAGGAAGGAGAAAAGAATATAAACAAGGACATTTGCTAGAATTACTCCGATGTCGATTCCCAATTCCACTATAAGTCTAACAAGGACTTATAATTATATGTCTACAACAAATCTTCAGGGTGACTCCCCATCTTTTATGAGCACATAAGAACGTTCATTCGGGTTTTGGATATAGTTGAATCTATTTAGGAAAGTATGTTCACTATTCAGTAATTAAATAATTATGACAACTGCTAAGGAAAAGAAAATATATACTTCAGATTACCAATTTCGATTTAAAAAAATGGGCCAGGTAAAAAATAAACCGGATTTTCATCATTGCTCATGATACTCTAAATCAGCGGTTGACAGGGGTTGGAGAGACCAAACAGCTATCGCTGAAGAGTCAAAGTGAATTAGTATGCCTATAGCTAGATGATTATCCATTGTAAAATTGCAGGACTGTGGTTGCCGATCTCTGGTCTAAATGATAATCTTTTTATTCTTATTTAGATATGAAGTACTTTAAAAATTGAATGTGTCATGGGATAAAGTAATGAATGTGTTGCGTCTCAAAGTGTAAGGATTCTTTTTATTTATATATATATTTCTTATTAAAGTAATTAATTATTATACTGAAGTAATCAGGAAGTATGTGTTTAAAATTTGAGGGTTATATATTAATTTATTATATGGTTAAAAAAATCATTTCACTAGAAGGAATTGTTATTTAATTTTATCTTACTTCGACAACCTTTTATTAATTTATTTTTTCAAACATATTATATTTTTATATTTATTTCTAATAAATGATTGACAAAAAATAGGTGTAAAGTTTTTTAGACATATTTTTGATTAAAAAATTATCCTTCTAATAGAAAGATTTGTTGAAATAATTTTCGAATCTCGGCTCAAATGGGTTAAAGAGATAATATTTTCACAAATTTTCAATTAAACACTCATCAAATATTCAATAAGGCTGTAGCTCGTCTTTTTTTTTTTTTTTTTGCTCAAATACAACTAATACTCTTGTTCCTTAAAATTCCGCTTCTTACTCCGTTGTTCTCTTATTTTTAACGACGATAAGTAAAAACTACGAAAAGAGCCTTTCTCATATAAAAGTTTCTTCATACTCAACATTTATTCCATTCACTTTTACAACCCACTTTTAGATCCATTGCCGTAAGTGTTTAAATATTGTTCAAAAACTGTTTCCTCTCCATATCATTAAAAATCTAATTACCTTTGTTAGTTATAAAGGACATTCAAGTAAGTAATTTGATTTTTTATTGTATTAAAAGAACTATAAATCTTTCAATCTGTCAATGTATGATCCTAGTTCATAAAATCATATTAAGAAAAAAACCATTTATTTAGGATCAAAATGTCAAAAATTGTAATATATTTATACATTTATTAAATATTGAATAATTTCAAATAAAATTGACAAATTACTCATCGTTATTTCATTAAAAGTGATAAATTTTTGAATAATATAAAATATATAATATTATATTGAATTTTGAATTCAATTTGATATAAATATTTTTGAACTAATCGTATGCTCTATAAATATACGAAATTTTGTAGGCTTAAAAACTATCATTAATTATATTTTTAACTATGTAAAAAATATTTGATTTATTATACTTATTCTAATTTATATGTAAATAAATTATAAAGAACTTTAACACATAAATTGTAAAGTAGATTTTAAAGTATATATTGATAATATCCGGAAACATCAAATAAGATGATGAAATTTTTGTCTAAAAGATAAACATATTAGAGATTCATATTTATATATATATTTTTTTAGATATTATTCGGAACAATTCCTAAATCCTTGGTCAACTAAACTTAGACTTATTTCTTACATACTAATTTTTTGATTTGTAACTTTTATAATATTAATGTGTTTTAAAGAAGGATGTCGTCAAACTCAAAAACACAAAAGATCAAAATTAAAATTTGAACATATTTGACAATCAACATTGTACAAATATTTATTGGGTCTTTTTGAATATCGACTTTCATTAGTTTTACTTAAAGAATAAAAAATATTTTGAAGATCTAATTAGCTACATGTATCAATGTACGATGTCCACAAATCAGCATTTAGAACCTCTATGAGTTCGTTTGGAAGTGCATAAATAATAAAAAATACAAAAATCCAAGGTTATACTTTTATATTTTAAGGAAATTCTTCATTAATATACAAGAAAAGTTTTTGGCTTCAACAGCAGGGTTGTAGATATGCTGATGGAGAAACATCTCCCAAGATTTTAACAGGAGGAATGAAGGTATACTATATAACAGGGGTATTTGTTGGAGGAGAACCATGTAAATTGCAAGAGTTTGTAAATTTTTAAGAAAATGATTTGTTATAATGTGTATATTTCTTTCTATAATTTAATAAATTGTAAATAAGTCCTATATCTATCAAGAAGGAAGACTGAACATGTATATTTCAGTAATCATTAAATAGTTGTCATTCCAAAATCTTATTTTATTTGAATATTTGGTTATAAATTTAAAGTGTGGGCTCTATATTGATTTGTTTTATTTTATAATTCAATATTTTATTTATATATTATACAGAACATACATATATAAATAAACCGAAGCAATTGCGTAAAGAGTACATAAATAAAGATTATAGTTTATACCTAATGCTCCAGGGTAGAATTACAACTAATATTCTAAAAATCCTTTAAAAAAATAGGCAGTAAATATGTAAATTAACAATTACGATAAATATTTGTGAAAATTTCTTAAAAATCCTTTTTATAATATTTGTACGATTGTGTGAGTATGAAGGGAGGTACTAGATTTCTACTACTGCAAAATTTGATGACTCAGATACTGATTTAGGGATTATGATTATAAAGCTGCCAAGATGACTCCTCTCAACTTATCCTCCCGAATAGACTGATAAGTAGGTTAATGGCTGGCAATGAGGGCTTTACAATTAAAAATTTGTGTATGGGTAGGTTGTGGGAAACAATTACTTAGTTAAAAAATATTTTCTTAAGTTGGATTATAGAACAAAACACAGCCAGGAATACAGTCATTTTAAGATTGTCAAATCAGGGTGAATATTAGAAGCTTTTCCACATAAGCTACAAGCCTTTTAAAATTGCATTCAAATGTACACAAAAAATATTATTTTTGAAGTATTCATATTTGATGAGCTTTTATTAAATGTCTAAACAATATTTTGTTGATCCAAGATAAGATATGGCGCTCAGGGATGTCAATTAATAAAGTTTTTGTAGAACTTTAAATTGAAATTGATGTTACTTTAAACATGAATATAAATAAAAAAAATAGTACTTTTTTATACACCTTTTCTTTTGAGGCGGAAAAATCAATAATCTATACTATATGTGACTATAAAATCAAATCACATTCATTTTAAGATTATACCATAGAAGCTTTGATCTTTTTTCTTTTTTGACGTAAATCATTTAACAAAAAAGTTAAATTATATCCCTTATTTCTTCTTGACATGACTCCTGACTCAAAACAGTTGTATATATTATAGTTTAAGAAATTAATTATTAAGGACTATATACTTAATGTGTCAAGCTAGAACTTTGGCTAGGATTTTGTCAAATAAACTATGTTATTTTAAAGAAACGCCAAAAGTATAATTAGTGGAACAAAACTGAGTTTTGAGACATTCTTGGATCTGAGGCACAAAAAAAAAGCAGATGAAGAACGTAGCTTAATGGATAACATGCTTGGTAGAAATTCTCCTTTTGAATTCAATGTCCATGGGTTCGTCCCTGGTCATGACCGGTCATTCCTAGAGAAAGAAAACCTTAATGTTTACGATTAAAGGAATGTAAAAAAAACTTTATTGAATGCAGTTTCCAAAAAGATTCACATGGTTAAAATTATTTATATTCATTTCGTAGTTTTGGAGTTTATTTACAGCAAAAAGCCCCATGGAAGTCTACAAATAGATATCATATAAACATACAAATTTATATACAGAAATGAAAATGACAAAAAATTTGGTACCTATCCCCCCCTTGGACGATTGGTTGGGCCTCATTTTTTTTTTTGTTTTGTATTCATACTCCTTTACCTGTCAGTCCTTTTTGTGGTTTTAGGTTTTTTGTCAATTCCTACATTGCTTTTCCCCGTCGCCAAGGATCTAATAATGGAGTCACGTTTCCTTTTTCCTTACTTTTTTGAGGATGCTCAGAATCAAATCAAACTTTTGGTAGTCCGTTAATGGTATATAATATAAAAATAATGTAAATATGTAAATTAATCATGGGGATGTCAAATATTTTTTGTAAGCATTCTGAGTTATATTCCATTTTTTAGACTAATAGAAAATGACTTTTTTTTTAAATAACATATGGGCCCTCATCCCTCTTGAATAAATGGTGTAAAGTTATATTTCTTTCTATTTGGAAAAACGTCTTTTTTTTATATATAGTTAATGGGTTTTTCCTACAGGGCCACTCCATTTTTTTATTTTGTCCTACTCAAATATAAAAGAATCTTCTTTTTTTAAATACATAAATAATCCATTCAATTTACTATGGGATGCTGTTACTTACTCCACCTACATTAGACCTATTCAAATTTTAACTTTTTTTTCAAACCTTTTAATATTTGACTTTTTCACATTCTCCAAGGTCTCTAGAAACTCAATATGCAAGTCATTTGGATTTTGACCCGCAGCTATGCTTGCTGCATGGCCCTTGTTGATGTCTCTAAAAATAGGCAAAAAACCTGATTGTTTGTATTCTTTTGACTATCCGTCCTCAATGGCTTATCGTATAGCATTGATATGGGTATCAAATCAAAGCCAATAAGCTGCAATTCAATATGTATCAATTTGTTATTAATTCTTTCTTTCTTTGTTTTTGTCTCACAACCAAACAACAGCCATGGTATCTATAGTATTAAAAGCATGAGGTGCAGATCTTAATCATTTTAACTTGTCAACCTCAACAACTACAGGGAGCGTGGATCAAATTGTCGCCAAAATATTTTTCTACAAAAAACAACACAAAATATACATTTTTTAACTTTTTTATTGAAAATTAAAACTATGACGAGCACATAGGTATAGAGTAGCCATTCATTGGATATAATCACCGTTAGCATCAATAACGGCCTCAATACGGCCTCTGAACCGGCCGCAGGCTCTTCTGACCATCTCATTGTCCATGTTGCCGAATACCTCCTTGATGGAGTCCATGAGACTGGCCTTGGTGCTATGGGGATGTCTGTTGGTATGTCTCTCGACATAGCCCCAGACAAAATAGTCCAAAGGATTAAGGTCAGGAGAGTTAGGAGGACACAAAACCTTGGTTACGACGTCATAACAGTTCTCAGTTAACCACTGCATGGAGATTTTGGACACATGGCAGGGTGCTGAGTCTTGTTGCCACACCCTGGGCCTGTCTCCGGCCACCCTTTGGATCCAGGGCAGAACCACCTTCTCCATAACATCCAGTTAGACCTCTGTATTGACCTTTAGACCCGTTTCAAACATGTGGGGAGGTATAACATGACTTTCACTGCTGACCACCCCAAACACCATGACCGTTGCAGGGAACTTGGTCTTCATTATCTTCCTCACATGGCTGGTTCAGGTGGCTATCCACCTGTTGTTCTGCTTGTTGACCTTCAATCCTGATCCTGGGCTGCTTTGGGTGCTTGAGCTTGTTGAGCAATTTTGTTGACTTCATCAGCCTGTTGTCCTTTGCCTTCTGGGTCATGATCTGGCCCACCTGTATCTTGTAGCTCCTGCAACTTAAATCCTCAGATACACAGTCCCTTATTGTTTTCTCATGGCCCCCATATCCCTCGCCATGGCCTTCATGGACCACCTGTTAGGGTCATCCTGAACCATCTGCTTCACCTTGTCGACAAAGTCGGTGTCCCTGACCTTCCTATCGGCGCCCTCCTTCTTGGGTGCCCTCTTTATGGTGGCATCAACATCCCAGGTGCCTCTAGCTTCTTACGAATACGCTGAACAGTCCGTAAATTCACTCCTAAGGTTGAAGCAATCGTTGAATTGGAGATTTCACCTCCATTATTAACCAATGCCATGACTACGGTGGAGCTCAAAAGCTCCTCGTTCCACTTATAGCTATTTATCTCCTCATATGATGACGGCATGATGCTAACTGAACTACGTATCGTTAGCTGACTAGAATAGCTTTCCTATTTGGTAACCTGTTTTGTGCCAAATATACAAGAACAGCTTCAAGAAAAATCCACCAAAATATTGTAAATTACAGTGGGATGGCAAACTTTTAAGGGAGGTTCTTTGTAAGAATTGCCCTGTTAATAGTCTCTCTGTACTCGTCTCAGGTGCTCCAGGGTACAAGGAAATTGTTCGATGTTCCTTTAGTTTATGATAGTCTAACCTACACATATCACCCATGGGACCAGTTCTGTATATCTAAATACTTATGATATACAATGAGTTCCCAACTTTTGTTCATCAAATGGATATTTTTGATATATCAATTGATATAAAGTAGTTTAGGAAGGAATCGGTGAACCAGAGTCTCAATTATACCAAATCTCCAATAAAATAAATCGTGTATTATATGTAAAGTAAGATAAATGCTTATTAATAAAGCAAACATTAGCTGTCTGTTTATTTGTTGAAGGAAGACTAATTTTTAACAACGAGGGAGTGTTACTAAAGCTCAACGTCTTATATTCCAAAGAAAAGAGGAGTACAATCATATATGTGGGATCTGTAGAACCCATTTATATGTATGTATATATTTTATCTATCTAAGAACTGAATAAATATATTCATCATTCTAGTTTAAATACTAAAGGTGTTGACTTCCTTCATGGGTGACCCCGTCTATACAATGCCGAATACCCGCTCGAACGAATCCCAATTCTATAATTCCTCCATCGAAAAAGCAGATCGCTCAAGATGTGTCGACGTTCGTGTTCCTCAGTTCGACCAGGAGAATCCTGAGTCATGGTTCATACGAGTGGGGTCAATTTTTTAAATTCACGATGTTTCAAAAGAGTCATATAAGTTGAACATTGTTGTCTCCGTACTTCCTAATTATATAATTAAAGACTTGTCAAGTGAGTGTTTATCAAGGAACTTCGATATCCTAAAATAAAATATTGTGAAGCTGTGTGTTTTTTCATCCAGGAGAGAGTTATAAAAGTCCTTGACCTCCTCTTAGATGGGTCGATATCAGCTAAGAAAATTGTGAACTCTTTCAACCGGCTTTTCGATCCGTCGTTAGTCCCAGATTTGAAAGATAATACCCTGACGATAGTGATAGTTATACCTGTTTCACACAGGGATATAGTAGGATCTGTAGCCAAATTGGGTAGGGAGGATTTGGCTGATATTTGCAATGGCCTTAAAGACTCATCAAAAGCCTGATTCTATTTCAAATGTTGGAGTCAATCCAACCCTTATCCTAACTCCAACTAGCAATTATGAAAATGAAACGTCAGTATTTTTCCAAAATAAAACGCATGGAGATGAAAAGAAGAAGAAAAAGGTATGCAGGCAACACATGAGCAATGGCATTGAAGCCAGAACGTGTGACAGGCCTCATGGTCTTTTTTTTAGTCTCCTCTCAAAAAATTAGGAACCCTCCGCTCTTCAGAGCTGAAGTAGTTAATTCCACAAATGGCTTGCTTTATAATGAAGATAACATGTTTAAAACCTTCTTCCTTATCAATTTGGGGGCACAAGTTTCTATTCCCCATACTAATCTTGCTCCCTACATCATTTAAGAGCCGGACCTCCTTTCTCTTGTCGCTTCTGGTGGCCAAAGAATAACCTGAAGAAAAAATACTTCAATCAATTTTGTACTTAATGATACTACATAAAAATTGAAATTTTATACCGTTGACAAAGTACAAACTATACTCAGTGCAGATTTTATAAAAACCAATAATTTTATTATAGACATGAGCAATAAAAGTTTACTTAAACATTTGGAACATGTTAATTATATTATCACAACTTCTTCTTCTCCTCATCATTATTCTTTTTTTTCTTATTCTACAAGAGAGCAGACCTATATATTTTTTTCGTTATTTTCAAGAGGTGATGCACGTGTTAGCACTCAACATTCAGTAACTGACTCTATACAGAGTGTCCACGATAAATTGGAACTACTTTAAACTTCATCCAGATCCATAATGTGGATATTCGGGGTTAATATAAAAGGTTGCGTGAACAATACACTTTAACTTATACCACAATTGTTTTGATAACAAACAATAGTCATCATGGGACAAGCAAGGAGAGACACCATCCTCGAATTGACTCGCGTGGGAAACAATCCCTCTGCTATCTACAAGCTTCTTAACTACCCTAAGGTCTTCAATGCCTGGGACATTGAGGTGAAGGTCTGCCGCAAGGCCCAAAACATGATAAGTGACCGAATCCGCACTCCTCGCTTCCTTGAATGCCTCCGAAAGTCTATCAAGGCTTCGCCGGGGACTTCCTTGTCCAGGTTGGCCAAGAACCGTGGAGTAAGCAAGCAGCTCGTCTCCAAGGCTGTGAATGAGGACCTAGGGTATACCGAGTAGCCAAACAACACATCCTCACAGCATCCATGAAGGCCACCAGGCTCACCAACGGTAAGCGTCTCCTCAATGACCTGAAGAGCAATGGAGGAAGAATTATCTTCTTCTCTGACAAGAAGAACTGGACGGTCGACAGAAGCTACAACGTCCAGAATGACAGGTGGATTACCAAGGACAGAGAAGAGGTCCCTGCGATCTTCATCACAAAGTTCCCGGCCTCCGTGATGCCCCTGGGTGTCATCTGCAGCACCAGTGAGGTGATACCTCCTTTCTTCTTCAATCCCAAGGAAAGGGTTAACGCAATAAAGTACTACGAAGTCATGGAGGAGTTCGCCATCCCCTGGATGAAGGATACGGCCGCTGGGAGGGATTTCATATTCCAACAAGACTCAGTATCTGCACAGATTGCCATGAGGACCAAAACCTCTTCAACTCAAACGACATCACTTTGTGGGATCGTAACACCTGGCCCTCCAACTCACCCGACCTCAATCCGTGTGATTACTACTTGTAGGGGAAGTTGGAGAGGGAGGTGTGCAAGGTCAGCCACAAGAGCATCGTGGCCCTGAAGGGTTCCATTACGAGGGAGTGGAATGCTGTCGATTCCGTGGAAGTCATCAGGGCAAGCAAATCCTTTAGGGGCAGGATGGAGAAGATGGTGGCTGCTGAGAGAGGACATGTTGAATAAATTTATTGTTTAATATCATGTCTAACTGTTTCATATTAACAAATACACTCCAAATTCCATTTTTATCAAGCAGATTGAATTTTAATTTAGTTCCAATTTATCGTGGACCCCCTTTAGTGTCGTCCCGAACGCCATGTTTTACTCAGTCCAGCAGACTTAGCGGCCCTAAGTTAGATTTTTTAAGAAACAGATTGCTAAACTACAAAAATCAGGAGTGATTAACCTATCTTCTTCTTCGTTTTCGTCCACGATTCATATAGTAGAGACGGCCTCCAGAAGATATCGATCATGCGGAGACTTTTGACAAGATAAAACTAGACTAATTTGCAAATTAGACTTGTGCAAAGTATATCACCAGATTCTAATGGAGGGAGAAGACAGACAAAAAATCGTTATAATAACTCAATTATGCCTCTTCAAAATACATTTGAATGTCATTTGGCCTCAAAAATGCATCTCAATAATAAATAAGATTCTTGGACTCCATATTCCGGAACTTTCGTGGGTTCTTAGTATATCTCGATGATATACTGGTCGTGTTTAAGTCTCTGGAAGATTATAAGGAGATTTTGTTTAAAGTCCTGTCAAGACAACAAGAGGCTGGGCTCCGTCTCTCTGAAACCAATTTGAGTAGGCAAAGACTTTGTTAGACTTTCTGGGACACCGTATGTCCGTGAGAGGTATATATCCGTTGAGGAGTATAGTCGAAGCCATACGGAGGCTTCTTCTACCAAAGTACTACAAAGATTTACAATCGTTCCTGAGAATGGTACAATATTACTCCAGGCTAATACCAAACCCGGCTAAACATACCGGTTTTCTTCATCTGTTGTAGCGTGGGGATACAAAATTTGAAAGGGCTTCTCTAGAGCAGAGAGCATTAGATGAAATCAAATCAAATCTAAACAGATCAACTCATTCGGTTTTTAGACAAGATAAGATACCCTTGTCTCTAACAACTGCTGCATCTTTATACGGAATGGAGGTTTCCCTGGAGCAATAGCGTCGAAAACATGGGGTCCCGCTGGCTGTTTGTTCAAGATCTCTCACCTAGACATAGCCAAAATATTCATCATTTGATAAATAACTCCTTACTTTTAGGGAGGCATTATTGCACAATCGGTGGGCGTTGTCCAGGGAAGGCAATTCACGGTGTTCTCGGACCATCAACCATTGACCTCAGCTCTCGAATCTATGAATCCTTCCTCGACGACAAATCTAATTCGAGTGTTTTCATATATTTCTGAATTTATTCGTTGATTAGTAGATAAGTCGAGAAAGTCAAACGTTGTTGCAGACAGCTTACCCCCACTCATGGTATCGGTTCAGGTGAAATAATTTCTGCTCTTGGATGACATCTCTCGGGCCAGACAATTTCTTATCCTTGAATCTTAGAGTTTAAATCAAAACAATTCGTGACGAAGAGCTTCGGAACTTAGTGGGTTTTGCATCAAGGTATAATTTTATAACAATCATTTCTTCAGACGAACTAAGGAAAAAGTCCATAATCTTTCATATCCTGGTCTTAACTCAACACCTTGAGAGATATCAAAGTCTTTCTCCTGGCCCAGTTTGAGAAATGAGGTCAAAACTTGGGTAAAAGTTTGGCTTAATGGCGAAAGAATGATAGTGCTATTCATTTTAGACCTTCAGGAACAACACTCTGGCAAATTCAGTATGATCCACGTTGAGGTGTTGGCACCACTTCCTCTAGTGAAAGGTTATAAATTTCTTATCACCGTTCTTGACAGGTCAACTAGATGGGTTAAAGCCCTAACGATGGTGGATACGACGGCTGAAAGCATAGTCAACACCTTGTTTTCTGGTTGGGTTTCAAGATTTGGTGTACCCGACACAATTCACTTGAAAAAAGGGGCTCAGTTCACGGGATACAAAGGAAACGATTCACACAACTCTTCGGTACGAAAACTTTTTTTCACTACTTCTTATCAGCTAGAGTCAAATGGGATTATAGAAAGGTTTCATCGAACACTAAAAACTGTTTTATCGTCTAGGATGCAACAGGTAGGAGAATCGTGGTTACAATCCCTATTTTTCGTCCTCCTTGGTCCTTCGTTCTCTCCTATTCACCATCTTTTAGAATCTGCTGTGCGTCTACCTATGTCTTTGGTTGGATATTCCATGACTTCAAATTATCGAAATCTATTCAAGAAATTCCAAAACATCAGAAATACACTTCCAGGAATGATACCAGACACCCCTTCATAGAATAGAGTCTGCATTGGACATTCTCAAACGATCTACGCATGTGTTTGTCAAAAACATGCCAATTATACCGACCTTGGCTCCGGTGTACAATGGTCCTTTCAAGATTTTTTATAAATCTCAATGTACTTTTAAAGTGGACCTAGGACATCGTTCAGATTTTGTTTCTGTAGATGGACTGAAATCAGCGTTTGGAATAGCAAACATTCTACCGACGTTTCAAAACATGCTTACATTGTAGTCCCGGCGTCTAAGTTTAAATTCAGATAATTCATTTTATGACTTTTTTTCAAATGTGTGCATTTTTACCATTTAAATTGTTTAAATTGTATGTTTACTTTTGTTTGATCATTTCAATTCCATATACTCATGTTTTACCATTTTTATTTTGTATACTTGCATTCTTATAATAAGGATTTTCTTTAATGTAACTTCGAAGCAGATTCAACAGGGATTATTTTGGGATCACTAAAAACCGTTGACATTTACATGTTTTATCTATGTAAGAACTCTATAATATATAAATGAGTCTAATCTAAATAATAAAGGTTTTCCTTTATATATTTAGAATTGTAAATTTGAAGCACTTTTACCTTTTGAGTTTTGTGAAGGTTGCCAACACTGAAAAATAACTGTTTACTTCTCAATCTGTTAGATGTTCTGTTCTAAGGAATAAAATGACAACGATAAGTAGTGATACAAATCGTTTGTATCTTGGGCATGTAAAAAAAAGAAACCAAAAATCAACATGGAAATCCTGACAATTTGCACAAAATGTTTTGCTAAAGGGAAGCTACAATTATTAGCTGTTGACAACTTTGGAGGGCGTGAAGGAAATACATTGGCAAGAATTACAATTATCGCCCTGAAACAAATTCTAGAGGTGCCGTCTTTTATGAGCACACACGAATGTTCAATCAGGCTTTGAATATTATTGAATCTAGTAGGAAAGGAAGGTCACTCCTGAGGAACTGAATAAAAATGACAACTGCTAAGGAAAATAAAAATTATTCTTAAGATTAACAATTAATAAAAGATTGTCCAAGTAAAATATTAAATAACAATTCCTTGTATTGAAATGATTTTTTTAACCATATAATAAATTAATATATAACCCTCAAATTTTAAACACATACTTCCTGATTACTTCAGTATAATAATTAATTACTCTAATAAGAAATATATATATAAATAAAAAGAATCCTTACACTTTGAGACGCAACACATTCATTACTTTATCCCATGACACATTCAATTTTTAAAGTACTTCATATCTAAAGAAGAATAAAAAGATTATCATTTAGACCAGAGATCCGCAACCACAGTCCTGCAATTTTACAATGGATAATCATCTAGCTATAGGCATACTAATTCACTTTGACTCTTCAGCGATAGCTGTTTGGTCTCTCCAACCCCTGTCAACCGCTGATTTAGAGTATCATGAGCAATGATGAAAATCCGGTTTATTTTTTACCTGGCCCATTTTTTTAAATCGAAATTGGTAATCTGAAGTATATATTTTCTTTTCCTTAGCAGTTGTCATAATTATTTAATTACTGAATAGTGAACATACTTTCCTAAATAGATTCAACTATATCCAAAACCCGAATGAACGTTCTTATGTGCTCATAAAAGATGGGGAGTCACCCTGAAGATTTGTTTTAGACATATAATTATAAGTCCTTGTTAGACTTATAGTGGAATTGGGAATCGACATCAGAGTAATTCTAAAAAATGTCCTTGTTTATATTCTTTTCTCCTTCCTCTCTTATCACAGCTGATTGTAGCTGATCTTATGAAACATTATGAGCATTGTTCTTTCTCTCCTTCAAAACATTCTTCAAATTGTTAGGGTTACCATGTTGATTTTTGCTTTTTTTATTTAATTATGCCCATTCCACATTGGATTTTCATCTTTGTGTACTGAGTAACAAGATGTAAGTGTGCTCATAAAAATGGAGAGTAATTTGGAAGATGTGTTGGTTCGCTATATTTTATATTAATCAAGCAATTTAAACTATTAAATAAAACTTTGTATCTTCAACGACGCCTAATAATTCTGAGTAGACCATTAGCATATGATAAAATCAATTCAAATTTTTTTAATCAAAGAAATTAGTTATATCTTTTTAAACTATTGGGTATTAATTTGTTATTTGTATTGTCGACAGTTCAAAATTAACATTATTAAAAATAAAGTGAAATCTCTTTATTTTTATTCAAAAACATTTTCAAAATATGAGTTATTTTCACAATTAAGTTTTCTTGAAATAAAGTATGTGTAGCTAACTTTTCGGTGTTGAATAATAAATTAATATACTATTTTAAAATGTGATCAGTTTTAAATTTATGACTTTTAAACAAATTATTAATTAATGCAAATGTTTGTTTTTACATGTTAAAGGGGAAAGCAAAGGATGGATGTTAAAAACAGCTCATTACCGATATCACCTGAGCTCCTAAAATACTGCTACAATTCTAGCATCACAAAGATGGAATCAAAAGTGAATATTGTATTCTGGGTTGAAGGTGTGATTCTTGGAATTGTTGCTGTTTTGGGTATTATTGGAAATATTCTTACCATAATCGTACTTGCTCGGATTTCTCTGAACAACGTATTCAATCAAGTAATTTTAACAAGTGCACTGTATACATTTTTAACCGCAATCAAAAGTTTATCTATTTCAAATTTTGTAAAAATAACTTATTTTTCAAAATTATTTACAATTAATTATGATTTTACATTACCAATTATTTGATGCTGAGTAACTTAGAGCTAAAACACTTGATTACTTATTTTAAGAAACTTTTCTACTTTACTATTTATGTTTTTCTAAACCCATTAACGTCGGAAAAGATTTATGAAGGAAACCTTTTAATTTAGCTAATATGGATGTAAATACGAGATAAAACTATTTCTCCCGGAAATTGAAGTCCTTTCCCCCAAAAAAAAAAAAAGGTTGTGTTCGTATGATCACACTAGGCAGATCTCAATATTTGAAACATAATTTCTATTATGTTTAATAATCGATATGTAATTTTCAAGCATATAGTTTTTTATTTATATATTTAATTACCACAATTAAGAAGTATTTCAAATGCATTTAAGTTAATTTGGTATAGAATTGCGAATAAATCAGGCTCAAGCTTAGAATTAGGAATCTTTAATTTTTGAAGAAAAAAAACCGTTATTAACATCGGAAGGTTTAACTATCAGCTATTTAAATTTATCACACATACTCTTTTAAGTGTATATATGGAATATGATACTACTTCATATATTCAAATTAAGAAAATACATTTAATCTGGCATCGGTTTAAGTGTATAAAGAATTACCGTGTTCGTATGATCACTATAGACGTTAATATAATAACTTCTAAATGTACAAAGACGTAAATAAAAAGTATGACGAATTAACATTCCAAAAAAATTATATAGGAATTTCTCTTTGAAAAACAATTTAAGAAATCAGTACAATTAATTGGTCTTTGTAAACTTTAATGCACTTTGATGATTGTTTACTTCATATCTAGCTAATATTGGCTCTCTGCGTTACGGACTGTTTTTTTAACGTCTTCTCTCTTATCGAATATTCTGCAAAAAAAGCGTTTGGATTCATATCTTATGATACACCCATTTACAAAGACCTTTGGCCAAAGTTCATTTATCCTCTACATAATATCACCTTTACTTGTTCACTATTTATCACTCTATCTGTTGCAATTGAGAGATACATCGCAGTTTGTCATCCCTTTCTAATACACCATCGATTTCAAAACAGTCAAAGATCAGTTAAAAAGAGAACATGTCAATACTTGCTCCCGACTATTCTTGGATCCATTTTAGTGAATGTGCCAAAGTTTTTTGAGTTTAAAGTCAAGGAAGTGAGGTAAGAGTACATTTAATTTGATATGCAGCCATTTAAATTCTTAACAAAACTATGTCTATATAGACATGCTAAATATACACTTTGCAATGAAAGAAAAGGGTTTCAAACTCTTAACGTCATATTCAGTTATAGCATTGGCAATCCTAATTGGCTAACTCGTAAAATGATAATGGGGATAACAGATACAAAGGGGCCCAAAACCATATCGAAATATGGGGAACTTTTATTTTTGAAGTCTCTAACCCTTACATTAATAGAACGAAAGAAAATACATTAAAACCTGATGTAAGCTTGCGATGCACAAAGCGCCTTATCCAGTTCTCATGTAAGAATTTTATAGCATGAAAAGCTATATATTGAGCGGAGTAATAGATAATAAGTCATGAAAAAAGTATATATTTTTTAGCTCTTGAGGAGTGAACTTCCATTCTACTATGTTCCATTAATTCCAACCCTGATTGAAAACTTTATGTGTGAGCATTGAAGACGGAAAGTAACCTCGAAGATTTGTTCCAGAGTTATAATTAATATACCTTTTTGGACTCAGAGTAGAATTGAGGATTGACATCGGAGTTATTCTTGCCTATACCCTTGTGTATTTCCTTCTCCCTCGTCCAAACGGTTTGTATCAGATCTAATTAAACGTCATATCAGCTAAGCTGATCTTCTCTTAAACATTCTACAAATTTTCAGTATTATCAGATTGATTTTTTAATAATAAAATACAGCTGATTGTCATCACTATGCAGAAAATCAAAAAACACAAAATCAATTTGAAGAATGTGAGGAAGGAGAGCAGCTTATCTGTCATGACATTTTATTAGATCAGCTGCAAGCAACCGTGAGAGGAAGGAAATCTATACAAATCCCACTCCGTATATAGCAAGGACATATACTCTGATGTCGATCCTCAATTCTACTCCGAGTCCAACAAGGACTTGCACTCATAACTGCCCATCAAACCCTCATTGTTACTCTTTGTCTTTCACGCACTATTGATATCTTTATACTTAGATGTTCTCTCTTCAAGAATAAAATAAAAATGGTAGCAGCTTTGAAATTTAAAAAATCCTGTTCAGATTACCAATTAAAAGATGCTGCTTCTGTTCTTCAGGACATCTGAAAATATATCTGACATTCGGAAATGAATGTTATCCTGTTATTGCTTCTACGTAAATTTGATTCTTTACTGTGATTTTTATCCACTATTTTCAACTATTGAATTGTTTTAAAGGTTCTAGGGGGAAGTAGCACTTTTCGAAACTTGATCATTTTCTTTTGCCTGAACACTAAACATATGTTTGACTGTATATGATATTGGACGTATAAATAAGAATAAATTTGGCTAAAAATTACATTTTTAGGATATTTGGGTACATTTTAAACCCTATGTATCTGTTCCTATCATATTCCTATTTCATTTTTATCTCGTTTATATTTTAAATATAATTCAATAATCTTGGAAATTTTCAGGTCATATTCTCTTTCTATTCGTATGTTATAAAAAGTTAAAGATTTCACCTTTTTAAGACAAGTCTATGCCATTTTTTTCTTTTGTTTTATTGAACAATTTGGAGAGGAGAAATAACACCACAAAAAGTATTGAAGCGGAAAAACCTTCTGAAAAGTTGTGAAGCAATGAAAACGTCATCCCACGGACCTGAAACTTATTTTTACTATTTTCTAGGTGAACTTAAGTTTACCTTAATAAGTATGAATTGTAGATCCATAGCAAAGTTTACCTGGAATTTCCCTGCACTTATTTCATTTTTTTTATTTATTAATCTATTAGAGGAATCTATTGCAATAAACAACAGACAGATAGACAAATTTTACTATAATTATATATACAAATGTTTGCTACTCCCTTTTCTTTTTTGATATGACGGGCTGAGCTTTAGCTACTTACGTTAGTCACTATATTTTCGTTCCTTGGATTAAGTAGTGACGGAGTTCTAAAAATTTTATCTCACACTCAAATAAAAGGCCTCGACAGATAGCCAGAAAAACTTGCTTGATTCATATACTGATTATATGTTTGTTACTCATTATTAGAGATGTGGAAATGCACATATTTTAAAGCATGCACAGATACAATTAAACAATTTCTGAGTACATTTTATTAACATCCCAGTTGTAACTCGTAAAACGGATTGTATCCTTGCACTCTTAGAAATGTTCACCTTTTCGTTTCTCTACTCATTATCAAAGAATGGTATCCAAACAATTCTATGGTGAATTCCCCCCTATACAAATAATCCAATTTCAAATTTAAAGACAAAAATAAAGTCAGTCGAATTTTTTGCATATCTATATTCTATTAACATTGTATTTTCTATATATTTGCTAAATTAATACACAAAATAAGCAATAGATAACAAAAAAACGTTTATCAATTTCAAAAGAAATAAATATTCAAAATGTAATGGACGACCTGCAAGCTGTTGAATGATCTCTATTCGGATGAAGTGTTCTTCATCTTTTAAAAGTTCGAGAAACTTCCAGAAAACTGGATGGCATGGAACAATTTTCGCGGTAAACCGACAGTGTCTCCCTTACACATATTTGTTTGTCAGTGGTAATTCGTCGTCCGTTTGATTGAACATGTTCTACAATTTGATGGAAAATCTAGGACTACCACTATACCACTTCGTCTATAAGTAGAACTTGACCACTGGTTTGAATGTATATTGCGACGAAAAGGCTACCAATGTAAGGCAACAATCAAGATCAACGAAAACTATGAAATTATTGAACAAATCAACGATCATAATCATGCTGCATTTCAAACTTGGGCACAAGTGACTATTATGATAGCCAATATTAAGAGAAAAGCTTAAATTATATCTACAAAATTAATAAACCGTAAATGATGATGTTGCTGCTAATCTTTCTACAATTGAAATGATGTGAAGAAATATCCGAAAAGTTAGGGAAAGAAATGACCTATTCCCTATGCTATTAAGGAATTTTTCCGGGAATCGCAAAGAAGGTATCCCTGTAAAAAAATATCACAATAATGATAGTGATTAGAAAAATCATTTCATTATTTTGTGAGTCGAACGGGTTTCAACATCTTCCTCTAGAAGAAAAATTCTCACCTATCTTTGATGTAAATTGATTTAAAAATGTTTAATAAAATAAATATATCTGAAATTAAATATAATTAGAATATTTCCTGGTATAAATCTATTTTAAATGTAAAAGGTTTTCTTCTTTAAACTTTCTTCCCCCTCAAAGAAAAAAAAATTAGAAGGCATCTGATATTAAAAAGGGTCTTAACCCATAACTTCCCGAGTATTGAAATCGTTTGAATTTTTTGAGGAAATTTTGTAATGTAGCTTCCATTAGTATGTTTATTAATATTTAGAATCATTTTTTCATTGAAAGTGTCACCTGTGCCTTTGGTGGGCATGTACATATTTAAATATAAATGATAATAAATAGGCCCATGATTAATTTTCGTATTCTTTTTTTCAAAGTTAATTTTATTACGATAAATAAAAAATATTTTATGATGTACATTGATAGAAATTATTTAAAAAGTGTTGAATACGGTATTTTTGAAAACAATTTTACGAACCTACGTCACACTTTTTGCATTTATGTATACATCTTGGCAAACAAGATGCACACACATTTCGCTTATTTGTTTTGACAATTAGCAGCTCTACATTGTCGTAAAGTAGATAAAAAATATTTGTTTTATGCTTTAAGTTTGATAAAATAATGGTGTGAATATTTTAACCATGATTGGTTACCTATGATTTTGTACATACTCGTGTAAAATCATTTTTTTTTAATATTTTGTTTCTCCTTTCAATTTAAAATTACACTACTAGGTATTTCTTTAAAAACGCCATGCTTGAATCATTTGCACATTTTAAAACCAATAATAAAATAACTAGTACCATTTTTTTCTTCGTATACTTATTGCATAGTTTAAAATATATTATCCAATAGGTTAACTTCTCCGTAGTTTTGCAAATTTTGAAAAAATTAAGCTGATTTACTTCAAGGTTTTTTCTTCGTATCTCTCGAATATTGATTGCACTTTCCAATTGCATCTTTTTCAATAAAATTAAATATGTTCAGACGTTTCTACATATTATTTGTAGTTCCGTTTATGGTTCCATAGAGAATTAAAACTTTCCAAAAGGGATCGTAGAGATTTGGATAGTTTTGTTGGCAAAATGTGTTACAGTAAAATTTTGAATTTTTATAGGGTGGAATTTTACATTGGATGGGATATTTGGGTGGGGTCTGTTTTCTCATAACATTTCTAATTCGTTTTAGCTTTCGACCTTAGTTATAAGATGGTTTTCTCGTTCTATTTGTCTACAAAAAAAAACCCTCTTATATAAATCTATGTTTACATGTACTTGTTTAAATACTATAGAAATACTTTATTTTTATTCCTTCCATTTAGTTTTGTTTATTTATTTTAACCAACGGCGATAAACAAAGCCCATATAGATCGACTTATTTATAAAAATTAAAAAATTATCATTCTTAATTATAGTGATGCATTTATAATACAAATATTAAAATAGAAAAGACAAAAACATAAAAAGACAGTGCCTAGGAAAATATACACAAAATCGCTTGAGGTCATTTTCACTTCTCTGGGGAAAGTAAAAAGGTATTTTGTTCCAAAGAATAATAAATCTGTTATAGATACTATCCTTAAAAATGTCAATCTTTGGTTTTGGTACGTAGATGGTGTTTTGAGTGGAGAGTCTCATTTTGATAAATAAATATAGCCTTTTATTTATTATCCAGGTTGGGGTAGATAGGTTAATTTTGTTGCTTAAAATTCGGTGTTGTGTAATTATATCTTTAATTGTACGTCTATGAGACAAAGTGATGATGCCAAGTCTTTTGATTTTGCATACGTGGTTCTCGTTATCTCCCAATGAAGGAAAAAATGATACAAACCTGGCTTGCACCTTTTCTAAAGAATCAATCTAGTAACTTCTTGAAGATTCAAGATCTCAGATCCGTACGTTAAAACCAAGAGGACAAAAAGTTTAAATAGTTTTACCATAAACAAAGGGTCACGAGTTTTAAAGCTTCTTTTAATAATTCCCAGATTACAATTGGCCTTCTTTATAATGTATTGAATATGCCTCTTAAATTTCAAATCACGAGAGATGTAGATTCCTAAGTCCAAGTAATAATCTATCACCTTAAGACTTGGGTGGATGAACTCTTTTCTGGAGAAGTAGGCCACATTTATTTATATTTATTGGCTTACTCCAAGTTACACTCCGGATAATAAATTCGGTAAAGACATCGTCGACAGAGTTTAAGTCAGGGCATATGATTTTCGTATCATCCCTGTATAAGAATGTATCTTCTCTTCGAAGTCGTCCAAGTAAACTATCTTGTGGAACAGATAAAGTAACGTCACTAGGCTAGGAACTTGTTATTTGTTTTTTTACAAACATGGCTTGAGTTTCATCGAAATTGGGATTTTATTTTCGTCTAAGTCATCTTGATGATGAGCAAGAAGCTCATTATCGGAGTTCAACAAACATTTTCCAAGACAATTGGGATCTTTTTTAATTGATTCTTCGTTATCCCTATTTTCATCGGGTTTGCACATAAGAATCTTCGTATAGAATTACATAAACACCTCTAGAAGCATCTGAAGAGTCATATATATAAAGCAAAAAATCTGTTGAAGATTCAAATTTTAATTTCTATAATTATTGATTATAATAAACTTGAACACTGATGTGAATTAATTGTTCTTTAGATACACTTTAAAAATAGAAATATTTGCAAAAGTATGTTAGAAAAATAAGATATTTCTGGGGATATATATGTACGCAGAAAATTGAGATATTATTCAATAATAATAATTATAAAATAAAACTGTAGCAAAAATAATTCATGTATGAGGCACATATCAATACCTAATTTTAAAGAATGAAAATCAAAACTAAGGTTTATTCCGTTTAAAGTTCAGAATGTTCGAGCTTGCTCCAGTAAGATCCACAATGCAAAGATCTAGAAACTATAGAGAACTTATTGTGTACAAATTTAATTAAGAAGAAAGAAAATGAAATAAGAATTGTTGTTGAAGTGGGCATCATGTTTCCTACAGATCAAATAAATTGATGCTTTTAGTATTGTTTGTATCTACAAACATTATCTCAAAAAAGGTATTTTTAACATAGATATATGTACGTATGGGAAGTAATGTTTTAATTCAGTAATCTTAGATGTAGGTATGTATTGCAATTTATGTTAATATATTTACCATTGTCAACAAAAATAGTATAATGCTTTCCATAAAGCTAAAAAAAATATATGTCTTATCATTTCTTGGTAATAATACAAACATGGATAATGACAAAAAATCCTTGTAGCTCAGTAAACGACAGGATATAAATAGCCCTTCTTTTTATGTTTTGTCTCTTTTTGTAAGAACAAAAATGCTTCAAAATGCAAGTAAACTAAAATTACACTATGCAACAAAATGAAGGTCGTGGAGCGTCCATAGACTAAAGCCTAGATGTATTGTAGTATTTAAGCCGTCGAACACGAAAATGACCA
The DNA here is from genome assembly GCF_016086655.4 of Lepeophtheirus salmonis. Classification (NCBI taxonomy): domain Eukaryota; kingdom Metazoa; phylum Arthropoda; class Copepoda; order Siphonostomatoida; family Caligidae; genus Lepeophtheirus; species Lepeophtheirus salmonis. Next base: position 38,055,091 of record NC_052137.2, read on the forward strand.
TTAAAACTTTCAATCTCTACAGGGTTGGACTTTAAAGCCTTTAAAAAAGTTTTTAGGGTATAACTACGATTCAGTGCCATATTTCGACGTGAAAGAACTATATAGATGAAAATCAAAGTAAATAGCAAATTGATCCAAACATGTCAGCATTTAAAAAACGAACTATTTATTACTTAATCTTGATAAAAATTAATAAAAAATGTATATAACCGCCAAAAAATCAAGTAAAATGAAGGATCTTATTTAGAAGGCTAATATCTTTTTATTTTCCCCTCAATTTAAATCACAGCTGAAATAATATAATATACCTTATATTTTAATTTGAAAAAAAAAAAAAAAAAAATGTTTAAAAAAGGTCAATTTTGATTGATTTTTGGTCAATTAAGTTTTTAATATTTATTAAAAAGTTAATAAAATAAGCTACTAAGGCTGTGTTGAATAGAGATCACAATAATATTCGGGGGGGGGATGAATTGATTATGAGTTTTTGAGTAACTATACAATTAATAATTTAAATGTGAGGGGTTACTCACCTAAATAGGGGCCTTAGCCCTCTCAATCTTTAAAATAATACAAGAGGGAAAAGTTGCATGATTACTGATGATGTATTCAACCATATATTACGTCATTTTTATGTAACTTCCTCTCCCCCATGATTAATAGAAATACAAGGTTATACCATAACGTGTGTAAGACGGATGTTTGCCTTTCAAAACGCTTTTTAATATTGACGTCATAGTGTATGAGTGATTTCATGTTCGGTCAAAATCTGTGTTTCTTATCCAACAATTGGTACGATACATGAAATTGACAATTATAGTAAAAGTGACGTTATAGACTATGATTGGTTGCGTGGTTTGTCAAAATTTGTGTAACTTGCCAAGTAGTTGGTACGATACATCAAATTGAAAATTCTAGAAAGTCCGATTACATGATGATCTAATCTTATATTTCTATTAACCTTGCACTCCCCCTCTTTTGAGTTGGTTACTTTTAACTAAAGTTGCCATTTTTGTAATGAAAATACTAAGTTGAGTAATTTAAAAAGGAAAAACGATTGGTGTACGTGTATTTTCCGTTTTTATTATTCATTATTAAATAAGTTGAGGTGGTTTTGATCTCGAAATGAATATGAATTTAAAAATAATTACCGTTTTTTTGTTGCTCCACTAATGCTTGATGGTGAAATCGTAGTATTGGCTTTGTTATATTGGGGTTTCCCTGAATTATTTATATTCATTTTTTTGTATATGTCTCCTTTTTCTATTGTTATCGTTTTTTCTTATGGTTTACACGAGGGAGTTGCGCTCTCATTATATACACTCGGTAGAGGTTTTGTTAAAATTGTATAGAAAGTTCTTCTCTTTATAGTCCCCCCCCCCCTAAAACAACAATATCTAGTTTCTATATACATATGACAGGCAGCTGATGTTAATAAGGGTAGCCATTAAGTAAAACCAATTGTATAGCTCCCATCTTCTCCTTGCCCTTTTTTATCAACTCTACTTATGACTATAGATCAAAAATAATATCATCGCCCAATATGTTAAATTAATAAAACCGGAAATCAATATGTTAATCTTGACAATTTGAAAATGCTTGAGAGGAGAGCTGCATAGCCATAATGACGTGTCATTAAATTAGCTGCAAGAAGCCGTGAGAAGAAATAATTAAACACTTACTGTACTCCATATCTAGCAAATTAGCTAATTTTCTAATGCTAACTGTCTGACATCCGAGATGGAAAAATATATTTTTATATTCTGGAGTCTAGAAAGGAAAATTCAGTAATTCACTAACCTCCAACACTAATGACTAAACGTTAGGTAATTTGCTTAAAAGTATTAGATTATTTTGTTGAACAACTCGATAAAGTTAAGGAAATAGTCTTAGTTACAACAACATTTATATTATATTCGTTAATCTAATTTTTTTTTTTTTAATTCTAATTATACTCTTTGGCATGTTTCAATTTTGTTTTATCGTTGCTTCAAATAACTATTTTTGTCATTGCTACATTACGATCCAAATTGTTTTTTATTACGAAAATACACCCAATATTAAGAATATGTTGATGTTATGTAATAAGAACGAAATGATCATGTTAAAAACATAACGGACATAGATCTTAATTTGCCACTTATCTTCAATATAATAAATATAGAATTCAATGAATTAGTTTGCCTATACTACGAAATTTCTTAATAAGAAGGATTTTTAAACCTCTAGAATACACGGTTGACAGAATTGAAATTGTAAAATAGTATTTGCATTTCCAAAACGAAGTAGAAGATAAAAAAAAATAATAATAATGGTAAACAGATAAATAAAGAATCTAAATTTTGCTGAATATCTTTCATCGTATTATTTTTAACTTATTTGTCCACTCAATACTAAAACAATGGTGTAACTATTTTGTTATATTTTACCTATAATCTTCAATAAAACATCTTATAATTAGCTCTTATGGCAAAAATTTACTAATTATCAGTTATTTATTTATTTGGAGATCCAAGATCTTCATTGAAGTATTATAATAATACAATAAAGTCCAGTTACAGTGTTTAAAAGAGGATTCCCTACCAGAGTTGAGAGTTGCAATGGCATTCATATATTCCAAAAGTAGAATTTTATGGAACTTCCTTTTTTATTATAGATGTATACAACGATTCCGTAGAAGACGTGGAGGCATTGGTCTATCTAATGCTTCGTGGTTAAGATACATCTAAATCAGCATGAGTTACTTCACACACAGTTCAACATTAGTATTTGAATAATAATCAACTACTTTATAAGTAATATTTTGGTAATCTGATAAGCTATTTGAAAAAGTTAGCAGTAGAATGACTTATTCTTTCGATGGATCTTAACCACGGTCACTTCCATCTTTGGTAATGATGTTATTGTGAAAGAGGCCTGGCTTTTTGTAATTGATACCTGAATACATTTATGTCACACATATAATATATATCATATTGAATCTCAAAGTTTTGGTACCTAAAATTCAATAAAAGAGATTAATATTTTATATAAATTTTTTATCCAGAATGAAAATATATTTTTTTAATTCTAATAATCTCAAATGAAATATTCTAGATGCCCAAAAGTAATGTTGCTAATATTAATTTAAAAATAATAATTATCTATATGTTTTCCTTTCTTTTAACTCAAGCAAGAATTTGCAAAAATATAAGGAATTTAAATGGTTTAATTATGAGTCTATGTCAACTCTGTAACATGCAATAAGATTCGTTTAATATTTGGAGTAGCATTTTTACCCCTATACACTAATTATGTAAAAAGAGGATGTTTACTAACAGAGGGATTTATGTGTACGTAAATCATATAAAATTATTATGTTGGAATCATACTTTATTGTTGTAAACAATATAAGTCAATATTATACAAAGTTTAGCATGTAATTTTTTTTAAATTTGTATATTATAAATGATAATGGACAATGTTCAATTTCTATTTCAGCGTTCCAGAGTACTCAAAATCCATATTTCCGACAAATCTTCGACTTTCAAACATGTACCAAGTCTATTACATCAACTGGACACGTGCTTTTTTTACTGCATTCATTCCGTTTATTCTTTTAATTCTACTTAATGGAAAAATAGTTAATCAAATAAAAAAAGCAGATAAATTTATTAGTGTAAGTTCATTAATCATCTTTTTATTTATAGTCTTAAAGTTAAGGAGGAGATACTTTTTATATTATTTAGTGTTTTGCATACTTTTAGTGACATTTTATCGGATTAAGATATTGTGTAATTACTAGAGTTGTTAAAATAGAGATTCGAGGAAGGACGTATTATCTGCTACTCCAATTTATAAAAGAGCTTTAAAGTTGTATTGGCCTCTGAGTATATCCCTAAAATGACCCCTATTAAAAATGCAGTTGGAAATGTTATAAAACGTGAGTAAAATTTGTATTATGGTGAGTCGGCGGTTGTTGGTACAAATTTAGAGTACTTCATAACAGAAAAAAAAAAGTATTCTAAAAATATGACTTTTATTCAACAAGTTCATGCCCAGGTCATCTTAGAATATTTTAACAAAATAGATATACATTAAAAAATTTCACTCGCCCATAAAAACAACAGTCTTAGACATAGCCCTAGTTAAAAGCTTATACATATAGATGACAACTATTCTTGTATGGATGAAGATTTCCTTAAAAATTGGAATATTATCAAACCAGACTTATGTTCAAAATAATAATTTAAATTTTTTTTTCTAAACTACAAAAATATTATCTCTTATTCGTTTGCAGGAGTCAACAAACTCTCAAAAAAGTGAGACAAAATTAGCACGCATCCTCGTATTGCTCGTCTTTTCCTTCCTCATTTGCAATTTAGGAAAAGTTGTTTTGAACATTTATGATATTCACATGCTTGGAACGATTGAGGCCTGCTCTCAAGCTCAACTTACATTTAAATCTCCCTTCTGGGTGGTCATTATGATATCAGTCAATCATCTACTTTTTGTTATGAATTCAAGCACAAACCTTATTCTTTTTTCTGTCATTGGAACTCAGTTCAAAATGACTCTTCTCACGATTCTGCGACTTCGCTCAGTTCCAAAACAAACCATAAGGTAAAGTGATATAACAATACCCTTTACACATTCACTTACGATACATCCTTTTATCAATAGGAAAAATTACGTACTTAATGACAATCCTCATGTTAAAACTCATTTTGACAAAAATTCATTCAAATCAACGTACAATCATTCTGTAAGAACTACGAATATAGATTTATGTTAGAAAGGAGAGATGTAGAAATTGCTGTCAAATATACGTATAACTTTCTATTTGATGTATATCTTAAATTATTTGTATTTGTGTATTTTTTTAAAGTGTTAATCGTGTTAACTAAATTTGTTTTTTCTTTCTTGGTAATTCTAAAAGAATGTGAAAAAATCTCCTAGATTTACATAAATGTTTACAACAATAAAAAAAATATTGATCAAATAAAAGTGTTTTTATTATGGTGTTCATAGTAATGTGTGCTCCATTAAAATCTGAACACTTTGAATTTTATAATTCAATAATATATAATTTAGTATTTAGCAATAGAATTTCAACAAATTATATCCATGTAAACCCTACATTTAAATTTGAAATCTGATTTAAACCATTCAGAATAAATTTATTTCTAGGTTGTTATATTGTATTTTTTAAGTATAATGTTATTAGCTTTTTTTCAAGGGAAAATTGTATTTTATTCTATTTTTGTATATATATACGGCATTATATTAATAACTTAGGAGAATACCTAAAATGACAGAGAAAAAAATATAAACATAAAGTATTTTTTTAATGTTTATATTAAAATTTACCCACGGGTACGAATAAAGCATTAATTACATATTATTCAAGTTAAATCAGAGTTCAGAGGCTTTTATTTGATACCCATATCAATACTTTACGATTCGCCATTGCGAAGCTATAGCAAAAGAATACAAACAATCAACGTGATTTTTGCCTTTTTCTTTTTTGGAGCCCCCAAAAATAAATTATCAAGGGACAAAATCCAAATGACTGGTATATTTAGTTTATATAGACCTTGGATAACGGGAAAAAGTAAAATATTGAAAGGTTAAAAAAAAAAGTTAAAATTTGAATAGTTCTACTAATGTTGGTGGAAGAATTTTGCAGAGAATAAATTTACTGGGAATAAAATTACCAGAAATGTGTTTACCTAGTACCAGAACTTTAAATAACTGGACTACAGACTGTATTTTTCCTATTTCCCGAACGAGTCATTTTTTCTTATATTACACAAGAGAACAATTATTAGTTTATTACATACATACATATGATCTATTTTATGACAATTTTTTTGTTTTATCAACGATGTACTGAATAAATCATGTAAGGCAAATACAGGGGATAATGCATAAGCTTGTTGATCATATTTTTTTCGTTTTCCAAGGAATGTGTAGGATCTATTATTATCTAAATATTATCTACATATTTTGGTCATTTCATGTTAAATCCACGCACAAAATGTCATCCGATAATCTCGCAGAGTTATTTGAATCATGGTAAATGAATTCGAATAAGGGTTGCTAAACTCTAGTATGCAAATAAGTATTGTTTTTGATAAATAAACAAAATAATATGTAATAACATACTTTTGCTTCGTTTCAAAAAGAATACAATTTCTTGTTGATCCCTCGTTGTATTTAAGTCTATTTATTGGCCATTTTATTATTTATATGAAGACATTTTGGCTATTACATGGAATTACAAATTTATAGCTACGCTTTCATTAGAAAATTACTAAGCAATATTATAATACTGTATTTAATAAAATACTATGTCGATTTTAATATTGCGAAATATCTATATATATATTTTAAAAATGGCCAAGAAATAATATGATGGTAATAAATATATGGGAGTAAATAAGAGATATGTGGGAGTTGGTATGATTGATTTATTTGGCTAACGATTATTCAGGCCTTTTTTTCTGTTTCTTTTCGGATGAAAGGTTGCGTGACACAAAAAAGTTACGACATCCCTATGTTTTCTAATATTTCCGTCCCTATTAAAAAAAATAATATTATTACATGTAAATTAGATAAATTCACTCTCTATCGTTCGTCAGTGCTCTCCCTGGATATTGAATATTCTTTCTCCAATGTGTGAATATATATTATAATAAAACTTGTAGCAACTAGTCCCTTTGTACAGATTTTTATATCTAAAATTCAACACAATCAAATGATTGTGTTTTGAATTCTGAGAAAGTTATATCAAATGATAGCAAAATAATCAATAATTTAATTGTCGAATGTTGCAACTGAACAGAATTTCTTCTAGTTTTTTTGTATTGTATTAATTGCTAACTCTTCTTCTGAACCAAATATCTGATCATGATAGATTTATACTTTTTACAGATAGGCCTAAGTTTTTAATTAATAAATGAAAGCTAAATTATTGTAATTTCATGTTTGTTCATTTTTGTTTTATTATTATATTTCTTTTATATACAAATATATACTATAAATTAAATATTACCTTAACACTAAGATCAACTATATATTTATGACATCTATCGTTTATAGTTAAATGAATACATTAATATCTATTAAAAAAAATGGTTTATGTGCATTTATTTTGATTGTTAATTATAATTAAATGAGGCCAATAATCTTGTTCAACGACTTCCATATTTTCATTTTTCTCCCCCTCCCCCTGCCCCCCTGAAAAAGGATTATAACAAGTAAATATCCGATTAAACATTCTCAAAGATAGAGAAGCAGGTCAAGATTAACAAAAAAAAATGCTACTTGATAGGATGTTATTTATCAATTAATCCAATCGGTCCTTGGAATTTTTCATAAAAATATGGATGGTTTATTAAGATATATATATGAAATATGTATTAAGAGTATTGCACACATCTTGCAAAAAAATATTATATTTTTCATGATAATACAATATAATACAAACATTTTATATTGGTTCTTAGTTACATAATTTATTTTATTATATAAATGAATAATTAAAAAGAGGAAAAACACCCTTATTGACGTTATGAGAGGTCGATTTTACGTTCTTTAAAGACCGACAAGTGGGACTGGGCTGGATGAGACCGGCCTGGACTGCGGTCCTCGGTCATAAATTAGGACCGACATAACAATTTCTGTAGAAATTCATTGAAAATTATTATAGGGCTAGAGGAGTGCCTCCACCGGAGAAGGAGTACATGATTTTAAATAGGATGGATATACAGCTATAAAATTCCAGGTGAAATAATCCCGTTCGTGTGCCTTGCCGCGTAGAGCATTTCCTGGACCTTGGAAATGACGTTCTCTATTTTAAGACACTCGTCATTTTGAGAGTTGAAGTATATAAAAATAATGCCACAAAATGAATAAAAAACTTTTCTTTATACCTAATATAAACTTATGACATGGTCTTATGCGATAAACTTGCATATTTTTTTTAATTTGTTGAATAACAATTACATCTTGTAATAAGTTATACAATTTAAATATCCTCACGTTCAAAACAAAAAGTTGGGTAGTTAATCAGAACTAAAAGATCAGTAACTATGATCAAGGGCGTCCACATAATTATATTGGTGCTTGGTTTTTTGACTCTTTTTTTAAATTCTAAAATTAAATTTATTTTGAAAAAAAAATTAAAAAATTAAATTTTTAGGAAAATTATTTCAAATTTTAAATTTTTGTGAAAAAAAAATCAAAAATTAAACTTCTGTACAAAAAAATTCCCAGTTATTCATAAAAATATTTATTTTTTAGGATTTTTTAAAAGAATTCATAGCTTAATAATATGACCAATATATATATATGGGCCAAGGGATCAACAAGAAGAAATACTATTCCTGTCCTTTTGGAAACTGAGTACTTTGTTTAACATTCAAACATTCACCAAAGTTTAGTACGATGAATAAGACTGTTATAATTACTATTTGTATGATTATAAAAGCGTTTTCATTGATTCTCTGTCTTTTTTCGTATTTGAAATATTTCCATTTTTTGGCTGAAAAATTATAGAAAACGAGACTCTTCTTTAAACCCTTATAGCTTATTCGTCATTCATAGTGATAAGGAATATTATAGCTAACATTATAAAACAATATTTAATTTTTATTTAGAAAAAAAAAAGAAAGCCCATTTAAAAAATATGTATATTCAAAGATTTTCGTTCAATTTAGTATTTTTTGATTGAACCTATTTTTTATGGAGGTGTACATGTAAAAAGATACCATCATCTTTTTTTCCCCAGTCAAATGCATAAAATTGTATAGTTGTTAAAAATTACAAAATAAATAAATAAATGGAGTGGAGAGTAAACCAATCAAATTGAATAAAAGCTGTATACAGGGATATCCTTCTGCTCCATTTCTTTTTATTGCTGCGATTGATGAGATTATAGTAGAGATTTCGAAAAAGTATGGCGGGTTTGGAGTATATGAGATAAGCATCTCATTGACTTATATACAGATGATGTTACTATGATAGTAAAAGCAAGTTTAGAGGCTCAATTAATAAGGAGGCTTGAGGTACTATTAAATTTCTTTGGACAATTTAGGAAGAGGTCTGGTCTGGAGTTGAATTTGAGTAAAACTGTTATTATGCCGATCGGTTCATAGAGTCCTGCTCAAGAGCTCAATGTTGGGAATTTAAAAAGAAAGATTTATATATTAGGCATCACATGGGAGAGTAATGGTATCAACGGAGGTAACTGGAACCAAATTAAGTCAACAGTAGATCAAAAAATAAACCTCTCGAAGAGGTTAAATATACAAAAAAGAATAGACCTATACAATTCTCGTGTTATTCCCGTAGTAATTTATAAAGTTACAACAAGTCCTTTAGTTGCAGAAAAGGCGATTATGGAGGAAGAGGTATGGCTTGGTAGACTCTTCTGTAAAAACATCATCAAGGCCATAAAAAGACCAAAATCTAAATGTAAATTTTTGTAGACATGTCAGAGAATCCCTCACTGGAATGGAGAAGGACAATTACTGAAACCAGAATATATATAAAAGGCTTATGATGGGAACCAATCTTACTAATGATGTCATCACGTCACTATCTCATGTAGTTGGTGCGGCTCAACGAGTTATCTGAACTTATGATCATGTCTTTAATGAAGACTCAACAGTAGATATTGTTTGGAAAAATCTGAGTAAGAAGTTTTTTTGTAGGAAATTAAAGTACCCATCTATTTTGGAAGGACATGCTATTAGCAATTTTATTTTAGCTAGGAATTATATTCACACCTCAGATCTATTCAATGACTGGAGATTCAATTTTCCTCTTGAGAGGAGTTCAGGTCTCTATATTATGCTATTCCCTTGGCATTTGAAAATGGTATTGCCTAATTTTGAAGGTGGAACAGATATACTATGTGATCTACATAGGAGACGATTGAGTCTCTCTGAAAACTGGAAGAGCAGAATCAAGTCATCGTTGAGAGGAATTAATGCCGGAAAAAAATTCATAGGCCAATTACAGATCTCTGCTAATTGTATTATTTTCTCGAGGCCATGTAAGGACTCTTGTAAGATATTCAATGACACAGTCCATGCGTTTGTAGATTGCTCGCCTATAATCATTCTCATGCAATTTATAAAATTAAATGTAAAAGGTTCGATGGGTGGAGATGAAAAGTTTCAGAAAGCAATTGTGATGTTTGAACTTACGCAGAGAAATAAAGGAGTTTCATCCGAAACCAAAGCAATTGACTTTGCTCTGCTAAACTCAAAAGTTTTTACTTATTGCGAGCATGCTGACGTTATATGAACCGATTGTTGAGGAAAAAGTGAGGGATATAATTTTGGCTGCATATGTGAGGTATGTGGCCTTATCACTGAAAATTCCAAACATAAAACCTTCTCATAGTATTGTAATTTTATCGTTCTAATTTTATAAATTACATTTAATTTGGAGATTTTATTTATATATATATATTAATATTAAGGAACCGAATAAAAAATAATAATAAATAATAAAAAATGGAGTTTTCTACAGTTATTTGAAAACTCGTTAAATATTTCAAAGTTGTTAAAAGATCGGAAGAAGTCCCCTTTATACAATAAAATATAAAATGTATTATCGTTAAAAGTTTTGTTTTCAGTCCATATATCTCACAATTGTTGTGTTCTTAAGAACTTGTTTTTAATCTGTAAGCATAAATTATCGTGAGAGTCTTAGCTTATATCGCCTCTACTTTAAAGTCCTTTTCTCCTCTCATTGTAGGAGCAATGAGCCAATCTTATGCCTTGAGACTTATACCAAACCTATCAGTAATAATACTCTCCACCATGGATAACAGATATCTTATACGATCACAAAAATTCCCAGGTTCGTTACCCAAAAAACATCCAAGGTTCGTTTTATTTGACTTGCTGGTGTATATCGAGGAAGTCGCCAGCCCTTACTGAAGCCTCTTCTCTGACCATGTAGTAAAGGGGTTTGAGAGTATTATTCATGTGATGATTGCTTATTCTTCCATATTTGGGTTCTTCCAGTGCCTTGCCGCCAACAAACTTATTGTTCTTTTTTTTTTTCGGTCATGATATTTTGTTTTTTCCTTTCCACTGAACCAATTCCAATAAAGAAGGGGATTGGCGGGCCTTGTTGTAGGAAATTAGCAGCATGATTCAAGGAAGTGACCCCTGCATGAAAAATCAAATTGGCAATGTTTTCTGTCAATCTTTTCAGCTTGCTTGTTGATGTTAGGGTATGTTCTTTCTGCTACTGACCGACAGTTATAAGGCGTGGGTTACAGTTGAGGGCTTCATCAGGACCTAAGGCAATAAGAGTACCAACCATTGAACTTTCCCCAAAAACTGTCATTCTATTCCAAAAATTACCCATGGTCCTTATCATTTTAAAAACTTCATAAGGTCCAGAAAATATTTTGTCCAGGTAATAATCATTCGAATGCGTATCTGATTTTTTTTTTTTTTGCCCAAATATCTTCCCTTTTCATGAGTTTTCTTAGCAAACTAAGGTTTAGATTTTTTCAGAATACTTTTTACGTGGACTGAACTCAGCCCCAGCTATTAAGTGAGGTAATAAGGTGGTAATTTTCGATAAATTGTCGTTTATTTCCCTCAAGAAGATATTTTTTTGCGACAATCAAATTAATTTGTTGCATTTTTGGAAAATCTTGTGTATCTACAGAGGTGGACAATTTTTGGGAATTACCAGTTTATCTCAGATTTGGAGTTTTTCTAATTTTTTAATTTTCAACGAAGTATATCCAATAACTATACTCGTCATTTTCTTTACAATTTTTTTCGTAATTCTCCATAATGGCATGTTCTTGGTAAAAGTTAGTAGAAATAGAGAGTTACTCCATAAAGCGTGTACACTTGATGTTTGACTTCCACCAATCTTTTTAATAGTGACGTCAAACAGCATGATTGTTTGCTTGTTTTTTCAAAATCTGTCTATCATGTCCAGCAGTAAGTACGATACATCAAATTGAAAATTCTAGCAAGCCCAATTACATGATGCCCTAACCTTGTATTTCAATAAACGTTGGGTATATCTTAGAGACTGCAGCACCAAGGAGAGTGCTTGAGGAAGGAGGATGCGTACCAAAACTTTGGAAATGACGTTTCAAGTTGGGTTTTTAGAGAGGTGACTAATTCTGTGTGAGTTATATTTATTTTCAACCCTTATGCTCTTTCGAATTCGGCAAGTTCATCCATAACGTTTTTTAATGAGCCTTGGATTCGCATTGTGATCTTGTTGTAAAAATTGTGAGATTATCTGCATATAAAAGAGTCTTAAATGATTTATGAGTCATTTTTAGACCTTCCACGGACGGGATGGTTCGAATTGAGTTTGAAATAAAGATCAAAGAACAAAGAAGGGAGGATCGCCATGTTTGAATCCCCTTTCTATTAAAATATTCCTATTGTATTTGGTAAATCAAGTCTAGTTAAATAGTATCTAAGAACACAAGATATCACACTGATGAATGTTGGAGGAAGACTGCTACTGTATAATTGACTTATTATGAACTCCTAACTAATTGAATCAAAGGCTTTTTTGAAATCGATTCAATTTGACTTACCTATTTCGATAGCCTCTTGAATGGATCTTGGAACGTCTTCTGCTAACCTGCCCTTCCTGAATCCCTGCTGTGCTGGAGGTATGATCAGTTGGATAGTCAATGTAATTATTTTGTTAAGGATTCTAGTGAGGATGTTATACAATTGAAAATAAGAGTTAGGATACCAGTATTCATGAATGGAGGCACAACCTCAGTTTGAAAAATTCCATAGTTGACTTTTTCTAAGACTTTGGATATTGGCTTATTAAAGAATGGATGTAAATCAAAAGGGAGACCGATGGTATAAGAGAAATACACTTTTTCTCATAATCTACAATATATTTACTTATTTCATTTTGTGAGATTTGTAGTTTAAGTTACTCCATAATTGTTTTTGTTTTTTTGTATTTTTAAAGAAGTTCCCTTTATTCTTCTTTGTGGTTCTAAGTCATTGCAAAACAAATAGAAGTCATCCTCAACACCAAGATTGGGCACCATCAAAAGGTTTTTTTTTACAAAATCGAAAAATTAAGAACATTTCTAGAAAATAAGAGCATCCGTAACTGATTGAAATAAATTTCGAGCAATTATTGTAGGAGACTTTCATAAGGCGTTTGATTTCATAAAACACAAATACATTCTTAGGGCTGTTAAAACGTTTCTCCCATAATGCTTCTTTAATCCAGTTGTAGCTTTGCTTTATAATGGATCATCCACTATTAATATCAAGGGTGACTCTAGTGAACTAATCATTCTCAAAAGAAGGTGTAGGCAAGGATGCCCTGCGCCACCTTTACTTTTATTTCGGCAATTGAATAACTTTTTCAGTACCTTCAAAGAAAATATGGTTGCTTTGGAATTTTTTTCAAAACCAACAACCACTAATTGGATGTGTATGCCAATGATATTACCCTATTAGTTGAAGCAAACTCAGATAGACAACTAATCAGGAAAGAAGTTCTTCTGGAAACGTCAGATCTGGACTAAAAATTAATTAAGATAAGACTGCTAAAGACTGACAAAATTTTAGTTTTGGGCATTGAATGGCAGAGAGACGGCGAAACACAAGATAACTGGATGTCACTAAATTCTACATCTACAAAAAGTAAAAGAATGGAGAAGTTTAAATATTCTCAGACGGATTGATTGTCTCAAATACAGATTTCTACAAAAAAAATTATAGGAACTACTCTATTTAATGAAGCTATTGGAACAATATCCGTATCATGGGGTGCTGCACATCGTATCCTTTGGCCTGTAACACATATACACCGATTGACATGATTCACCGGAACACATCAAATAAATATTTCTTCCCAAAATACAGAGAGACCCCGTTTCCTGGAGGATCTATTCTCCTGTTTAATTATTTGAACTAAATTTTATAGTTCTGTGCATCAACACGTAGTGAAAGGTTTTTCGGGTTTATTTATTTGATTATCTTTTTAATTTGATTCAATAATGAAAAGGTTTGCTTTATCAACTTTGCCCTTCTAAATTGAATAGAACAGACTCAAAGTGGTCTTTAGTAACAGTTTTTCTAACACTACCAGTTTTCTTGGCCTTTGGATTAACATCAACACATACATTTAAAAATTCCCTCCGTCCCACTACTTGCACTATCATAAAAAATGGTAGTTTAATTAACTTTAAGCCCTTCTAAATTGAATTTAACACAAAGGCAATACGCGTGACGTGATTATAGTATATATAGGTAAGTAGCAGTTTTAACATATTGTTTAACAATAGTTTTCCTTAGGAGATGAAAAGGACCTCTTCGTGCGTTTATTTTTAATTTGAGGTTTCTTGGTTGGAACTTCAGGATTCTTTTCTAGTACCATATTCCAGTCGTTTCTGAGTGGAGCATTTCTGTTGTGTCAGTTTCAATCTTTTGGTCGGCAGTAGGTGAGGTTGGTAAAAAAGAACTAACTCTCAGTCCTATCTTGCGTCCTCTTTTGTTGAGTCGATGAATCTTCTTCTCATTTTTGATTTTTATTCGGTGACAATCATTCCCCAGACAGTAGATTATCTTCTTCTTCTTCTTCTTTTTGGACTTCGTCACTTTGAAAGTGGCCGGCAGTTCGTTTCTTCTCTTTCTTCGTCAACATCTTCTTCTTCCTATAAAACTAACAATCCATAATACTTTCAATTCTTATATGAATACAAATTTCCAATCTAAATTCAGTTTCATATTCTTTGAATGTTGTTATATTAAGGACAGAACATTTACTTCCTATTTGTCCATACTTTAGACATTAGTAACCCTATATTTGTTAGAATGTGGCGGGTAACTCTTCCTATTCTATTCCTCCCTTATAGGTACAATTGATGGGAGTATCCTAGAATGTTTTATCTCATACGTTAGTCTCCAAGAAAGAAATTTATTGAATACTTTCGTAAGTTCTTCCTTCGCATATAGGTACCAACATTGTGCACCATTTCGATATTGCAAACTTTAGGTAGAATTTACGTAATTTATTAAGGCATCTTAAAACTTAGTCGGTTCTTTAACGTGCTCAAATCTAGATGTGATGTTTATCATAACCTTTCAGGGTGATGATAATGAACCTTACAGTCGTTGATTCTTAATATTTCATCTTCTTTTAAACGTAGTCCTACTAATATGTACTTTCATGTATTGTCGAACATTTGGAGTAAACATCTTTTGATGTCCTTCTAATTGGTAGAATTGATATTGTTACAGAAGTGTAAGTATTTATTGTTTTTAATCCGAAGTTAATGGTATTTCACTGAAATGCTTACGCAGAATTTAGCACGCACTTATTATCCCTTTTTATTATTATCCTTACTCCAAAAAAAAAATTAAAGTGAAGTGGAATAATAATAAAAAAACGTATAAATTATGCGTGTTGAATGAGTGCGTAAGGTCGTATGGTAGAAATACAGCAATCATATAATCCGGCTAGCCAGAATTTTCAATAGGATGTACCCTACCGACTAGAAGGTAAGACAGACAAATTTTGGTGTCATACAGTATAACAGCAGTACCAAAAAGCAGGTAAGGAAGGAAATATGTAGCTACTCTTGGTAACAGTTATACTCTTTGACGGCACTATTAAAAAGCGTGTGAAGGAAGTGAAGCATCAGTCGGAAAAGCGCTATGGTATAACCTTGTATTTCTATTAAACTTGATTGAACCCCCCTTCAGACTTATTAATCGTATATGAATATGACATTTTCACTTTTTTTATTATTTTCCGTGTTCCCTAAACGGTTTACCACATCTTTATTCGTTAATTATCTTTCCATATTCTTTGTACGTCTCGCTCCCCGCATCGTTTCCTCTGTACCTGCCACTATAATACTTCATTTAAGTTCATCTCAGAAAGGGCTTTAGCCCTCCTCAAGGAAATTTTGTTTAGAAAGTTTGTTCGTCAGGATGAAAAAATTTAGCAGAAAAATATATGTAAAAAAAAATTTAAAGATTTAAAAAAAAAATAAAGGTAATTTTACCCAAATTAAGTAGCAGAGGAAAACACATTATACCGGGGATTATTTTTTTCTCATATAAAACATTCTTCAAATTGTCAGGGTACCATATTGATTTTCAATTAATTTTTTTTTGAACATGCTAATTAGACCAGTTCAAATGTTTACTTTTTTTTCAAAACCTTTTAATATTTGACTTTTTGCCGTTCTCCAAGATTATAGTAACTAAACATGGCAGTCATTTGAATTTTGGACCGCGGCTATACCTGTCGCACGGGTCTTAAAAATTTATTGTTGGTGGCTCTAAACAAAGGCACAAAAAAAATGTGATTGCTTGTATTTTTGGAATATAGCTCTGTAATGGCTTATCGTATAGCATTGATATAGGTATCAAATCTAAGCCAATAAACTTTGCTTCAATTTGTATAAATATGTTAATAACTCTTTTATTTGTGCCCATGATATTATGCTTGCTTTTATTTTTCTATTTTTTCCCCGTTCTAATTAGGTATTCTCCAAAGTTATTATTATCTTGACGTATATGTATACAAAAATGGAATAAATACAAAAATAAATTTATTCTTGAACAAAGCAGTAAACAATATCTCTGCTCATGGTCGATGATAATCGTAGTTGCAAAGTCAATTATAAGTTTTATGCCTCTTTTAGCAATATCATTTGTCAATTTTACTGACTTTACAAACCCCCATGTTTCTCTATAGTTTCCATTATTTTCTCAGCTATCAACCGATGTAATAAGCCAGGCGCTTTCAACCCGAGAGTGTCAAAAAGAAAATGTAAGACAGGTCCTACAAAGTCAGTGACAGATGTAGCTGAAGTGATGACTGGAAAAACTGACTGGCATTTTCTATTATATTCCGGATTTTTGGTTTTTGATAGCTGGATTGCCAGCTTTTGTTCATAAGTGTTGTTATGCTCTCATGTGAACTGAGTAAGGTGAATGGTATTAATTCCTGAGTCAGATACCAACCATGATTTCTAATTTTCTACAGAACAGAGGTTGCAATAAGTTGATAGTGAAACATGTTCTTAATCAATTGCAAATTGGGGATAGGAGCAATGGTGGCAGATTTTGCTGTTATCCAGTGCTTTGTTTAATATAAAGGCTTAGCTTAATGATGATGCCTTTTTCATATTTTAGTCGATATGAAAATATTAACATTTTTATTGAAAAGATATTCTTAGCCATTCAACGGACTTGATGAACTGCACCGAGCTTGGTCCAATGAATATCTCAACTAGCTTTCTTACTGAGAATAATCATACACAGTTGTTTCTCTGAAGTCTGCCTTTGGAGATGTCTTCTCTAGAAAAAATTGTATGCCATGAATTGATTTTTTCATCATGGGGTCCAATTCTTTTTCATCTTTGGCTAAAACCTTTGGATTGTCATTATTAAATAAGGACTAAACTTCTTTTACTTTACCAAATATTGTATTGGTTAGAACCTGACTTTAGCCAAAAAATAGCCTCCAATGCTCCCCCAATTATCACCTCTGATATATGATGTCAGCAAGTGAAGTAGAAAACTTTTTGCCCAAGAATGTCTTCAATCAGTTTTGCTGTTCCATGTTTCCAATATGTCTAATGTAGCCTTACATTGTTGAAGTGCAGTGGAACTTGTTATCAAATGAACAACGACCAATTACCCTACTTAATACTGTGGATCACCTGAGACGTGTACAGTGAGATTATTAACAGAGCAATTCTTACGAAGAACGTCCCTTAAAAGTTTTCCATCCCAGTGTAATATACATTATTTTGGGGGATTTTCCTTCAAACTATTCATGTATTTTTGGATATATATACGTCCAGATAATAATAACTTAGGAGAATACCGAAAAAGACAAAGAAAAAATGGGAAAAATATAAACACTAGTATTTTTTTATATTGGGTAAAATTTACTCATGGGTACAAATAAAGGGTTAATAATATATTTATACAAATTGAAGCACAGTTTATTGGCTTTGATTGGATACCCATATCTATGCTATATGATAAGCCTTGTGAATCTATAGTTAAAAGAATACAGACAATCACGTATTTTTTCACTTTTTTTAGAGCCATCAACAATCAATTTTCAAGGCCCATGCGGCAGGTATAGCTGCGGTCCAAAATCCAAATGACTGGTACATTTAGTTTCTATAGACCTTGGAGAACGACAAAAAGTCCACTTCTAAAAGGCTTGAAAAAAAATAGAAATTGAACAGGTCTAATGTCCATTATTTACAGGATTTTCATCATAAAGGAATAGGATATGCCTTAGAACAAGTATGTTATATAATTCTAAAAAAAAATAGATTTGAAGGTAATATTTAACTGTACTTGAAGTAGCTTTTTTTTATGATTTCAGTGATACAGTTTTTATTTTAAGAATGGAGTAATTTTATATCTTCGATAGCCTCCATCCTCTCTACGTATCTAATTTAATATTATTATTTCTTTATTGTCTACGACTTACATCTTATCTTCATTTTATTTTTTCACGTTATGAGCAATGTTAATAGAAACGTTTTTGAGACGATAGGAAAAGAAGAAGAATATAAAAAAATGAGATAAGAAATAGAAAAATTTACGTAATGTTCATTTAAAAATAGCCATAAAAACTTGGATGAAGCCATTTAACTCGCATTGACCTATAAATTATAAAAAGATAGTAATGGAATAAATATCATAATGCACATTTTTCCTTATTCTATTAATAATCTTCTAGGTATGCGTCTATGAAATGAAACTTTCGGCTATTGGTCCCTAAGTGTCGCCATTTAGACATTATAAACCTTTCCGAAAATATAAATGCTTATTTCGACAAGTGTCAACAATATTAAATCCTTGTTTGTATAGTTTCATTCAATTTCATTGAATGAAAATCATTGATTTTCTGTTAACAATTGAAGAGAAACGCTTCTCAAGCCCATCAAATGCTTGTGGAAGCTTACAATGGACCTGCTCTAAGCAGAGGACAGTGCTTCATGTGGTCTGAAAAATTCCAAAGTGATGATTTTGACGTGAGAAATGAAGAGTACGGCCGGCCACCTAAAAGTTTGAAGACGCCGAATTCCATGCATTGACCTTCTACAATCCGGTCAAACTGTTAACAACAACAATTGAACAATTTGAGCCATGTTATACGCCAAAGACGCCCAAAATATGAAACCAGGCAACACAAGGTAATTTTTCTTGATGACAACACACCACCGTATTGCTCTATAGCCACCCGCCAGCTTGTTGAACCGTACAACTTAGTTATACGGTTTACTTCCCATACCTGGCGCCTTCTGATTATCGTTTGTTTGCATCGATGGGACATTCACTCAATGATTTACGCATCGATTCTCACGCTGAAGCCAAAAAATGGATATATGGCTGGTTTACAGCCAAAGACGAACAATTTTTTTTAGAAAGGCATCCATAAATTGTCTGAAAAAAAAATGTGTGCCTAGCGAAGGTGCATACATTGAAAATTAAATTTATAACCATTTTTCACAATAAACGTTCAATTTTTTTTTTTAAAGTCTTATTTCATAAGGAGTGCATTCTAGTTCATCAATAAATTATGAAACTTTAAGAAACTTTATTTATAGAGTAATTCAATAGTTATTATATTATTTTTCTTCCTTATATTTAACAATTATAATTTATAGAAATACATTCATAAAAATTTACCTTTATATTATATAAATAGAAATTTCCGTTTGTTAGTCGAATACGTTTATCTTAAATTTAAATAATGAATACTTTTCAATACTCGTTTTTGTGAATTACATGAATGCCTAGAAAAAAAAATATTGAATAGTTTCCCCTATAAGGACGAGTGTATAGAATTCTTCCTTACTTAGTGATGTTTCTGATTGGAATTATTTGCTAAATTGTGTCAATTTTTTTATTCAAAAAAAAATATTGAGTTGCTCGTTATTACCTAATCTTTAAATGATATTATTGTTTCATCTATTACTCAATTACTACTACTTTTTTAATAGAGTTTAAATTGTAAAATTTGGGATATTTTTGTATGTTTGAAGGTCTTTAGAGCTTATAAACACTCATTTTTTAAATTACCATATGGATAAATAGTATGATAATAAAGAACACCACAGAATAATTTAAGTGAAAATTGACAAAACTACATTTTATTCAGAAAAAAAAAAGTATTCAAGAAAAAATAAATGATTTTGAAGGGTCTGAGAGTTACGTTTTCGAAGATGAGGGATAAGTAAAACTATGAATAAATTTAAAGTGTAATGTAATTTTAAAACAAAACAACATCAGAGTATGATATCGAGACTGATAGGACCCTTCCAATATGGCTTGAGAATGATGCAAATATGGAAGAAGTTCTAATACTCAAATGCCAAAATTTGGAACAAAAAGCTATGATAAGCTGTATCAATATGCGTCCACATTTGGATTACCTCAAGAAAAAATTTGTGGAGGGACCCCTGTCTCAAATACTTTGTTTAATAAACAGTTTGCTCCATTTAAAGGGAAATCAAGTATAAGATATTACAAACCGATTAAGCCTCATAAATGAGGGATTAAAATATTTGCTTATAATATTTGATTATATATAGTTATAAACAAATAATTATAATTATTTGTATTGCAAAACATACTATATTTATTATTGAAAAATATATACGATTGAGGGGTAAATAACGCAAATATTATTAGTGTCAGCTTAATAAAATTTTGTCAGGTGAAAGATCATATCCTAAATAGCCCCCAATATTTAGCTGTATGGTGTTAAAAAAGTTCTTGGAATACCAGATCATGAATAAAATGTAATTACAAATAATTTAAAGGGCTTAGACCCTCATGAATAAAACAATACATCATTGATAGAAAACAAATAAATAATATAAAAAATAAAATAAAAAGTAAAAACAGGTATATTAAACTACATAATTTTATTATTCTCCTATTGAGATTTCATTGCAATTAATGGACAACAAGACCTTTATCCTATTATACCTTAGTTCAACTATAAAAATTGAACGTTTTAACCTATTTTTGTTTTTATATTATTAAATCAATATAAGGGTTAGCAATCCTCAGGTAAATAAATCAATTACCATTTTCAACAATCAAACCTAAATATAAAGAAATACTGTCATCTAAAGAAACTGTCATCTTCATACTTTATACTACGACACACAATGAACACTTTAACAAAAGATGCAATGTCTGAACCGACAACATCAGGTATTTGTTGTATCAATAAAACTTTAACATTCATACACAAGTAAATATAAATATCTTCAACAATCGACCTACTGAAAGGATGCGAAGGAAGAACAAAGACCCCACTTGTTCACTGCAACATAAAACTAGTGGATGAACCAAAATATCTAATAACCCCAATATACATAAAAAATTATTTAGTACAACCTTTCTAAGGTTCTCTATTGTTGAATAAAAGAAAATCCATTACAAAAAAAACATTAAGGGACATTGAGAGATATATATAAATCAGATTACACTTAAATAAATTAATCTAATATAGAAATCCTGTATGATCTGATTGTAGTAACGATTATCTTCATAATAGGTCTCCAAGCTGAAGTCATATGCTTGATTCACTTGCAACGAGAGAAATTTAAACAATTTGCCAAATTTTATGAATTAAGGAAATTTTTATCTAATGGTTCAGTCAATTCATACAGAAATAAATATATAAATGGTTTTTGTATTTATACATGTATAAAGAAATATCCTTTAAATACAGGGTAAGGCAGCAAAAATGTGGGCGCGAGAGATGGAATAAGAAATTCATCAATAAGTTCTGAATAATAAGCCAAATATAATCTTAACATAAGAAGAAGAAAAGGTTTTTTGAAAAAAACTTTTTTCACTCAATATTCACTTTACAAACTTATTTTTAAATAAAAAAACTTAATATCTACCATTCCATCTTAAATATTATAATATATGAGCAATTGAATGGTTACCTTATTTCTAATCATAAATTTCTGGAGGTTTATATCCCATTGATGGTTAATATGTGCTTAGTGAAATTCTGTTGGAGGATAGTTGAAACATTTCAGTATTTTGGCAAATTTTCAAAACAAAGTATTTCAAAAAATAAAAAAAGTTCAATTTAAAGAAATCACTTCCCCCTGCTTTACAGGCAAAATAATTGTAGCACATTCTATGTTTTTAACATACCTACATACATTAGCATCTTGGCTTCGTAAGACCCAGAATATGGTTTATCTTGTATATGATAGCAATTCACTATTCCACGATATTCTTACATATCCCATGATGTGAGCAATCCTTTTCGATTGACTCTATGTCAAACACAAATATATTTTTACACAGGAGCAACAGAAAGAACTTTTGAAAAAATTCATAGAAAACATTATCTGAATATTGTTTAAACTTTCAAAGTCATGATAATAACGTCATATTCCGTTATTATAATGAATATCATACCTCACCTGTTGTACAAGTTCAAATAAATTAATTACTAATTATATTTGAAATATTTAAATTCCATACTCATGGTAACTGGATCTTTTCATTGTTTTGATCCTGGAATCTCTTTCCCTAGGAAGGAGTCCCCTCTACTCCCGTATGACACCTGATAATTTTCATCGGATGAATTTTCATTCCGTATCCCTTTATGAAATACGTAATTCGAACATCTGAATGAATTATCAAGTATAGAAGTATATTCCTTCGATTCCCTTTTCTTATTTTAGTCCTAACCCTTGGAGGCATAGAAGCCAACTTCTATTGTCTTATTGAACAAATAATGATTTTAGGCCTTAGCAATTGTCAAATTAATTTAAAATTGTAATACATAATAGTTTTATGGTTATTATTTGATATGGTTGTAGTACCTAATTAACATATCTTTATTTTATGTTTCACATCCAGAGCATTTTAGCTTAATCTGAAAGTAAATTGCCTCCGTCCTATTTTTAAGCCTTTTAATACTTATTGTGAAATGGGGCCACCTGTTATCATTTACTTATCTATATTATGCAAATTTTGAGAGGTTAAGAGTCATTTTTTTATAATTATCCTACGTCCAATGTTGTAAAACACATCATTACAATTTATCCATGCATGAAAGACATTGTAAATTGTCTTCTTGACTTGACATTCCCTAATTCAACATATATATTTTATCCCTTATTAATAGCATTTACACAACAACATTTATCATTTTGTAAGTCATCTTTATTAATTATATTTTGAGTTAATTTGTACGAAAATATATCATATGAACACAAGGATATCTCAGATACAAAAATAGCAATACAAAATATGATTTTTACAAGAATAGATATATATTAATATGTATATATATTTCTAGTTAATAGTTTATGTTAAATTTTTCTTTATATTACATTCTTTGTGTATGTTGAACTTGAATATAATCTCATTTTATGCTCGAGCAATAACTTGTCATCATATGCACATCCCAACTTCCTCTGCCTCGTTTTTTCATCATTATTAAATTTTGATGATATGTCTTTCTTTAAATCACTGACATCACCAAGATTATGAAGAAAGCTTTCAATATGACTATGAATAAAATGAACTTTGTCACTCATTTTATATTACATTGCTTCCATCAGTATATGCTCTTAATCTTTGTAGCTTGTTTATTTGTGGTTTCCCAGGAAGTTATCAACATAATTGAAAAAAAAAATTAAAGTATTTATTTCCACATTTGTGATTTTATTAAACAAATCTTCATCTCTGATGAGTTTTATACTTTAAGCCCATCAAAAACAACGTATTCCAGGGAAAAACTTTTTATCTTTCGAATGTATAAGACATTAACTTTGGGCCTAGACAATATTTTTCATTTAACTGTGACGATTTCTGCTCCGATGTTGTTTATTTCTAATTCCAAATCAAGTTTCCAATCATTTAATTCTAGCTGATCAAATTCTTTAAGGTAATCTGATGTATCTTCTAAAAATTCGAAGTATAGATCGTTTCTTTCTTCAACGTCGACTTGATTTTCTAGAAGAGGTTCATATGTTTGTACCAGAATTTTATCAAAATGAGGGAAGATTCTCGTCAAGTTAATTCGTAAATCTAGATACAAATTAACTTAATTTACAACTACAAAAATCAGGGACAGTGTTTTTGATTAAACGAAAATACGAAAAAACGTCAGATATCTTATCCAAGAGATATGACTGAAGAAAGATAGAGGGAATCGAAGAAAGGTTCTTGATCATCTATCTCAAGAGATGTTCCAAGTCGGATTCTGTATTCTACGAAAGATTACGCGATAAAAATGTATCCTAGAAAAACTATTTAAAAGAGTAGAATTGATTATTTCTTTGGGAAGGAGATTCCAGGATTGAAAGCATAAAAAATATGAATATAATGTTTATTATTTGCTTGTACACAGCCATAAAAATAGGATCACTCAAAAAATACAAAATCCTTCAATATTCTTATTTTTTAAATTGATCAAAAATATGAGTACAATATCTTGACATATACGTTAATTGAAGTATATACTTATGTAAGCATCTTTAAAAAAAGATTGAGAAATAAAACTATAACAATAAAATAAACGATATACGTTGGTTCATTTAGAATACTTTTTATACTGTAAGAAACAATCGACGATTGAAATTTAAACTATAGTTCAAATAAGAGGGATACTATCAGCATTAACAAAGTTGAACCAGGTTTAGGGATCTTGATTGTTTTTTGTTTCATTATTGGTGCTTGTTTAGATATAATTTTTGGTCTATACATAATATGCACTGCGGCATAAACTTTATATCAAATGTATTCAACTTTTCATGGAACGAACTACAGAAAAGAAGCTAATATTATGAAATAATTAAAGACAAGATTTCCTGCAAAAAAATTTTTTTCCTCAGGAATTTTTTGTGGGAGTAAAACACCGAAAAATACAAGGTAAATGGGATCCCGGGAGATAAACTAAATTAACTACACTATGGGAAAAAATTAACTTAGGAATTAAACCAATGGATTGTTTTTTTCGAGATTAAATAAGAGTCATATGTTTAAACATTTTTTGAACAACTGTCAAATCTATTTATTGTCTCTATGTAGTTCACATACCTGCTTATTTTGAAATATTTGAGTTTAAAATTTATCACATTTTCATGTTGAAACGTTTAACAACTATAGTAATTTTTTTATTTACCTTTAAATAAGTGAACAACGGGTTGGATCACCAAGCTAATTTTTTTTTGCCATACTGTTGTTACTACTCAAAGATAAGTAGGATTTTTTTAATGTTATGCTCCGCCAAATGTCTGCAGTTACCTTTGTGTAAAAATTGAACAAGTTGACGATATTAAAATGCAAGTGTAGTAGTATTTCGGCGTCTAATTTTTGTAAAATAGATTTTTTTGCTTACTTTAGATATCTCTTAAATGAATAAATCAGTAGGGCATGAGCAAATTAAAATACATCATTTTCTGCAAGATGGCGTTACTATACTCGTGTTTTTAAACAACGATCATGCCCTATTGATCTGAAAGTTTTAAATCTAAGGGGTATACACAGTTATATCCAAAAAAAAATTAATTAGATCATTTTGAGAGAGATAATAAGTGGTCTATTAAAATCTGAACACTTTGAATTTTAAACTTCCATAAGACATAATTTATTAATTAGCAACAAAATTATTACTATAAGTAAAAGTGTGTCCGAGATCACTTAATCATTAATTTAGCAATGATGGCTTCAAGGTAGTAACAGAAGACCTGGCACCCGTAGTGCTCTGTCATGGTATCCCAGTGCTGGCTGGCAGTGGCTTTGACGGCTTCGGTCTTTGGATAAAGGACACTCCATATTTTCCTCTCAGGATACACCAAAAAGATGTAATCGAGGGGATTGCCATCAGGGGGGGGGAGTCAAAAAAGAGTTCGAAAGAACTCAAACTACTCATTCAAAAGAGTCTTGCAATGGAAGATATCGGTCTCTTCTTTTCTATTGTGAAAAGGCGCCTCTTTACCCTCTCAAGGCTCTTATCACCCACTTTTTGGTAGATCTCTATACACTCTCGTGTGAAACCACAATACCTTTTGCATGAGCTCCATGGACTTGAAGGACTGGCCTGGACTGTTGTTTCTTCAACTCTTCTAGGTCATTGAATACCTTTTTTTTAGAAATCAATATTTTTTTTTTTTTTTAATTGTAAATTTATTTATTTCAATTTTAAAGTTAAAAGAAAAAAACCACTTTCCTGCTCAAATAAGAAGTGACCTTTTCTCGTACTCAATTTTACTTTGAGTGTGAAATAAAACTTTTTATTTTGTAACCACATATCTATATGCAAAATCCTGACCTTCAATTTATGAAAAAGTTTGGATGTCAAATTAATGGTGGTGATGATAAGATCACCTCTTTTATTAAGACTCGTGAATATCTTACCATTTTTAAATTTGCTCCAACTAATAATGTGGACGTTAAACGATATTTTAGTTTGTGTAAAACGACTTACTTTAATTACTTTGAATGATCCCTATTAAATTGTAATATTGCTCAATTTTGAAATTGTGAGTGGCCATTTTCATAATTTTAGCGTCTTTTTGTTTTTTTTGCTGAAAAATTGCTTAAAAATCTTAAGTCTATTTATCATATCCTTCCTATGTCCAGTTTTTGGGATAGTCTTTCATTAGTTTCTAAATAATTCCCAGATTCTGGAATCAATTATCAATCTTTCAAATATTGTTCCTATTATTTATCTACAACAAAAAGAATATGAGCAAGGAAGATCTGTTTTTTTTTTTCTATGGAACATGTCCTTTTTGTATACAAATATATTTAATCTAAATAATCTATTCTACACAATGTTCAGTCTACAAATTTTGATATTCTGTTATACAATTACTTACTTTTTTAAATGATGAACAGTATTTGCACATACTCGAAATGAATACTCTATAATATATTTGTTAATTAGAAAAATAATGTTATATGACTAATTGATAGATTTCTACTTTTTTTATTTTACTCGAGAAAAACTTATCTATTTTTTTATACAAAATAATACAAATTTGGAAAAATAACTTTAGTCTATGGAATATTTAATAATAAAAGCGCTCATAGGATCAAGACTTCTTCGATATACCTTTGAGCGTATTAGAAGCGATCTCAGTGATTGATTTCTTGGATTTTTTATCCTTGCCTTTCTTTTTGGTTTCTTCCTTACCATTGACTCCTTCCTTCGATTCGGATTCTTCTTTCTTTTTTCCCATCCCTAAATTTGTGAGTGCTAAATAAGATTGGTGATTCTTGGGCTCTTGGATCCCTTCTTGATCCGTGCTTTGATCACTTTCGCTTGTAGCTGGTACTGCACCATTTGCTTTATTACTTTCAAGTTCCTCTAGCGGTGACTCAGTAATAACGGAATTTCTAGGTATTGAGGAATCATTTCGTTTAGGTGAGGCATCCTTGACTCCATTCCCCTTGGATTCGGGTATTCGTGTTGGTGAAACTGGGGATGTAGCCGTGTTGGGGGGAGGAGAAAACAGGAGTCTATTTCGACTTTTTCGGGATTTCCTAGAGCGAATACTACATTCTGCAACGGATTCATCTCCATCATCAACCAGCTCAGCATTTTCTGCGTCACACAGACGTCTTGAAAACGCATTTAGTGTGTCCATACTTGATCGGAGCAACATTCCAATGAACTGTGTGTAGCGACTGTTCTTATGGTCTGTGATTCCTGTTGACGTGTATGCATAGATTTGAATTCTATCTCCTTTACATACTTCAAGTACGATATTTTGTCCAATCATAGTTTTACCCTGTTTAAAGAGAAGACAAATAGTGAACGTAACTCTTGATATAAAATGAGATTAAAATTGGACTGACATACCTTATTTTCCATACCATCTTGATCAAATAAATTTGAAACATCCTTTCCATTCTTCCTAATGGACAAAAGACACTTCTTCATGTCATACGTGCAAACTGATATCAAAAACAGATACACTCCATCTTCGGGAACTAAAAATATCCCTGATTTTGGATCCATATGATGCCCAATATTTACATTCGTGCCTGTAAAAGTAATGTAGTCCTCTCCCCCCGCGGAGTAAGAGTCATCTCTATACGCATTAAAGAGAACTGAGCAAGGCTTTGTTGCAAGATCAAACAGCAATTGACATTCCTTGTAAATACTATGCTTCAAATTATCTATATGCCTTGATGCTGACTTTCCGAATAATGCCATTTTACCCTGTAGCTCATTTGTATCGTTCAAACGATCGCTATTTACTTTATCAAGCCTCTTATTCAGATCCAAATTCTCTCCATCAATTACTTCTCTCAATGCCTGTCGTTCCTTTATGATTTTTTCTTCGATAATGTTTCTGTCATTCTTCTGTATATTTAGCAATTCCGTATTATCCGACTCTCTAACATCCGCTTCTTTCTTGATCTTTTGATAAAGCTCTGTAATATCACTCTTTCCTTGTTTTTCTGCATTGTCGAGTCTTTGTTGCATTTCCATTTGTTCTAATCTTCGCATGTCATGCTCTTCATTTAACTTTCGAGTCAAATTATCTCTATCTTTATCAATTGATATTTGAAGCTCCTTCTTTTCGTTTGCCATTCGTTCCTTGATGATGTTTTGCTCCTTTTCTCTATCTGCCTTCTCACGTTTCATTAAAGCTATTATTTCATTGGAATCCTTTTCCAATTGATTTAATAAGGTTTTAGCGTCTGATTCCATTTGATCTCTCAAGTCATCTCTATCTTTTTTTATATGTGCAGTTATGAGCCTCAACTCTTTTCGCCTGTCGTCTTCATCCTCCTCCATCTTGGTTGTAAGAGACTTCTTTTCTATTTGTATTTTGTCTTCCAATCCATTTGTTTCCATATCAATCTTTTTCCGAATGTCTTTACTTTCATTGTCAATTTTCTCTCTCAACTCCTTTTTGGTAGCAATAATGGAGGCAGATAGATCCTCATCTGAAAGTTTAATTCTTTTAAGTACATCTTCCTTGTCATTTTTCATTGATTCGTTTATAGTCTGTACATTCACTTCTAGAGCATCCCGAACACCTTGGATTTCCTTCACACGATTTTCATTTTCTCGTACTAAAATGTCCTTTAATCCATGAATTTCTCCTCTACGAAGCTCATTTTCATTTTTAAGACGGTCAAACATTTGAGTAATTTCATTTCCCTGTTCTTTTTTCGATTCTTCTAAATTTTTTTGAATTTTTTCCGCCTCGATTTTTCGTTTTTCCTCCTCTTGTGCCATTTTTTCATCTAGTAATTGTGTTCCAACCTTCATTTGCTGTGCTAATAATTCCTTGTCCTGTTTCATTTTGTCTTGTAAGGCTTTAGTATCCTTTTGTCTCTCTTCATTATCTTTCAACATCTTCTCTTTGAGAGATTGAGCCTCTTTATCCAATTTTGCTTGAAGAGCTCGATTCTCGGCTTCAACCTTTTTTTTCATTTCTTGTGCATCATTTTCCAAATATGCCTGAAGTTCCTTTTTCTCCTTTTCCATTTTTTCCTTAAGGGCATTTGCCTCTTGAATTCTCTTTTCATTCTCAGCATTTAAATGCTCGTTGATTTTACCTATTTCAGCCTTGCGATTCGTATTTTCATTCTTCATGTTTGATTCAAGATCCTTCAGTTCCCTTAAAATGAAATTGAAGGATTACTTTTATGTAAATCTTTATATATTTTTACTTTATCTAAATTGATAATTAAACTCCCTTTTGAAGGGAGTTTAATTATCAATCTAAAATCAATTTAATCAATCTAATTTAATTTATCAATTTAAAATCAAATTCAATTTAAGCCCAACTTTTCGGATTGCAAATTGATTTTTTAAGCACCCCCCAAAAAAAAAAAAATACTTTTTCACCATTGAATGTGTTTTAATCTTTTGTCAAAGTAATAACAAAAAAATCACGAATGTTATGATCATTTAAGCCTTTTTATGCTTAAAGCAATCTTTTTAATTTAATAAAGTAGAGTTTTAAGATCATATTACAGGTCAAATTCATCTAAATTTTTATTTAAACGTGTATAATAGGGGTACAATTTTTAAGGTGACCTAAAAGTGTTAGCCTTTAAGGGCGTTTTTCGACTTGTATAGCCATTTAAAAATGACTTTTTTTAACAACATTCCATATTTGTAAAGGGATTTAAAAGTTTTCATTTTAAAGTTAGGTTGTTGAATTTCATAAGTTCAAAAAAGACGGATTTTTTATTTTCCAAGAGTGCTTAAAATTTCATTTTGCATCCTAAAAGTTGTAATTTAATTTGCTCATTTTTATGATTTAACATTGGGGGAGGGGGTCTACAGTCTAGTTACAGGTCTAGTAATAAATTATACAGTACTTATACTTTGTTTTCAAAAGGACATGATCTTGTTGTTCCCTTGTTGTATATATATATTGGCCATATTATTTTGTCTATTAATGAATTTTGGCTATCATATAGAAATGCAAATAAATTATAAAGCTACGCTTTGAATAAAGCATGACTAAACAATATTATAAGACAGTATCGAATAAAATACAAGGAGTTTAATATTATGAAATATATTTGTTTGATTCATTTTAAAAATTGGGAGGAAATATTATGGCAATAATAGTCAGAGAGTAAGTAAGTTATACAGTTGGTATGATTTACTTATTTGGCTAACTACCAAATTATTTAGGGGATTTGTTCTTAAGATTGTCCCCATCAGCCAAACGATGATTTCTGACCCGACAGACAGTGTTTTGTTAAAGAGAACAATAAAGGTGATTTTCATATTTTTTTCGGTTTTAGTATATGAAAAAAAACTATTTAAATCGTTTTAATCCCTTTTTTTGTTTCTTTTCGTTTGATCGTTTGAAATTTATTAGTGTAATGCGTAGATTGAGATACATAAATAAAGTTGTAAATCATCAGCATTTTTTTAGTGTGCAAACTTTGTTGTCTTTGGCAGCATGAGAATTTTTTTTTTTATATATATATAAATGTTATGATTATTCTTTCATTCTTGAGGAGAGATGATCTAGGTATAAAGTCAATACAGGTGCGTTTGCTCATAAATGATGGTGAGCAATCCTAATAAGTCTTTGGAACTCTTTTGGAATCAGAATATAATTGAGGATTGACAATTTAGTAATTCCTGCTTTGTCTTTGCCAAATACGTAATGGAATTTCATATTATTTCTTTCATCTTCTAGCTAATATAATGAAACGTCATCACAGTAGGACAATCTCCTTACAGGAGTGACACCACAGGGAAGGGCTGAAGGGGCTGTAGCCCCCCCCCCCCAAAAAAAAAGGAATTTTGTATTCTGCATAGAAAATGTAATATATTAAATTTAGATAGATTTTTTTCCAAAAAATATAATAATCTCTGAATAGCTATAAATTTTTGAATATTTGAAATATAAGTTTAGTATTTTTTTTTTTTAAATATTAAAGTTTTTTATAAAATCTGCATTTCTGTAAGATTTTGTGAATAACTATGCATTATAGAAATTTCTGACTGAAAAATTTAATATTTGAATTTTTCTTTTAAGCAATTTAATATTTCAATATTTTTTCGAAAAAATTTAATTTTGAAAAATAGTTATCTACTTTGGAGAAAATGTAATTTTTTGTGAATAGCAATGGATTTTTGAAATTATTTTTCGAAAAATATAATTTTTGATTTTTTTCCCCGAACAATATTATTTCATGAAAAAAGCTGTCTATTTTGGAAAAAACTTTTTCCATAAAAAATTTCATTTTTTATTAATGAATATGGATTTTTAAAATTTTTCATCAAAATTTTAACATTTGTAATATTTTTTTATCAAATTTTTACATTTGAATCTTTTTTTCATAAAATTGTGTGTTTAAGATTTAATTTTAGAACTTTTTTTTCAAAACATATTACAAGTTTTAATTTTTGTAATTTTTTTATTAATAGCTCTGCATTTTAGAAATTTTTCTCCAAAAGATATAAAAATTTTAACTTTTTTTTTTAATTTATACTTTGAAAGAAGCTCTCTCTCTCTATTTTAGAAAACAAAACTCAAAAAAAGTTAAATTTTTGGGAATAGGGATGGATTTTTGAATTTTTTGTTCATTAAATTTTATATTTGAAATTTTATTTTTTTTAAATTGCAGTTTCTTTTATTCATAGCTATGAATTTTAGAAAACTTTTAGAGAAAAAGTTTGATATTTAAACTTTTTTTCCAAAAATTTTATTTTTTGTGTACAGCTCTAGAATTTTGAAATGTTCTAAGAATAAGTCTAGATTTTTGAAATTTATTTCCTAAGAATTTAATTTTCCATTTTTTATTTTTTTAAATTTAATTTTTCAAATATTTGCCAAAATATTCTAATTTTTGGATTTTTTTTTTTTGCTACCCCCCCCCTCACACACACACATATAATCCTTGGGACGCCTATGTCTTTCAATTACCACTTCAATTTTTGTTTCTTATTTGGGTATAACAAAATTATGATTATGATTTACACGCCAATGCATGAGGACATAGCAGGCCATATATAAAGTGCAGTGAGTTAATAAAAAATGTATTTTCAATTCCTTCATATTATTTTTTTATAAATACAAAAATTCTAGTTTAGCTTAACTATGGTAAACAAGATTAAAAATTTTGAGAATACATTAGTATCCATAAAAAGCCATTTTGTCTTTGTTAATACCATTGTTGGGGACTTGCGACTCAAATTGATCACACAATCAAAAAGCCACAACTTGATAATATTCGAAAGCTACGACTCGTGACTCAACTTGGACTCGAAAACCACGACTCACAACTCGACTTGGACTTGAAAGCCAATCAATATATTGTTATCAAAGTTGTCAATATGTAATTCTCCTTTTGATTTACACTCAAGAGAATTTAGACTATTTTCGCATTCCTAATTATGGACTTGAAATGATTTCAAAATAAATATATCGACAAAACTGGAAAAATATTCTAGGACTTTTTTTTTTACTACGATCGTGTATATTGAAACAAACAAAACAAAATCGGATCAAATTTTTAAGATGATCAAATGAAATTAACAAAATATAATATAAAGAAATAAACAAAACGATGAATATGCATAAATATAAAGTTTTTTGATGGTTTAACAAAACAACAGGAGTTAAAAAAACAGACATTTACAAAAATACTAATAGACAACATAATTATATAGGCATTTAATTAGTATGGGCATCAATTGACAAAATATACATCTTCACAAAAACCAAATAAATAGGCTATTTAAAACAATTATTATAAAACCAAGCATCATGGGGTGTACTCAGATTAGCTATATCATGAGTATTAAAGCATATAGCCTCGTTTATATCTTTTAAAGCCAGATAAGTACTCAGGGATCCTTATGAAAGATGACTTTCATTTTTCAACTAGAGGATGAATAATAAAAACTTATTAGTAATGAACATGCTCCATACATGTTCCTTGGAAATTCTCTAACACATCAGAGAAACTCATTGTGACAGTCTATATTATAGTCTCGATACCATATTACTTCCTTTAATGCTGAACTATGTGCAAAAAAGTTTGCAGGAATATTGGTGATTAGATTGTTGGAAAATTTGCAAGTTTCTAAATTGGAGAGGGGCGTTAAAAGACCCTTGGTATTAAGTTATCTGACGTAAGAGAAATTAAAGTGAGATTTCGTAGTCCAAACAAGGATTTTCTCTCAACCTTTAAAAATGTAACTGAAGCAATTTTATGGTATTGAGATTCTGGAGATTTCTGAAATTAGGAAATTGTGGTAAGTCAATGCCAAATCCTTCGAAATTTATGAGATTCCTTAAATGTATAAATGCATCGAGTGAATTAAAGGTAAATCCAGGATTGCGGAGCATTAAGCACTTTAAATTTTCCATTAGGTAACATTTAGGTAGAATAGATGGACTTATATTTCGACTGGATTTAAAATAGTTGATTCCATTGCAAGGGCGTCGAGTTTAGTTATTTTGAGTATAATGAAGAAATGAGAGTAGGTCAACCCACAATTTCGAAGGTTTTACCAAGGGATCCTGCTTCATTGAAGAAACGAGTAACTCTGTCACTAACTTTTTTTAAAGTGATAGGACATAGGCTGAATACAATCGTATACCGATATCATCCAAATCAATTTATAGGGTGAAGAACGATTCATTTTTGTTCTTATAATGATTTAAAATCTTCTCATTTAGATAAAAACAGTTGTCTCGAGTATTTATTTAAAGCTTATGAGTAGTTTTAATAACTCCTATTATTTACAGATGATCACACCCGAAATGAACAACGTTGGTTGATATTTCAAAGACTATTTAAAGTAAAATAATGATTTTTGGAGTAGATAAATAACCCATTAAGCCCAATTAAACTATAACACAAATATAATTAGTGCTTATATACAAGAATATATACTCTGGGCCCAAGTGTATATGTACCTATACTGCTCTAGTACTATAAAAAGATATGTTTTTGTGGAGAAGAATCTGTATAAATATCTGAGGAATGAATAAAATCTACAATGTTCATCATTCTAATAAAACACACCCACAAAATTATTTGTTATAATAAATACTTATTTGAATTTAAAAAAGCTTTCTCATAAGACTTAAGATGAAATGAATGTAGTCATTATTTATAAGAATACCATTGAGCATAGATAATTTCTTCTGGAACAGTGGCAACAACAAAAGTCAGTAAATACATATGTATTGCTCTACCAGGAGGTATCTGTATATATTGGAGGGTATCATTCAATACGAAAATTGAGATAACAAAGTTTTAAGCCTGCTAAAAGTTGCGTCTTGGCAATAGAAATGAAAGCAGATAAATAGATTTTGGGTAGACCCCCTCTGACCCACTTTTTTTATCTTCTTCTTCTTCCACTTTACTATCAAGATATAAACACTTTACTTTTTTAATCAAATGGTGTGCACACAAGAATTTATGGCTCTTTGCACCCTCGGAAAATCCTTTGACATTTTTTTAGTAAAATAAGGTTATTCGTTATATGATAATACACATATTTAAAAAAAAGTTAGTTTTTTATAAGAAGCATGACAAAAAAGTTTTACTTCAAACGGAAACTCAGTTCTTGATGACGTCACTCAACTTTATTTCTTCTGTTCTTAGTCAGTTCTAGTACTGACACTCCAAAAGACGGACAGTTTTAAGGACTGGTTTAACGGGACTGACAAGAACTGTCCTAAGAACAACCAATAGTGGGTGACAACAAACCCTAGATTAAAACAAAAACTATCTGGACTACACCTGCATGATCCGGTTCCAACCGTCGGTCCTTTTGTATTTAATTATTTGGGTGTGAGATAAGGAGGGGAAAATTGGAGTTTTTTTTTTTTTATACTGTAAATTTTTGTTAGTTCTTCGATGGATTAGACGGTTTTTTTAAATGAACTATTCCTTGTTTAATACAACTATACTATAAGACAATTAATTTCTTACTACATTGAAACAAATAAAAGCGTATATTTTGTATCTTTTTTGAGATACAATATATAATTTAAATATTAGTGCTGCATGGTGATTTCGTGCATAAGCTATTTTAAGCCTTAATATGGTTTGTCCCAAAAATAGTACAAATGTTATTTTTTTTACAATACTGATATGAGTAACACATTAAAACTTCAACAAAATACTTTGGTACTAATGTGTTAAATATTGAAAAGTAGGTAATTTTTATGGTGTAAAGATAGAACCAGTATACAGTACAATATCGCCCGACAGTTTAGGCTGCTTCGTACACATTGACAACTGTCTTTCAAAGTAATGTGGTAAGAAAAACAAAAATTGTAGAAAAAATATATTTTTGTGATAATATATAACCATAAAGCTATTTTATTAAATATGGATCTACATCTAAAAGTTTAGCACATAAATAAATGTTATATTATCCAAGGAATGCTTAAATACACGGACTCTACTGATTCTGCCCAACATATTATTTTATGATTGCCAAACATTTGAGCATTTAGGATTCTTTACTCACAACAAATCATGTATTTCCCTTTTTTATGCTTTATACTTGTTTCATGTTGCCTTAAGAGACTCAAAGAAAAAAAACATACGTGTATTGTCTCAATGGGTGGGGGTGAGGGGGGTAGATATTTCAACTTTAATTCTGATAGGTTTAATTTTTTCACCGCGCCGTGTTAATTTTTATGTCCTGTGGCAGTTGTATTGTCTTTGCCCTATGTAAAAGTTCCATTTTTCTTTATTGAGGTTGCGTGGAAGGGTGAAAATAATTCAGATACAATGTTTTTTGGTCTCATTTTTATTTCAACTGCCTTGTCGCTTCTTTTCTTTATGTACCTTAAGGGGCATTCCACGTCAAATCGATCACTTGTCAGACAGCACCATCTACGATTTATTTGAAATTTTGCATAAATCTAAATATTGAATAGAAACTCAAAAATCTAAAATTTTAGTATTCTATGATCTCCATATCAGGAGTTAGAGGCTCCTAAAGTTCAAGCCTCGAGGCCAGCACCCATGGATTTAAACAGCTATTTCTCTTGTGTTTTTAATTATATCGATCTAATAATTTAAACAGAATTGCATAGATATTTACACATTCATTATTCTATATTTTATACTTTTACTCAATAAAATGACTCTTTGATCTTGGGGTCATGAGGTCAAATCTTTGAACTTGAAAATTTCAAACATGGTATAATTCAATTCTTTTCAAGTTTTCATGAAATGGCTGCCAACATGTATTAATTAATTTCAAAAAAGTTTTGGGGCTACTTTCAAATTTCGGCCAACGCTATAAGCGAAATACTAGAATGGGATGTACAAAACTTGGGTACAATATTCGAAAAAATGGTATAAATATAGAATAACCAATGTGTAAATATCTATCCAATCTTGTTTAAAATAGATCGATAGCTGTTTCAAAAAACATTGGTGCTGGCCTCGGGGCTGGAACTTTAGGAGCTTTTAACTCCTGATATGGAGGTAAAAGAAAACTAAAATTTTAAATTTTTGAATATCTATTCAATGTTAAGCTATATGCAAAATTTAAAAAAAAATTAGAGATGGGACCGTAAAATATGTCCCTTTTTTCCTTGATTTGGCATGGAATGATCCTTAAGTGTCAACGTACGTGCTTCAACTTGCCATATAGTTTATTTTTTGTTTTTTAATTATAACAATAATATATAACTAAACAATAAATCAATTATCATCATTTCACTCTCAAATGAACCACAATTTTTGATAAAATATAAAGTGTTTAAAAATGCATATTTGAATATTTAAAAAAAAAATGAATGAACTTGGAAAAAATTACTCCGAGATGGTAAATTCAGAAAATTTGTTATAAATCATGATAGGATGAACTGGCCATACTTCAATTGAAGTAATGTGTCAACTTACCCGGTGTTTCTCTTCACTCACATTTTATGATGATAAATATGGCCAAATATTCCGTTTAGGATAAGTTTGTTGTATATGCAGGACATGTGTATATAATTCGTATGTCTCTCTGACAGTTAAAAATAAAATAATTATATTTGGTCGATTGCCAAACAAATTACAAATATCCTTACCAATCTGAAGATATAATTGAAACGGCTTCCAATATCTATATTATTAGATCATAAGTTTCTTAGTAAATAAAATACTAATATTTAGAATTGGATTGGAGTATTACTCGAACTCAGAAAAGAATTGATATAATTAAAGACTTTTTTTTTTTTGTAAATTACTCAAACTTGTCCAAAATATCTTTTGAAAAACTTAAACTAGTTGTAACACAAACAAAAATATTTTTTTATGTAACGGACAATCTTAACTGTACAGACCATGGGTAAGGGTATATTTTTATCTTATTAACTTAATGTTTTATTTAAGAATCTAGTAAATATTTCGTGGAGCTTAGAGTTATTTCTTGATAGCAAACTCTTACTCGATTTTAGAAGCTCGAAGTAAAAGATGAGTTTAATCGCCAAACTCAAACTCAACTTCATATCAATCACATAAATATCCTACATGACCAAACTCCTTTACTTTCACTCGAATCCAACTCTATTAGTGTAAGAAGTAATATATTTTTTTAAATATCCTGATTACAAATGATTGATGTTTGTTTATTATTTTAAAGTACATTTTTTTTTTTGGAAATATATCTACTAGCTTCCTAATAATCGAATTCTTTCAATGAGCTCCAAATCATTCTGTATTTTTAACACTCATCACTTATATATGCCCCGAGAAATAGCTGAATCAATAAATGATTACTGATTTGTTGTATTACTTTCATTGTTATCTCCATGAAATGATTCCTTTATATGTAACTGCTGATAATTATAGCCTGTTACCTGATTCTTTCAGCATGTTCCTTCTTGAATCCCTCCTTAAGGTCATCTACATGTTTGTCAACTTTTGCATCCAGCTTTTCAATTTCTTTCGCAATGCTTTCCTCAATTCCTTTACATCTCTTCTCAGCCGCACTTTTTATGGATTCATTATCCTTCAATAGGTAATCAAATATCTCGAATAAGATATGAGAAAACTTATCCACCTCCTTAACACGGAGCTCAATGTCCTTAAGATTTAACATCCTTGGACAGGTTTTACGTTATTCGTCTTCAAATCCAATGTATTGTAATATTATGTCAACCTAAATGTGGGAGAAAATATAGAGGGATAATTGTGTAATATTTATATATCAATACATAGCCAACTAGTACAAAAATAAAATATAAGTTGGTATCTTCATTATTAACTCAATATGCTCCTAAAATATTGGGAAAAATTGGATCATAAATAAATAAATGTTCAAGTAGAGAAAATTGTTTATTTTAAACTTTGGAAAGTCATTGAGTTATTGTTTTGAGACTTTTCTAATTGGTGAGTGATTTTTGTCACAAAATTAGATTATTTAATCTCAGGGGATAAAATATGTCAATCGTATACAAAAACATGCATCTTACTGATCCTGAGAGGTTGTAATAAAGATATTTCGTTATTTTAGAAACAAAAATATCCTATTGGGACATTTCAAAATTGCATAAGAGAGGCAAAATAGTTTTTTTTTAATATTCAACTTTATGTTATAACATTTTTGTTAGGAAAAACACAGGTGAAGGAGAAGGCGAGAGTAAGACATATGATACTAATGAATTAAGACCCTTTTGTTAATATAAGCTGCCAGTTATATAGGATTTTGGAGGAAGAAAAATAATTATTGCTATAAAGAGAAGTACCTTCTACATTTTAATTCATTAATGCATGGAAAATATCTTAATTACATTTGAATTGACATATATTTATTTAAACCAAAGATAAGCGAGAATGCTTACTTGAGAGGGAGAAGAATTTATGACCACTGAGACATATTAAATAATGGACAAAGCAGGAGAAAGAGCACACGCAGCACCCGTTTTTCCTTACAAAAATGTCAACTCTAGTTACAACTCTCTGATTTATAAGCTTTCATCCCTGCAGTGTCCAATACGTATTAGTTTAGAGATCCTCCAATTTTGGCCGAATATCTTGCTCTAGTATTTTTGTATTTTAAAGTTGTTTTTTTAGGAACGACAATTCTTGGGGATTTCTGATGACTTTTTTTAGAAAATAAATTTCAAAATGACATGTAATTACCAAAAAGACATATCTTGAATTACTTGTAGAGCACTTCTGCATTGAATGGTCTCACTTAAGAGTCACTGTTATAACTAATTGATAAAAAGTTTACCAGATAGGACATTGTTAATTTTTTTTTGGCTATTCCTAGAATATCACATACATACCAGAACATTATAAGTTTACAATGACTAAAAGCGTCAATAAACAGTTAAAACCATAAAAATACTAAATGTTGAACCCAAGTTTGATAAAATTTACATTTAAGGTACTTGGCTTTATTTTTAGTGATATAATGATGTATACTGTTGCTGTATACTTCAGGATCAAAGCATTTTCTACCTTTGAACTTCTTATAATTACATTGATAAAAGTCGCAATAATGAGAGTAATTAATACAATATTTTTACGAACTATTCAAGATAAGTTGAGCTCTCTAGTGATAACTGAATTTGTGAAATTTGATAAAAGAAGATATTTTTATCAAAAAGCAGCGATATACAGAAAGAAAAAAAATGAAATGTGACCACTTTGGTTCATGTTGAAATAAAAGGTAACGTCTTCATTATAACGAACAATTCTATGTTATGCATTATAATAAGTTTCATATAATGATTTATAGAAAACTATATAATAGGAAAATACCCGTTCCTACCCTACATAAAAAACAATGCATGCAAAGCCGGTAACGTTATGTCTTAGAGCACGCTTATTAGCGTGCAAGTACTTTGTAAGCATTAGGTCGATCCAAGTTAGATATTTGGAAACGTTTCAAATTGAATACGTCATCCATACAACTGCAATATGCCGCATTTCTTGTTCTTTTTCATGATGTCAAAAAAAAAGAATATCTTAAGCTTACACCACTAATTATACTTAAAAAATAAGAATCCAATTTTACTTAAACGTACTTATACAATATTTTACGTAATTTTAAAAGCAGGGCTTGGAAAAATATGTTAAAAAAATTTACAAAAATATGTTATAAGGATTTCATGACCTATTTTTCATATATTAAAATCTGAATTTATAAACTTTGACGAAGAAGGATTTTTACTTTATCTCTCACAATAATTTTTGTGAATTCAAATACAAGTAAAATTTTATGGAGGTTGCATAGTTATTTATAGAGTAATTTGTTTCACCCCCAGTAGTCTTATTGGACAAAATAATATTATCGTTTATTTGGCTGGGTGTACTCAACCTACCAAGCATTCCCTTTCACAAATTGAAGGGGGTACTATTTAAAAAGATATTTAACATTTTATCGCAAAAAAGTAAAAATATTTACTTTTTCTCAAAAAGATAAGAAAATATGCTGTTTTTGAGCAAAATCAATAAATATGTTGTAAAACTTATGATCTCATAGTTTTACATATCCTGTTTATTAGAAGAAAAAAAACTTTATTCCAGATCAACTTGAGGAACATCTATTGAAAAGACGTTCTCCATCATCATCATCTTCTATGAAAAAATTATTGAAGTTATTGCAAAAAGGAAGGATTACTTGAGTATATTTTGCTCATGAAATATGTTTATGTATACAAAACAAAGCTTATAGAAGTTTAATTCAGGGTGTGCCAACATAACCTCCTTTTTCCAAAAGGCAATTAAACAAATTTTAAAAATGAAAGAAGTTCTATTTTTTGTTTCAAAATGTTAGTACAGACATAAAGTTATTTTTTTTTTTTTTTTTTTTTACACACACTTATAATAATAGTATTAGATATTTGACGTCCGCATTGCCCATACACCAAATTTCGGTATTTTAATACCCCGTAATTTTTTTTTTTTTTACAAATTTTAAATTATGAAAATGAATTTAAAAATTTGGATTTTCATATATTAGTAAATTGAAGCAATTAACTCATTGTCATAAATTGCACTAAGAAAACTCAGGAGATAATGGGAATTAATGCGATTTAAATAAATATTCTTTCAACCCACTTTTTAGAAATATTTATTTTCCACGGCAAATGCACTCCAACTCCAAATTATGATATCCTTTTTTAAATCCAAAACAAAAATCGTTTAGGTATAGATGGGCAATTTTGTCGATGTTTACCAAAAAGAGTGTAG
Organism: Lepeophtheirus salmonis; assembly: GCF_016086655.4. Lineage (NCBI taxonomy): Eukaryota > Metazoa > Arthropoda > Copepoda > Siphonostomatoida > Caligidae > Lepeophtheirus > Lepeophtheirus salmonis. Next base: position 38,096,772 of record NC_052137.2, read on the forward strand.
ATACCCCTGTGGATATGTGATTTTTAATTTACTTTCTTGAACAAAAAGAAGACATTGGATATTTATTAATCCTTAATTATATCCAGAGAGATAGCTGTTGAATATAAGTTGTGTACAAGTTGGGATTTTATACCAGATGGGTGTAGCATTGCCTTTAAGCGAGCAAACTCAATTTTCGTCTAGATTTTTTGATGCCTTTATGTCCTTGAAGTATTTTAGTGAAAAAAATCAAAATGGATTGCAAATCCTTCCTCGTACCACTACTCCCACAATTACCATTTCAAAAGTAGACGTGTCCTTTTTACCGACTTCCAAATTAAATAGGAAAAGCTCATATTATACAATTTTATACACAGGATACATCTCATAAAGTGACAGTAATTTTATAGCCTTAATTATGCATTATCTATTGGTCAACCGTAAAAAAAAGTTTGTATTCACAACATAAGTGACAAAGAGTTCTTGATTTAATCCTATCACATGACGATCTTAAGACGATGAAGGAGGTCATAGGCATCTCAAAAAGCACGATTTTCAAATCCAACAGAAAAGTGAGAGTATGGGATTATTAAACATGCTCCTGGGGGAAATTGTGCACATGCCAGGGGTGATGGGAAAGTAATGCCGCCTCATTTCTTTTTGGTAAATAAACCAAAACTCAATTCGGAGGTATACATTGCTGTTTTCCAGGATTTTGTTGTTCCTTAGATATGGAAGACCTATACCGATGGGAATTATGTATTGCACCGAGATAGATCCCTCCCGTCACACCTTCAATACCACCTAAAGATACTGTTTGGAGGCTATTGGAAATAACAGATTCTGACATAAGGAGAAATTGCATCCAAAATTAGATCCTTGGCTATTATTTTAGAAATGTTGTGGTGAGGAAGGCTTTTGGAGCACGTGATCCAAATGTTGAAACCTAGAAGGTCTACATTTTACTGGAATTTGCATAAATTGATTCAGTATAAATAATTTTTTGCATGGCATATATTCTGGTCTCATTTGGACAAATGTGTTGTAGCAGAAAGAGAAAAATTTCAATATCGATTATTTTTGTATATGTCTAAAATATATAATTAGTATTTATTAATTAATTACAATATACAAATGTTTTGTTTTGTTTTTCTGTCACTTTGTGATGCAGAACTTGTCTATTTGAAACAATATGTTTAACATACTTTAAAATCAGCAAATATATTTTTTAGGCCAATATGTTCTTTTACCTATTTTAAATATTAAAGAAATAAATAGATCATATCAGGGTTTTTATCCCGTTAAGAACCCGAAAATGTTGAATGATAAAAAATTATGAGATAAATAGTTTATTTCTTTAGTTGTAACGGTGAAATGTAGAAAAATATGTGTTTCACTCATATCCGGGTCATGTTCCAAACAAAATTAATCAAGAGTTAAATAGGTTGAATACAAGATATAATAAATGTTGAGAGCTGAAGGAAGTAATAATTTATCTTTACACATATCGGGAGGTAATACTATGGAACTTTAGACACGTTGATTAATCCCTGCATACAGCTTAACTTCATTTTCTTTGAAGAAATGGAGTGAAAAATGACGTTTTCAACCAATTTTGCCTTTTATAGTCTCCTCATGTGGAAATATAAATCATGTGTGAATATTCAAGGTCTCTAGAACTCTTTGGATAAAACCATATATGTAATTTTTTTAAATTCGTAAATATCATGAAAACAGGGATTTCGCGAGAAGAAATGGATATTCTAGATATATTACTTTCATGTAAAAATGTAAAGAAAACATCTATTCTCAGATAAACAAGCCATTAGGGTTTAACTCCACTTATCGTGTAATGATATCAGTAGCGTGTACCAATATTTTTTGGATTCTGAGACCTAAAGTTGTGTAGGACTCCAGTATTTTGAATATCACTGACTCCGAATCCAACACAAAAAAATTTAATAATATATTTTATAGCCTATATAAGTGATATTGTGTCATTTGAGTCTAGAGACTATCAATATAGATCTAATTTATAGTTATTAGTTAAATGTAGTCAATAATTGTGGCAGGTATTAAGAAAATCTTTGGAATATAAAATAGTCAATAGGATGAACAAATTAAATTAACTGTATCTAAATCAATCTATTGCTAATACATTCATCAGTTTCTGGACTTAATTTATGTTCTTGTAACTGAGGAACAACAATACAAAACAACCTCTCACTATAACGTTAATGTAGAAATACATAAAAAATATATATTTTCGTAATAGACAAAATAATAATGTTAACATAACATGTAGACAAGGATTTTCTAAAAACTTTTTCGCTCAATATGTCCACCTTCACCATCAATCACAGCCTGTACACGTCGCCTTAAGGCCATGCAAGATTATATGACAAACTCCTCTGACAAGTTATCCCGTGTAGCCACTATGGAGGACTTCAGTGAGTCCACATTTAGGCCTGAGGACCTGTTGGTTTCCCTCTCCGGGGTGCCCCGTATAGAAAAGTTAAGTGGGTTCAAATCTGGTGAGGATGGGGTCATATCTCTTTGGACCAGAACCGAGCCATGTTATCTGTACAGAAGTATTGGCACTTGGGAGACGTGTGAGAGGGGGCACCGTCCTGTGTTCCCACGTAGTTACCCTACATATAGTTGGTCTTTAGTCATGGCAAGATGGTACACCTAAGCAACTTATAGTAGGCCTTCTTTCTGATTTTCTGTCGAGGCTTGAAAAAGAACGGATGCATCATATTTCCATAAGAGGCCACAACGCCGACAAACATTACTTCGGCCGGATATTTGGTGTAGTAAACCTCTTCTTTTGTTTCGATAAGCCAGTAATCGTTCCAGCAGTTGTGGAATTGAGTACACCATTGCCCCATTTGCCTTGATCCAAGTAAGGATGTCTTGCACTCCGTCGGAATGGCGTGTAGTTTTTGTGAAATAAACTAATTCCAAGTTGTGCATTATACACCTCCAGATGGTCCTAGGAGACACAGAGAAGTCATTAGCGAGGCGAATCATCGACTTAGTGGGGTCCTCCTTTATATTCTTCTCCAAACTTAACAAGAAATTCGTATCTCTATTAAAATTATGCCCTCCCCTCCAGGAGAGATCCTCTCCATTTTTTCCCCATCTTAACCAACTTCAAAACCAGGCTCCTAGAACACTTAAAAATGTCTGTAATCTTCATCACATCAACTTGAGCATCTAGGAGATCTGAAATACATTACTCTTTTGTTTGTTGCTCGCTCATGATGATGAAATGACTGAATGATTAGTATAGTTTGTTTATGTAAAAAGGTAAGCGGTAACAGACTATCAAAAATATTCACAAAACATTTCATAATAATGAAAAAATAAACATTAATTACTAGTCCACGTTTCACTGCCCTATCCTGTACATTCCTATTTCTTTTCCCAAGGATACTCTTATACTTTTATAAATAGCACTGTCAATATATTACTATGTACATTATACAATTTTACTATGAACACGGTTGATATAAACCCACATATTAAAAGAATAACAATACAATACATACATTGAACTAGTCCTTTAAATGGATACCATATATAAACACATTTTGAATATATGTATATAGTAGACTGTTTTGTCTTCAAGGGAATACTTTTTCCCCTGCAAAAAGACTTTCCCTGCGGGAAGCAATCAAATAATTGACTTTGACAAAGTTTGAATTCTAGAAGGCCCTTTTTAGCGTGATACAGGTCGTGGAAACTTGAAAAACTGTGCCTGCTCTAATTGGTCGTTCCATATTAGAAAATTATTTTTCTGATAATTACAATAAAACTCAAATATCAATTTTTAAAAAATATATAACGCTAGTGATGTGATAAGTGATGTATATTGTGAAGTTTGCCTAGCGTACATTGAGGATGAAATATTAAGAAGTTTTTGTAAGATTTTATTTGATATTTTATTGGAACTGACTATGAATAGTTTTGTGAAAAATAATCTTAAGAAATTGGATATGGAAATTTATTCATGGAAATTATTAGAGAGACTATGAATATGAAAAAACGCCTAATGTCCAATTAGAAGTTTCCATAGACTTTCATGACAGAATCATCAATTTGATTGCATATATAAGTTTTGTGACAAAAAGTCTCACAAATATTACTTAGACGATCATTTATGATCTTGTTGGAATAGATTGAGACCAGGACTTGGCATATACTAGTTTGGCCTTACATAAATTTATATTTACTTAAATAATATATTAGTAAACGTTGTCAATAAGTTGATCACAAAATAAAAAGAGAAATTTAAGAATATTTATAAGTCTGTTTTTGGCGTTGTCACTGGCACAATTCAAAATGGTCGAACAGATCCATCTGCAATTTAGCAAGTGGACGTATAAAAGCAACAAGTATGTTCCTATTATATTTTCTTGGGCCTTTGAAGTTATGAAGAGGCTGTTTTTATTCGAAATAAGAACTCTAGATTATTTTTTTTGGAAAGGGTTATTACATGACAAAAATGTCACAATTTTTGACAAAATATTACAAAATTTAAGTCAAAGGGAGGGTGGGGGTTTCAGAACTGATAAACTTTATTTATAGGATCTAAATAATGTATTTGCCTCCCTGACTGAAAACTTAACAACGTCACAGGTGGACATTTTACAAAAAAAAACAAGAAAAAAAAGATTGAGTAATTAAGTTAAGAACATATTCACAATTATAATATTTTATGTGCAATAAAAATTTGTACACACTTGAGCCGGGCAAAAAAAAAAGAAATTATTTTTATACTGCAAAAATAATTGAGTGTTCAGGAATATGTGTGGTCAGTTTATGTGCTTTTAAAGATTGTAAATGCTATATATACAAAATACTTTTATCATTAAAACTACTCTAGCAGAAAAAAAAAATGCATGGCAATAAAATACAATAGCAGTAAATACCCCCCAATATAATTCAAAATGCTCGTATCTTACCTTAACAAATACTTTTTATATTCTTTTTCAGGGAAATGAAAAAGACAACTTTTTTATCCTTCTCTCTCTCTTTCATATGTATTCACTTGAGAAAATTTAAAGTAGAAGAGGGGAGGAAGGGAAAATGACAAAAAAGTTACTCTGACCACCGAGTCGCACACAACTAAGAAAATGTGTAGAATAGACATATTTAAAATTGTATTTATTATTAAAGCCGATCAAGAAAAGTAACAGGGATTGCCAAAAAATTACTAACAGGGGGCGCAACTTTCCTAGGAGTGAACAGGAAAGTTGTTGTTGTAGTAGTCGTAGTATTAGTAGTTATTATTATTGTTTTTGAAGGGGAAAAAGCTGGAGTCGGGAATGGGGGAAAATCCTAGAAATCAATAATTAGGAATCACAACAGGTGGCGCTTCTTTTGGCATAATCATCAAGTGGAAATTCGTAGTCAATACTACACTTCATGAAGTGTATGTACATAGAAAGAAAGTTTTTTTAAGGGGGGGGGGGATAATGAAGCAGGTGGTGGAATTTTTAATTTAATAGGGCATGTCAATAATTTCTTCCCTTTCTCCCTCCCTTATTAGTTTTCCTTTGCTTTTTAGGTAATCATCTATTCCGGGGAGACTTTTTTTTTCACATCCTTAAATACAAAAAGCATTCGGAAAAAAACGAAGAACTAAAAATAAATAACATAGTTGTGAAAGCAGTGTGCGGGTCAAGATTTATAAAGTGTTATTTGTAGTACTACGTATGAATGTACATATGGGGTTCGGCTTGAAAATCTTTTACCGGTCTGAGATCAAGTAAGTTTTCATTGGAGAGAAATCGGCCATTCCTATGCAGAAGTTGGACTTCATTTAAAATTCGGTTTAGAGCAATTCTTTAGAGTGATAACCTCATGTGCATTTGATAAAAGTAAACATTGACCTACAATAACGTCATATGAAGTTCAATGACTTACATCAATCATGTTTGGAGAACTCTTTAAATTGATCCAGGATTTGAAAAAAGTGTATTTTGGACCTACAGTCCAAAATGAAAATAACTGTCGAAATTTTTGTCGAAAAATTGACTTGAGACCAAACTGGAACAAAAATCGTCTCGGCCCTAATCTCAACACTAATTTATAAAATACCAATGCAATAGGAAATTGTAGAACTAATGTGAGGTTGACGTGTTTTTTTTTTTTTTCTTAAAAAACAGCAAAAAAATATTATCATTTTTAAAGCCATGAAATCTTTTAAGTGATCAATAAAATATGTACATATTTTATTGATCACTTATTCTCCATTGCATATTTTTTAAGCTTTTTTCAATTTTAGATATTCTTATACTTTTTTGAAAGTTCAATTATTGAACAATAATATCATTCAATAAATTAGACTTAGAACTACCTCAAAAATTATACATTTATTCAATGAATGGTGGGAGTATCCGGTATTTCTCAGAGTTATTAGATGTCGACGAACAAACAATATTTCCTTTGTTAATATAGATTGGCTTCATTACTATAAATAGAATATAACTCCCCAAAAAATCCTTAGTCTTACCGAGTGGTTCATTAAAATCTGAACTCTTTGAATTTTAAACTTGAACAGGATATAATCAATTCATTTATAATTGAATTTCAACAAAATGAATACTATAAATAGATTAATCATTAATATAGCAGCCATTAGGTGACGAGACAGGGTGGAAGGCCTGTGGGGATGACTGACACTGCAGGTCATCCTGTCGACATGAAACCAAATGATTTAGCCGAGGAAGTTAGCATTTGGGATGTAGGGGGCCCAAAAGTGTCAAAAACGAATTAAAAAAACTCCAAAAATAGTTCAAAAGAACTCAAAAAGAAAATTCGAAAGAACTCAAAAGAGTCTGGCAACGAAGAAGATTGGTTTCTTTCATTTAAGGTTTTAAAAAAGGCCCCTCCACCCACATAAGGATCTTACCACTCACTATTTCGATAACTTACAGGACAGTCTGGTTTGAAAACCTGAGATCTGTTACATGGGCTCTCATGGACTTGAAGAGATTTTTCTAGGCTGCTTCCTTTAACTCATTCGGGTCCAGTTTGACTTTTTTGACAGAGATCTTCTACATTTAAACGTTTCGGACTTACTCAGCTTTATCTACACACGCTCGTTGATAAACCTTGTACAAAGACATACATGTGTTGTATCAAATATGACCTAAAGTGCTGGATATACTTTTTTGTCGTTGAAACCTCAACTGTATTTTTATGATCTAAAACTGTTAATTTAAGTATTCCGTAATACTACTACGTGTGCTCATGAAAGATGAAGAGTAAAAATAAGGATTCGCTAGGACTTTGTGTCCTTGTTGGACTCAAGGTAGTAGTAATGATCGACATCTTAGGCATTCTAGGCTAAACGTTCTTGAAATATAATAATTGTGATTTTTGTATTTACTTTCCTCTCATGGCTGATTGCAGCTGATATTAACAAATGGCATGACGGCTTAGGCTGATCCTCTCCCAAATATTCTTCAAATTATCAGGATTACCACATAAATTTTCTGTTTTTCTCATTTTTACATACTGACGAGATATTTTTTATGCAACTTTGAGTATCACTCTTCTTTCCTTTTCTTTTTAAATATGACAGAATGAGCTATAGCGACACATGTTAGTTGTAAAAAATAATTCTTCCCATACGATCTTTATTAATTGCTTTATTAATATAATTAAGAAAGTAAAAATTCATAATATAATAAAATAGTTGTTCACAGATAAAAAAATTACATTTGGAAAAGGCTATTTTTATCAAATATAAAGGGCAAATACTCAAAAAGTTTTTTTTATACGTCCATATTTTTATTTCTCACATTTTTATGGCAAACTTTTCATGCAAAAGTTGCTAATTAAACCATTTTCTACACTTTTTATTGAATATGTCCCTCTCCATTTTGAATGATGGGGTCAATATGGGGACGAACAGAATCAAAGTAGGTCTTGATGAAGTACAGAAACAATTTTTTCTACTTCTCCGTGATCATTGTGTTCAGGGCATCGACATTTCGGGTCAGAAGTCTTGTTTGTCTTGCCCTCCAAGCCGCTCAAAAGAGCAAAGTCGAGAGTGTTGACGTGGGACGAAAAAGAAGGCCAGAATTCTGCCAGCCAGAAGGCAGCCATATAATTGTTCATTATTAATATTTTAAATTTTTTCACAGAAATTTTATATTTGAAATCAATTTTTACAATTTTTTTACCGAAGTTTTATATTTTAAATCAATTTTTACAACTTTTTTCTAAATAATTTGCAATTAGAAATTAATTTTTTTTAAATCTAATATTAAAAATGTAATATTTAGAAATTTTTTCAAAAAAAATTATAATTCAAAATATAATTTTTGGAATTTTTTTTTATCAATTTAATAATAGAAACTTGCTTTTTGGAAAAAAAAATTCCAAAAATTAATTAATTTTTTCTGAATAGCTACGGATTTTTTATTTTTTTCTCAAAAAAATTAATTTTATGATACATTTAAAAACAATTAAAAAACACACCTCACCCCCCTCCCACACACAAAAACCAAACAAAATATAATCCTTGGACGCCATTGATAATGATAAGAACTTTAAAAAATACTGTTTAGGTTGCCAGCAACAATAGACTCGAACCGTAAGTTTATTTATTTTTTTTTAATTCATAACCCTACTTCATACTTACATTTTCTTCTTATTATATTGCTCACCACAATTTAGACGATATTCCTATCTCTAAAATTAAATTATTTAAAACAATACTCAATGTAGGATGTATTTTTTCTTTTTTTGACCTGCTAAGAGATAATGTTTCTTTCTTTTATTATGTCAGGGGGGCCAAAGTTTCCTGGTTTTTTTGTCTAAAACTCCTATGTAACACAAAAAAAAAAAAAAATCAAACTTAAGTTCAAAAGACTAATAGCCGACTAAAAATAACAAAAAATTATTTTCACAGAAGTAGAATAGCTTTGTCTTTATTGATTCATATCAATCTCCTCTTACTCCCAAATGTAAATATGGATGAATTAAGTCATAATTAATTATTAAAATCTATTATATATAACTTATTACCAACTCTTAATAAATAAATAGAAATAATATTAACCTTGATTGCAACCAATAACGTTAAACATAATATATAACTCAAATATCCACTCAATGTGAAGCACATTAAATAAATATAAACAAAAAAATGTTAATGATGTTTTTGTTTTCTTATTTTTGACTGTAAAGTACTCTCTAAATAATTAAGAGCGTGATAATTTGTTTGATTGAGTACAAGAAAAAGTAAATTATTAATGCGTAAAAAGCACATAAATAATAATCATGTACTTTTTAGAGTTGTTATTTCACATTTACATGAATATTAATATTAGGGGCGTCTGCTGGGGCAGAGAGTTTAGGTTCCTCTTCAATTTCAAAAATTACCTCTGAATTTACATAGTCGTATTTCCAGGATACTAATCCCGTGGACAACTACATACTTTCCAAAATTACTATGACCTATTGGAGCTAAAATTTCATTTTTGACGTGCATCATTTTAAAAAAATCCGTTCTTTTCACAAGCCTGGATAAGAGCTCAATAAATACAGCTTACAAGATTGTATCAAAGCAAATAGAAAATCTTTGATATTTCCTACAAATTCCATTGCCGTGCAGCCATTTTTCTGTTCCTCCATGTCAAACGCCCGGTTAAGGACGCAAATAGCTTCATAAGTAATTATGTTAGAGCACATAAATTGATGTTAATAGATCTGGTGTTATGTTAGAATTTTAAATTTTGGCGATTTCACCCCATCAAGTAATTAGAACCACATTTATTCCAGAAAAGACAAAAGTTTCTAGAACTGTATTTTTTGAAGAAAGGAAATGTGGCCTCCTAGCTCGCTGGATCTGAACAGTTTCGACTACTATGTGTGGGACGTCTTGCAGAGAGAGTCCAATTAACTGTTGACTCCGTGCCAGCTTCCATTCTCGAGACAGTAGTGGGCAACATGATCAAGGAGTTTGTGAGGATTTAGGGCTCTCTCAATAACCAAGGATAATGAAATTAATGGACTGTATTACTAACTCTATAATAAAATACTAGACAATAATTTCATACGTGTTTCGGTACTGAGTTCTATATTTTGAATGAATAATGTAATAAAAAGAACAGAAAAAACTCTACATTCCTTTTTGGAGGAAAAAAAGGATTGGATATAATCAGGATTGCCAATAGTTTATTATATGGCCGGATATGCAAAAGGATCAAATTCCAAAATACACCCCAGAAAATGACGGTTTCGTCAGAAAATGACATTTATATCTTTCAAAGAAGTCTCACTAATTGAGTGAAGTGTAACGTCAGAGAAACAATACGCTAATGGCTGTTACATCTACATTATATTGACAAATTATACCCTAGATAACTATATAATTTGTGTCTAAGTTACTTTCTTTTCATACCATTACTCGGACCTTTAGTAGAAAAAGAAATAATCCAAAAAAAAATAACCATATGTTTATCCAGTATTTGTAACTCGGGTATGGAATAGAGAGACAAGTTGTAAGGTTGTCTGACACCCAAAACAGTTTTATGTTTAATCGTTGCCTTTTATTAATTGTATCCTATACATCGTCTTTTCTTCCTCAATTCTCTGATATCTCTTCTTAATTGTAAGGAACTATTTCTTCAGACATGGTAGCTGTTTCCCCAGGAATGGCTTTATACTCTTTGACTTCCTCTTTGTGTCAGGGTCAATCTCTAAGAGGAGATTAGCACTCCTGAGTTGAATGTACATTCAACTTAGAGACCGTCAACGTCTGTTCTTGATTTCCAGCACGTCCACATTGATTTTTCGATTTAGATATCGCCATTTCTTTTTCAGGAACATTTGACTCTAATAGTCTAACGTTCCTCAAAAACAGAAACGACAAATTGGCGAAAATTTTTACGCTCAATAAGACAAATTTTCTCCTATTTGTTAGATTTAGTGTCCTTGAAGTGAGAACCTCGTCTTTGTTTTTTTTTTGGACTTTAGTAATCCTTGCTAACTTCCATGATTTTTTCTCGAATGATTCAGGTTTTAGGATTGCTGTATCATTCTTTTTGATTGAGTTAGTATAAGACTTCAACCCTTTTTGCTAATAAATATACATTTAAATTTTATTGTCTTCATCTTTTCCAAAAACCTTTAATGAATTTTTTCCTTGACAATCATAATTTACCGTAGGGTGACGTGGACAAAATTGATTCATTTGGAGTGTATATCCCACCTTTTTTGACTACCGTGAATCAGGAGGATTGGAGTTAAAAGCTGAAGGTGATGGGGGATCCTAACCGGAAAATCCCAATTATTATTTATGATACTTTTAATTTCTATAATTAGAGTTTCTAAAAGAAATCTTAAGATAAACATATTTGATTCCAATTTTTTTTTTTTTTTTTATTCGAAATGGATATAAATATTTTTGTTTTATCTATTGTTGCAAAAAAAATGGAGCATTTTTGAATACAAAGTAAATCGTACAATTTGTGGAATTAAACAAAATGTTGGTTGGTGATTAGTTTTTTCTTTTAACTGCGTTGAAATTGTTCCTACGATTACGTTTTGAATAAATTCATTTTAATTATCCTCATGACAGCTTAGCTCCCAAAAATTCTTCAAATATTTAATATGCATCACAGGGAATAAGGCACCACACATTTCATTCTTCTTTCATTTTGTGTATCGAGAAAGAGAGAGAGAGAGGGGGAGCTAAAGAAATGCACTTCTTTTAGAAGATATTAAAGAAATTCAAAATATGTACATATTAAGAATTTAAAAAGATACATCGTTTTTTTTGTTATTGTGAAATTGTGGCTTTAATCAATCAAATTTAGTTATGAAATATTGAAAGGGATTCATAAATTATGTACATTGTATATATATATATATATATTTTTTTCAGTAAAAAAAAAAGCACAAATATTAATTATTTTCCTAAAACTATGTCATGGATAAATTGTATAATTAAAAATAAAATAAGTATATTACCGTATAAAATGTTGTTTTACTGAAGCACTATAACTGGTAGGGGGGAGGGTGGTAGGTGTGTTAATTTATGAAAATGACCAAATTTAATTTAAAAACAACTTTTCTAGTGACGACATAATACATATTTTGATAGTATTTTGGTCAAAAAAAAAAAAAAAAACGGGCGCCACACAATAATGCATGTCACGAGTCGATAAACTTAGAGAAAATCTATCCCCTCAAATGACAATACAAGTAAACCTCCTTCTCGTAGCTTTAATGTATTCACTTATATTGACAAATTTTTTCTTTTGTTTTGTCAGTTCCTCGGCCCATTTTTAACCCTATTAGAAGGCAGAATTTCATATTCAGTATAGGTAAGAGCTGTTGAAAAGCAACAAACCTTCGTCTTAGCAATTCAACAACTGACAAATTTATTATTTGCAGATGATTGCACTGTCATTTTGAGTAGAAAAAGCATCACTGAGAATGCTTCGAGGCTTCACAGGCTACTGGAAAACTTTCAAAAGAAGTCAAGCCTGAAAATAAAGCATGGGTCGCTGAGTCAAGCGTTTTCACGTAACGTCAATGTAGTTAACTCGGTCATCATTTCGAGCTCTTAATTAACCATGTTTTATACTAATAAAAACCCTTCTTGATTCATATTAAAAAAAAAAGTCAACTCTTGCTATGTATTTGTACGTCAAAATGGGACGAGAAATAAAATGAATTACACCTTACTGTCTATCAAATATTTATAGCTCTAACGCCTAGTATTAATATATATTAAAAATATGTTATTACATCGTTATACAATCTTATTTACATGTTGAAGGTAAAGATTAATTATTCCAATGGACAGAGTAATAAATTTTTCTTTAATGAGCCCACTTTTCTCGTCCCTAAGAACTTTCCAGAACCTTTAATTCACGCAAAAAAACCTACCAAATCAAAAAATCATTTTCTTGTTCATCTGTATTTACTCCTCAAAGACAAGATTCATCTAAGGCAGAGTCATTAATAGTCAGAAACATTGATCCTGCAATCCAAGGTTTAGTTTCACCTGCAAAAAAGGGATGACTGCTCTCAAGCAACAAGATTAGTTTTGGAAAATCAGCATCAATAGTTAATGTTATCATCACTCTGTACTCATTTTTAATAAACATTGGACCGATCTTAGCATCGACTCTTCAGGCTTAATCATTCTCCATGATCAACGCATAATAGTACCATAGAAATGCGAAAAACAAATTCTCTCTGAGCTTCAACTCTGGCTTGGCATTAATAGCGATATAAAACAAATGGTTTCCTCAGGTTCTAAATTTATAGAAGGATCATCTTCTCACACTGAATAACCTCTATAACAGCAATTATCTTTTTGTCCGTTTAAATCTGTATCCATGGATTTCTTAGAAGCTAAAAGAAAAAAATACATAACAATATTCGATCGTTATTCAGGATGGTGTTTAGTTTCTTAACTCCAAATTAATAAAACACAAAGCCCGTAATTAGGGTCTTAAATGATTGGTTTCAGGGTTACAGGACAATCTACATGAAACATCATCATCTTATTTTTTTCATCATTTTTGTTTCTAAATAGTGCGCATTCATCAATTCTTATTATTAACATGTCTTTTTCACTAGATTTGGATAAAGGTCTTTATTTTTTTTTTGCCAATATAAGCTAGATCCTAATCTGAACAATCATTGGAAACTTGAGATCATTGGTGATGGATGAGTATTGTTTCCTGTGATGGCAAGAATCCGTGAGAATACATTTTCTAGACAATCTTGATTTAGTCGAGTTGTGAGAATGAATTTCATTTCATCATTCATGAGTAACCTCGATTGAAATCCTTTAGGGGATTTATCATTCTTCTTACTTGGATGTTGGAGTGGCTCTTTTCTAGGTTAGTACATATTAAATTTTGTTTAAATTTCTTTGAGTTGAGTAAATTGCACTTTATTTTGCACTGACACAATTCACTTTTCGTCCAAGAAAGTTATTTTTGCAATTTTCACCTTTGCTCTCCCAAAATAAAGGTCATTTGCTTCCTCACATTGGACTCCTTTTTTGAATTTGTAAAAGTGAATCTGAGTGTTTTACATCATGGTCAAAGGCTCAGTGACCCTGCTACAAATTTACAAAAGCCCATCATTATCAGTCTCGATTTCCGAGTCCATACTGGTTTCTTGGACCTTAGTTGCTTACATTAGATGTTTCACAAGCTTTTTCCCATTTGGGTTCATCTGAACAGGGAAAAACAAAGGGAATGCGGAGTGAGGGGACTGCATCACTTTTTAATTTCTTCCTGGTCTTAAGTCAAGAAGCTCAGCCTGGAAATTCCTCTCAAAATCATTGGATGTTAAATGTCTATCACGAATCTTGGAATTCTTAATATTAATGGTGTCTCATATCCAAAATATTTGAAAAAAAATTCCAGGCACACGCCCACTGATATATTATTTTATGTCTTTCCTGGGATTTTTATGCTATTGAAAAACATGGAATTTGGAAAAATAATACTTTTGAAAATAGGCAAATGACTATCATAGAAGTTGATGAGAATATTGACATATAGGTTGTCTCGTGCTTCGAATTTTTTTTCAAATATTTTGGGCATGAGACGAGAGTCAGAGAAGTTTGTTCCGCACTGCTTATTGTTGACAAAAGTAATCGTTGTATGAGAATCGCTAATGAGCTTTTGACATTCGTCAATGATGATCCTGATTTGTTCAGAAGGGTCATAAAGGGTATATGGTTATGGTATCCAGCCCAGGACGTATAGAAAAATACGGTAAATACTTTTAACCATCATGCCTCCCATAAACAAACTAAAGATATTGTATATTTTTAATAATTAAATATATGTGTTCTTTTTCGAATCTACTATCAGGAAAAATTTAGTTTACCAAATATACCTTTCCTGCAAAATTTGAAAAGTCAGCTGACTATTTGATCAAACCTTATGTATACACAGTGATTTTGATTCTGTGAATTTTTAAGCTGACCATTTTTTTTCTTTTTTTTTTCAATTGGTAATCTGAAGTTTTTATCTAAAATTGTAAATTAAGAAATTGCCGTGACGTATCAAGTGAGACGAGGGAATCGATAGCTGACAGCAAAATACATAAATTAGTCATTTTAAAAACATAAAAGACAACACTACAAAAATTTTCACTATTGGATTAAGTTGTTTTATCATTTGATTGCTAATAATTGATTTGAATACTATTCTGTTTTAATAAAGTTTTGACCGATTTTGAATTTAAGCATAACATATTTAACGTATTCTTAAAGATCCCATCTACATCGCTGTCCAGCAAATTAATAAAATTCGTGAGTTATAAACACATCATTTCGTCATTAATATTGGGTTTTTAAATTCAAATGTAAGATATTTTTCAACTTCTGAGTCTCTCTGGTTGATTTGAGGAATATTTGAATATATTTGAGGTAAACTATATTTTTTACCTATTAAGTGGTAAAATTTTATCATGCTAGACTTAATTGCACTAGTCATAATTTCAACTGCAAGATAAATTATTTAGTATTAATAAGTATGCGTTGATATGTTTGTTATGACGATGTTTTGAAATTCGATGCACCCTCTAGTTTTCAAATAGACTACACAAACAATTACTCATCGATAATTATCTTACCTGGTTGGATAAAGACGGAAATATTTTAATTTTTTCCAAGAAAAATTGCAGTTATTCCGTTTATATCCAACCAGCTAAAATAACTTTTCCATCAATTTCATAGTTATATATAAAAAATACAAAATTATGATTTTTTGTTAACTTACCTACATAGGGTAATTTGGTGTTATGGAGGTAACGCCGTGTAAACGAACAACAATAAAGAACGTAATTATATCCATTGCTGTGGTTATCCTTATGAAGAACTGAAGACTACATTCCCTTACAGTTCAGCCTCAATCCAGTCTGAAAATCAGTCATAAAATTTTTAAAGTTCAATCCTAAATGTTGTTACACAACTTTATTTCTTTTTTTTCATCAATAATAGTACTTCCATCTCGAAGTACGGACAGTCTTAAGGACCAGTCCTAAGACTGGATCTAATAAAAAAGGACTAACACAACACTAAATGCATCAAAGTCCACTTTTAAACAACACACGAGGATTGCAGATACAAGGTTCGAAAAGCAGACTTTTAAAAGACCAATGGCATCCATAGCATGCGGATTTTAAAACGGTTTTTGAAATATCTTCTTTGTTTATTTTAGAGGATATTTGGACTATGTTGTGCGTGTGTTAACATATTAACATTTTTAGATAATGTTTTACGACTCCCCAAAGTCCAGAGAAAAAAGTATGTGTATTTTTTTAATTGAGAAAAAGAAGAGAATAGTAGAAAATTAATGAAAATTAATCAAATATCATTAAAAGATATCGAGTTTTAATTAGTTGCTGTCCTTTAAGGTATGGAATATATATCAATCTTAAATATCGTGAAAGGATTCCCCATAATTATTTCATTTTTAAGGGCTTATAAACGATAAAAAGTCAAGTAAATGGAAATAAGTAAATTCATGATTATATACTTTGAAAATTTAAACTTATTTTGTGCTTGAGTTTCATTAGCCGATAACACAAAAATGAAAAATTTAAATAAAAACTTTCCCTTTGGGATCTACTGATTTACTTTCTAATTTGTCGAGTGTCCAAGACCCTTATTAGTAGGGAGAGAAAGTTGTCAAATCTTCGTAACCTTTTCAAAAAGAGTATATCAAGTGTTGTTTGCCTCATTGTCGTAGCTCAAAAATTACAAATATATGTGTCTATATGTCATCCTAGAAGTACAATTTTTAATGTTGATATTTAAAAACAGATACATTCAAACTGTTGAAAAGAATTTCCTAGTTCTATTTTAATATAAAAATCGGGAAAAGACCATTATTCATAATCAAAGAAGAGAGCTTATAAGCTTAATTCTCTAAAGTAAATAGTTAAGTTACTACGATTTGGCTCTTACCCCTCGATATAATGGTAAACTTCAAGATATTTGTACTGTTATGTCGGTTCTTATCCATTCGGTCAAGTTGAGTCCTGTCTTAGTACTGACAACTTACAACCGCCGTTCTTTAGGACTGTCAGTACTAGACAAGAATAAATAAACGTAAGTGACGTCATCAAAAAAGACTGAACTTTATAAGCTCTATGCAGGACTGTGATCCTCAACCCTAAATATGGACTAACACAACAATAGATATTTGTGCTCGTATTAATCGTTTCTCTTTGAAAATTCTAACGTAAGAGGGGTCAAGAAGCATTCCAGACCGGATATTTTGTCCATCCGAGTTATCTACTTAAAATTTTTTTTTTTTGATTTACACGCATGAGGAGTGAGACTACTTATAAGTGATGCTCTTTTTCCCCGTAGCCAGGTATTTGAATTACTGTGCCCTCTCGGATGGAAATATTAAATGTTTTTATTAGATCAAAATCAATGTAAAATCTTAAAGACTCTGAATAAAATTTGCAGATTGCATGGCTTCACGCCGGTAACATATCCTTCTAAGTAAGTTGTGTTTCATGCAATTCTGTCACAAAAATTAAGCAAAGTAAAAAAAAAATAATTATAATAAACTTCAAAGTTAAAACTAAAAGTGTAAACAAAACTTTGTACTTCAACTTTTCAACCAAGAAGTATATTATTGTCAATGTCTTGTAATGAATTGTTTACTAATTTTGTCCTAAATGTCTGAAGTGTACATATATCCATACCTATAAATCATTTGAAAGCACAAAAATATTGAAAATTTCTAATTAAATCTCATAGAATCTATATGAATCAGAATTCAAGGTAATTATTTTAAAGTTTCCTCCTTTGATTTTGCCTTACAATTGACGAATTGAAGATTAATGGCTTTAAACCAATTTGTTTTATTAAATTTATTTATTTCTAACAAAACATAAAAATGAATTTTACAATAAGAAGTATTTTAATTGAATTAAATTGAATTGCTAAAAAATTGTATAATTATGTATTATATTTTTTCTAAGTTTGTTAATAGTACATACATTCTGTCAAAAAAGGTATCAGGAATTGTTAATTTAAATTGCCAATGCTGAAGGGATTTACAATTATTTTTTTTTCTAGACTTACAGTACAATTTTTCATTATGATGCCAAGTTTGAGCACAATCAGTAAACCAGTTTTCTTGCAACAGCTGGATAAGTAAGTCTACCTCTCTAATGCTCCACGATTTTTACAATAAACGAAATTATTGAACAAAGAGTTTGCCTTAAAATTTGTGTTGCGAATGAAATTTTATGTTCTGATACTTTAAAAGGTTAGAAAAAGTTTTTGGTAAATCATTTTTATCAAAAACCCGTGCATATGTGCGGTACAATGCGTTCAAGGAGGGATGTGAAATCATCGAAGACCGTTCTGTTCATTGTTTTCTTTGATATCTGCGGTCTGGTACATCATGAATTCCTTCAAAGGGGACAAACAAGGGAACTTGGAGAATCAGGAGTTCTAATTGGGCGTACAAAGGCGTTTGCGTGAGAGAATCCGTCAAAAACGGCCAGAGGTATTAAAGAACAGCTTGTGGATTTTACACGACGATAACAAAACATCGCACAGACCGAATTCAAAGCCAAACCCTCAAAATTACCATCAATCAACCACCATTTTCGCCTGGTTTAGCTCATTGTGACTTTTTTTTTTGTTCGCAAAACTTAAATTGCCACTCCGTGGAACCCGTTTTGAGTATATTGAATCCATAAAACAAAACTAGGGGAAGTAGCTAAAGCCCATGTCAAAAAGTGCCTTTAAAATTTATTTCGAGTACTGGAAAAAACGTTGGCATATGGTTATTGTATCCAATGAAAATTAATTTAAGGCCAACATTTTAACCATTATATGTGAGATTTGTGTTTTATTTAACAATTCCCGGTACTTTTTTTGACATAATGTACGTGTTAAATTAATGAATTACTGACTAATAATACAGTAGAATAATTAATATTAATAAATTAAAATATTTTTGCTCTCTGATATTGATATTATAGTTTATTGAAAGTATGTATATGAAATGTTACTCTCTATAGGCAAAAAACCATACATTTTGCGATAAAAAAGGTAATTTCATTTTTATCGAGGTAAAAACAATTTAGAACAGATCTTTTGAATCCAAGAGCAAAAATTTGTTGACTAGTGTAATCAAAGTTTGAGGCCTCGTTTTGATTTTGATTTATATTAACTTTGGGAAAAATTTCAAGTTTTTCTGAACAGCTCTGGATTTTTGAATTTTTTTCAAAAATTTTTTTTTTTAGAATAGTTATAGATTTTTAAAATTTTTGATTTTTATTACAAAATTTAATATTGTAAATTTCATCAAAAAATGTATTATTTAAAATTTAGAAAAAAATTAGATGGCTATGGATTTTTGAAATTTTTTTACAAAAACAAATAATTTTTTGAGGATAGCTATGGATTTTTGATATTTTCTCCCAAAACTTTAATGTTTGAAATTTATTTCCATAAGATTTTATATTTTGAAATTTAATTTTATAAATTTTTTCTGAACAGCTCAGGATTTTTGAAACTTTACGAGAAAAGCTATAGATTTTTGAAATCTTTGCCGAAATACTTAATTATTTGCGAATAGCCATAGATGTTAGTATTTTTTTTCTAAAAAATATTATATTTGAAATTTTATGACATAATTTTTATTCTAAAAGAAATCATTTTTTCTGAACAGCTCTGGACTTTTGAAATTTTTAGACCATAACTATGGATTTTTGACATTTTTCCCCAAAAAATTTTATATTAAAAATAGTTTACTAAAAATTTTATGTTTGAAATTTAATTTTATAAATTTTTAACTTATTTTGGAACACATCAGAATTTTTGACATTTTTTGCAATAATATACTCCCACAAAAAGCTGAATATATTATTTGCCTTGGAAATTGTTTATTTTCTGAGAAACAATAAAAACCTCTAATAATATAATAGGAAATTAAAAAATGTATCATCAATAGCCAATGCAAAATATAAAGTTGAACTATGTACAAAACAAAAAATTGTAGACAAGTGTTACAAAATAAGTAGTAAATATTACAACTGCACAATTGAATTCGGAGCAGTGGATTCAGGTCGAGTTGTAGCCGAAAATATAGACAAGTGATTCGAAAGAATCTTTTTCTTCTCGCACGGCAAGCACCTCCCACCCCAAAGTCTTGTAATAAGTTATCTCACAATAAATAATATTAAAAAAAAAAAAAAAAACAGAACCCACATCTCTGAAGAGGCTAATACTATCGATAAACAAAAACACTGCAGGTAAATTGGAGATGAGCACATAGGAGGAATTTACGGCGTTTTAAAAAAATCAACAAGCCATTCATAACCAATCAGCAGCCCATCCAAATAATTAGCCAGAAAAGAAAAAAATCAAACACAATTGAGCTTGACAATTAAAAATTAAAGCCCAACCAGGCCCAGGTGTTATGGGCCAACTTGGCCCAGCTATCATGTTTGAAAAATTGAGTTCAACCCTAAATGCGGGTAAGGTTTGGCTCACCTTTTTTTCCTTCGTACACATTATGGCACCCCCTAAATGAATGGTACCCTTACCATTTCCCTGTATTGTCTATGCCACAGGTCTCCCTTACAAGTAAACAAGGTGAGAAACTATGTCGGTCCTTTTAAGGAGGGAGGCTGTTTCAAAGAGATTTGAGGTTGCTTGAATAAAAGTACTGGCTCTTTACACTTTTCGAGGCTGCCCTAAAAATATTGCCTATAGTTAAAAACAAGTGAATAAACTGGACATCACTTTATAACCATTAAGAGAATCATTTTTATCAGTATATTGTAGCCATTTTCATTTCAGGACCCCTGTCATTGCCAGTTTTACTTTTAGTAAGCTACGCCCTTGAGGCTCATTTTTATGTATTGTGAAACAAAAAGGGATTAATATATTAATGAATATTTGGTAGTTAGGACTTTTTATACTGGATAAATACTTAACCTAAAAAAATGAACTATTCAACTGGAAAATGAAAGAATGAACAAACAAAAAAACGAACCAATGAACGTTAACTTTTTAAAAAATGAACAGAAAAAAGGTGAACAGGTACATCACCAGCCCCCAAAATTCGCCTAGTGTTATGGTCTGGGCCGGTATTAGATCTAACGGGAAGAAAATGCCCCTTATTTTCATGGAGGAGGGTGGGAAGATCAACCAACATGTCTGCAAGGTCAAAGCCCATCGCCAGTGCTATCCTGACTAGCAAAGACCCCTTGTAATATTCTATAATACACCCCAGCCCACAGTTTGTGCAAGTGAACCCCTGGTCATTTGTTACTTAAAGTCTTGTTCATTTCCATCCGACATACTTGATGCAGTCAGTCGCAATGTAACTTCTTTCCTCTCAGGGAACTTCATCAACACTGAGGAATTACTCCTTGCATGGCTCAAACTGTTTTCTTACATTGAGCTGTTTTAAGACATCATTTTTGGCCCTTAATCTATAATATCCGTTGTCTGCTACATGGATCACAACAGCCAAGACGTAGTGGGGATCTGTTTTTCAACGGTCAATACTTAGAACTTTGACGCACTGCCCAACCTCAGTCTCCTTAAATTGCCTTGAGGAGAGTTGCATCATCCTCTTTGCTTGTTCTTCTTCCTTGCTAATTAGCTCCTCTCTGTTGCATTTGGCCGTCCTCAGCAGATTGTAAATGTGAGCACTTTCAATAAGTCCAAACATCTTCATTTCCCCCCCATGGCAACGCTGGAAGGTTCCGAACCGTAACATTTAAGACCGCAGATGGAACAATTTTGTTCGACCGGATACAGATTATTGACAGAATACAGATTTATTGTGATCTACCGGTGTTCTCTCTATTCTCTCCACACCGGACTTTTTATGGTCTATATTTTCACACATCTCTAATAGATGCTACTACACGGTAATCTCACAATCTTTGGATAAATTTAAGGCCTCAAGTTCGACCCTTATCGGATGGTAATAAATTGCTTGTTAGGAAGGTCGCTCAATACCAGAGTGAAAGCAGTGATTCTTGGCATACCGAACAAACCACTAGCCATAAGTAAATTTACTTGTCTTGTTGCCACATCATTAGAATTTTTTGAATGTCTCCATTTGCTGTGTCATATGATTACTGAGATTGTTAGTTATGGGGAATCCCGTGCACAAGTTCACTTGCACAACCCGTGGCCTGGGGGAACTAATCGAAGGGATTCTTGATGATCAAGGAAGTGGTGGTGGTGAATAATAATCCCCCTCTTGAATCTGCGGGTCTTATGCACAGCCTGTGGGTGATGAGTTTTCTAGAATAGTAAAAAGGATCATTGGTACTTAATACCCAGGATAGTGGCGGCGACGGATTGTGATCCCCCTTGTAGACAAGCAGTTAAATAGTGTAACCCGTATAATATTTTTTTGAAGGGGTCCTTTATACTTACGATAGCGTAGCCGATGGGTTTTGATCCACCTGCAAAAACTGTTGGCCGAGGTATATTTTGCAAAATAAAATGGAATCTCTTTTGACAATTTCTGATTATACGATAGTTTGTCTGAATACAATTTCAATTTCAACAAAAATTGTACTAGATCAGGGATGTCTAACCTTTTAATACATTTGGCTTCGTTGCCACTTCAAATATTTTAATTGTCAGCACGTCATGGAAAAAATATATTGCTTCTCTATTACAGCTGAAAATATCGATCTTCGATCCGAAATCTTTGATGTCATTTTTATCTTATTTTTAAAATTTGGATGACGTTCTCATTTAGTCACTGAAAACTCAAGGAATTATTATGTATCTATCTCAGCTCTTCTTCTTTTTTTTTTTTACAAACTACGGCTATATTTTTAGACTTTCTATTTTTCTATTAGCTATGAAATGAAAAATAAAATTGAATTATAGCAATCACGTAATAAATAATTAATTCTAAATATATGTCATTATTCTAAACAGTATCTTTTGAATATATGTACATATATAATATCTTTAGAGTTGTGAAGCTCGATTTTGAATTAAGTCATTTATTTCAAAAACTTGAAATTCGACTTTTTAAAATATTAAAGGACTTTTCTTTTCTTTTCTTGAACAACTCCCAAAATTAACAGTCTATGATGTTGTTTTAACATATTTAGTAGTGATAAGGGAGTTTAAAAGAAGATTTTAAAGATTAAATTTCAAATATTAAATTTTTTGAAACAAAATTTCAAGGCAATGCACAAAAATTAAATTTTTTTGGCAAAAAATTTCACGCATTAAATTTTTTTGAAACAAAATTTCAAATATTAACAATGTGGGGAAAAAATTCAAATATTCTCAGCTGTTTACAAGAAAATTAAAATGATTGCAAAAAAATACAAATAGCCTGGGCATCAGTTCAGATTTTGTGTTGCAGGAGGATCTGTTGCTATGTTGCTTAAACTTGGCTTGTGGTCTGGTGAACTTGGAGTCCAAACACTGAGTCCAACAGAGTCAAAATGAAATAATTATGACAACCAGGTCAACGTTTTCTTTGCAGTAAGGCTTTACTTTTGATTCATATTTGAAATTCATAAACGTCCAAAGGTTTTATGTATCTGCACAATGAAGGATTCTTACATTAAAGGAGATGATATCTACTGAGTTATGCACAAAGAGGTAAGATTTCTTGAACCTGAAGAGACGATCAGAAGATGTATTGGATATCGAAATGGAAAAATATATATCTCTTAGTACGGGAAAGATGGGTGGATGCCGATCCATATATTCAAATGCTTTGTACGAAAGATCCATCCAAATTTTTATTAATTAAATGTATTTCCACGCAATTCCACCTCATCTCTTTTCTTGCAATTGTATTGCATCTATCTACTGAGTAAGAATATTTGAAATTCATACCTACACGTGTCCAAAGGTTTTGTGAATCAAAATAAGTTGTAAGTGCCCATTTATATGTTCAAAATATTGTATACATTTACAGTGATTAAAATCCGGTTTATTTTAGCTGGTCCATTTTTTTTGGAATGTTCTTATCGGAGGAATATATTTTCTTTTCCTTAACAATTGTCAGTATTATTTTATTCCTGAGTAGTAAACATCCTTTCCTAAATAGATTCAATTATATTCAAAACCTAATTGAACATTGGTGTGTGCTCGTAGAAGACAAAGCTTAACCCGAAGGATTTCTTCCGGAGTTATAATTGTAAGTCCTTGTTGGACATGGAGTAGTATTGGGGATCGCCATCAAAGTAATTCTAGTAAATGTCCTTGTTAATATCCTTTTTCCCTTCTTCCCTTGTCACAGCTGATTGTAGCTGATCTAATGAAACGTCATGAGCATTATTCTTTCTCCCCTCCAAAACATTCATCAAATTGTTAGAGTTAGTATGTTGATTTTCGGTTTCTTTTTTCTTTTAACATAATCACTTAACGTTTATTTGTAGTTATATATTAATAATAAACTACAACCTCTCTTCCTTCAAGTGTAAATAAACGAATAATTTAAATTAAAGTTATATTCTAAGCCAGGGTGTCCCAAACTTTTTCTGACTGGTGCCCCCTTGGCTCTAGTATAAACTTCGAGCGCTCCGCCTCCTAAAAACAAATAATTTTTTCTTCCAAAATGAAAATATCAGGTTTAAAATTATTAACAAGAAGAAGTAGATTCCCAGAGTCTGTAATACTAAGCCTGTCCATTTGATTGAAAAAACAAAACAAAGCAAGATAATTACACTGAAAGCCCGTTCTACCATGTTTAATTTTGGAAAGACAATAAAATATACTTTTACCATATTTCATTATAGTTGATGGAGGTCGGAGACTTACTTGTTTTTTTGTAACATGATTAGATGAGATCTTCCTCCGGCCTCATCCCTCTGTCCACGGATAACCTCCTCTACATAATGAGACATTCCATTTACTTCCATAATCCTCAAAAGCTCTAACTGTCTGAATATCGATAAATATAAATTTGTCGACATCCCTGTCCTCCTCTCCCAATAATATATTTTTCACTTTGCAAAATTATTTCCTTATTATTCATGATGTGCCACGGACAAAAATCATAAATTGCTACTCTTTTTTTTATAAAGTAAATAAAAAAGACACAAGAAACTCGACTCGACAAAACCTCGGAACTCGTCTAAAATTGGAATTCACATTTTTTCTTTTTCAAACCAATTATAACCTGTAAATCTTCGTAGACTGACTTCCTTTCTCTGTTAAATTTAGATTTTATATTTTCCCAGAGGCAAGACTATGTTGACTTTTGTAAAACTGGTACACTGAATCCCAGTTCGTTTTAATAGTAATCTTTGTTTGAATGTTTTAATTCTAGTGGAAGTACTCAACAAGGCATTGAATTACGCAGTCTATTAAGCACACGTACAAAAGTCCTCCTCAAACCGATAGTCTGTATCGATATCTAGATTAATGGATATTTTTTCATGCATGAGGGAGGGAGGGACCGCTATTAAATATAAATTTCAATATTCAAATCTTATTTTCACTTTTCTCTCTGTAAATTCGTTTTGTTCATCCTTTAAAATTTAAGTATAAACATAATTCCCTTTCATCTTGTAGAATTTCAGGATTAGGGTATTAAATATGTATCTCTCATTATCTCTTTTTTTAAATAGAAATGACATCTTGAAATGAATGAATAGACTAATTTTTTCATACGTAGCCGTGTAAGATAAATGATAATAATGAATTGGCCATAAATAATTTTAATGAGAAGGCAAGTAATGGTGAAGATGATGGATGACCTATGTGAGTCTCACAGACATGCGTATCTTTTTAAATTTCTATTGGAACTACTCGATTGGGATATTGACAACTTTGCATATCTTATCACAGTTATACCAGGTTTTAATTCAAATAATGGAAATCTACCCAGACACTTTCCAATTAGAAAAATAAGGTCTAATAGATCTAAGAAGGTTAAAATATTGGGATTTGAGGTCTACCTATATACAAAAGTTTATGGTGTCAACTTGGACAACATCCTTAAAGTCGCTTAAATTATTTTGACAAAAATAATACATTACAAGTACTTGTCTATGATTATGTGAGAAAAAAAATATATTCTTTTTTTAGAAGGGAGTTTCTTAGCGAGTAAATAGAGTTAAAGTAAGTAACGACTATTTAGGTGAATAACGGGTGTTCCATCGATTAACGACTATAGCTCGTAATTCATTGAGAGGTTTTTTTAGAAAATCGAAAATACTCATGCAGCAAAATTCAGCTCGCGGCACATCACTAAATATTATTAAAAGTTTGCAATAATTGCACTCCAATTTCAAGAATAGAAATAGAAGAAGAAAAGGAGAAAGCATTGTACTACTATATACTTGTTGTTCTTGATTAAAATTCATTACTTTTCCACCTCTCTTGTTCCCTCATTGCTGAAACCCAGTCTGGTACTGATAGTAAGTTGATCCTGGATGTTTTTTAGATCATCACAAACCCCAGTTTTAGAGTCGAACGATAAATAAAAAGTTTGATGAAGTTTGTTTTTGATATCCATGTAACTTTTGTGTGTAGTAATAAGAGTTAAAGCTATTAGCAATGCAAAGTTGTCAAAACAGTTTACAATTGAGGGAATGTGCCTGGATCTTATTTCCTCATGTAATAACAGTACTAATTGATTTGTGAAGTCGACCTCTAAGATTTTTATACTACTGAATCCTCCCTGTGGATTACACAAAGCATGGTGCACCATCCATTACATATATCACAAGAATATCAGCAAGTGGGTTGTTTTTCTCTTTGAAAAAATTATGAATGATATCAAATACCAACTCTCCTCTAGTATTTATATAATAAGATTTTTTACAAACATAATTTCAAAGAAATCTTATCATCAATACTAAAATAAACATAAGCAAGAAGCACATATTCATTTCCTAGAAAAATTGACTCATCTAACTGTAAGCTAAATTACGTTATTGCAAGAATTTTGTAAAATGTACTGTTGTGTATGTACAAAGGATCTTCTTCCTTTTTTATATTATCCTGTATGTGAAGCACCTAATTTATCTTTTATAGTATAAATAGGCTGACAACTTTGAAACGTCAGAGTAGTGTGAAATACGTATTTATTAATATTATATAAGTGGTCCTAGAAATAATTATAAATTGTCTAACTCCTCCATGATCCTCCTTCTCATTTCTTTCAGTCCTTCTGGATTCCTTATTATATAGTTTTTTTTTCTAGTAACCTCGTCAAGACACATTATTTATCTTGGATGTTCTCAGCCATTTCATACATTCTTCCTTGAACTGAGTTATTACTGGGAGACATAGACTTCATAAATTGGTCTGCTTCACACTCAATTTCTATTAATATATTTTTATATATGAATGGTTGTATTAATTTCGGCTTCAATCTCCGGGTATGATTAATCCATTAATGATAAAATCACCTCTCTTTTTTGATTTAATTTCTCAACAGGTTTCTTCATTGTCTCCCTCCTTCTTTTATTCTATATATCCTAAGTTATTGGGAGTTTTCTCCATTAATATAACCTTCACATATTTTGTTTGTGCATCAAATAATCTTATTGTGCTTCTCGAGACCACCGGACTTTGTTCAATTTGATCTCCTTTTTCGGCATCATCTTTGAATGCTCTTTTAAAAAGGAGTTATACTTGTATATCAGATCTCACAATGCTTGGATATACTTTTAAAGTACTACCGACTCCGCCACGTAATGATGGGGTTGATGTTATCTAATTAACTAAGAATATATTTTATCTTACATAATATTACAAACATTTTTATATAGTTATTTATAATATATAAATAATATACAACTGTCATTTGTTACAAAAGGATAAACAATATTAAAGAACAAAAAAAAAAAATTATTGTGGCTTGATTTATGTAATAAGAAAAAAAGTAAAATATTTTTATAGCACTTTTACAAAAATGCTACACTTTTATTATTTTTCAAACTATTTAAGAATTATGAGTTATTTGAAAAGTTGTATGCGTTGAATTAGCTTCTTTTATTTAATATAGCATATAAATATATAATATAGTATACTCAATATGTGTTGATAAATGATCAAATGCAAGCTAAATATTCTTATTCTATCAATGATATTTTGATAAAAAAAAAAATTAAACCAACAAATCATATCACATACGAAGGTGCCTTATTGCCTTTCATATATTTGACACTGAAGCCAAAGAGTTTTTGAAATTTATAGAGATGAGGATCTGGTTCTACAACTTTTGTTGCAAGGGTTTGTCCAATTTCTAGTAGAGCCTCTGGGCATAACTTGTTATCAAACCGATATTGAAGTTCATCTTGTAGTCCAACAACGTCGTTTTTTAAGTTTTCGTATAAGAACTTCTCTGAGCATTTGGAACAAACCAAATATTCATTAGATTCTTTTTCACTTTCTGTAAGAGAGGAGCACTATTAATAATAGAATAACATGGTCTGTTGTGATGCTTTCATACTCATTTTTATAATTTCACTATTGGATTTATTTACTTAATTTTACGTGAATAAGTTTACAAAAGAAAGAAAAAATACAGAGTATCATTGACTATATTAAAAGACGTATACCAATAGAAATAAGCCATTCAAAATGGATTAGATACACATTAAATTGCGTCATTTTGAGGTAGTTTCATGATCAACTTTGTCAAATTCTGAAATCGGGATATAGGGAAAAGATGTGTAATGGTATAAACATAATTTCTATAAAATATGAGCTCAAAGATAGGTGTTTCAGAGGTGACCCCAATACATTTACTCTTTTAAAAGGTCGATTTTTTTATAAATATATTTCTTTTGTGAGGACGACTAACCTCATTCATTCAATTGTAAAAAGAAGATTACTTTTCTAATCTATTTTGGAGGACTAACTTTTTGTTAGGTTTTGTCAATTATTATGCCAAAAAATAATTAAAATATGTTTGTTTCGCTCATAATGTATAAAAATAACACAATATTTAACTGAAAATATAAAATTTTGATTCGTGGAATGTATTTTCTTTACATGTAAGAATAAAACTTAACTCGCTTTTCTTAAGTATTATAATAAAATGATTCATGTTTATCCAGTAATCCATTTTCTCTCCAAAATTGGTAATAATGGAGAAAAAAGATAAAAAAGCTAAAAAACCACAAAATATAATAAATGAAATTTCGACTGAATTGGGGAACCTAAAAAATATGTTTTGGTATGGATTACTCTTTTATACAACTACAAATTGCCGAATACCCAACATCGATTCCAAAAAAAAAAAAATGATTTTCGACCTATTCTGATGCACATTTGTTATCAAAAAAGTTTAAGTTTACCTATCAATGCTAAAAATACATTTAGGATCAAATTTTAAATGCATATCTTTTAACTTCAATCTAATTCGTATTTATAATAGTTTTTTAATCTGTGTTCTTTCAACGATTAAAATAAACCATAAGAAAAGTGGTTTTTTTAAGATACACCAATAAATATACAAATTTCATTTAAATTTTCTTGCTTAAGTCGAATTACTGTAAATTTTATTTAAATAGTTTTCAAATTGCAATAATAATTCAAAATTATAAACAAAGACCTTTTGGCGCGTCTATCACATATACGACGACAAAGTATACAAAGTATAAAAAGGCCAAAAGTCATCAAATGTCTATAGAGAAAACGTACAAGAAGGTTCAAAAATAAAAAAACGGCCAGTAAGAGTATATTTAATGAATGTTTATTATCTGAGTTTTAAAATGATATGAATTTCTACAAAATTTGAAAAAATGGAGCATGTTCATCATTTATAGTTTTGATTCCCATTTTTGCATCTTAAATTTTTAGCTATGCTGGCCTTTTTTGACGTAGAGTTGACCAACTCTGGCAAGTCCCCTAGTATTAACGTTTCCACGAAAAGGATTGTGGACACCTTTTGGACAGTAGATATTAGGGGCTTGGGGGAAATAAATTGGCCAACTTTTCAAGAAAGTCCCCAAAAATACGTTTTCTCAAATGGACGATTTTTTGAAAATTAAGGTATTTCCTGTCCTTTTTTGAAAAGATATATAAAAAACTATATTAATAGAGTACATATATATAGTATTTATGTATAAAGCAAAGCTTTATTTTTTTTCGACCTCTAATAACTTTGAGGGATTCCAGGTACTTACTACTAGTTTCATATTATAAAACCCTTTAATATTGAAATTCAAGTATATATATGTAATTAAAGTTAAAGTTAATATACATCAATATGTCTTAATTCAATTGAAAGATTATCTCATTATATTTATATATTTGTAAAAAAAACTTACCTAGCACAACTTTACATTTTGAACACAAATAATTACGGGGGGCAGGTCTTCTGCATATCTGAAAGGAGGGGATAATTGGAAAAGCATGCAACACAGTTGCATTCGAAGCAGTAATGGTCCTTTAACCATGGCATTCGAGTATGTTTGTCCATAAATATATAGTACGGGAAGTAATTTTCCGATATTTCTGTTCCTTTGAGTATATAAGCGGATGCGAGGACATATACCTTATTACCACGAAAAAACTTGGTTACATTGGGGGCACAAGAATGGTTCAGCATAGCCAGGTTTGAATATATCCCATTCGCAAATACACGTGATCGGACATCCTTATACGAGAACTACAAACAAAAACCCATAAAAGAATTGGAAAAACGAAGAATAAATTACAATATGTACAGCTTCAAAAACTCCGTGAGTATTATATTTTAATATTTGAATGAAACGACGACAGAGATTAGCAATTATTCGTTCATCATTTGACAGACTTTTTGAATTTAGTTTCTTTGAATTTGATTCACCAAAATATCCTTTTTCTCTAAGTGAGCGAATGATAAAGCAGACGGAGATTTGAACCCATAGATTGTCCTTTTCATCATCTTTGTAGTTGTCAACAAGGCTTGAAAGACTTTTGTAATCTTTTTGGTCGAAAATTTGATCTTTTTCTAGTTGGGAGGAGGCGTTTATGAGTTCATTGTAAGATTTCCGGAAATATTCCATGGGTCTTTGTGATATAGAGCGAAACCCAAGTCTGTAATAGTCATCTATTTCTGATGATTTACCTTTCATCTATTTAAAATAACAAAAAAAGGTTACATCATTAATACATTAAGTTATTTGGTTCACACCATCACTTATAAAAGACAAATCTATATATACGAGAGAGTGAATAAATCTTGTACCACCATGTTAATTGGATTTTGGAAAGGTGAGCACATTAATGAAAACTGTTGTTAATATCTGTCAAACAAGATATAACAAACAAAATGTATATCTCACTTCTGCAGAAAGATGGGAAAAAAGCTCAAAGATTGCCACTTTGATAAGCAACAGGCTATCGTGTAGTTGTTCCTTGTCAACTATCACACCATCTACAGCTTTTAAAAATGCATGGAAGATAGGTCAAGCCTCAAGGATCTATCTAGAAGAGATAGGACAGTCAAGTTAACCCCTGAAGCTACCAAATATTTTTTTGAGCCAAACACGACCATGTCCAAAGATATCAGCACTTCCGATTTCAATTATGTTTTTCAAACTTCTTGCCAAAACCTCCACCCAGTAGATTACAGAATCTGATGGCAAAAGAAGTCCGAAGTCTGTAACAGCAACATTGCCGACCTCAAGTCCTCTAGGAGCAGTAGAAACTGAGGTGTGCAGCTACCTCTTCAGACCTGATTGAAAGCTGTTATTGCCATCTATGGTGTTCAACTTCATAATTAATGCTCCAGTATATGTATTAAAAAAATATCTTTTTGATGTCTACCATATCCGAGTCCGTTTAACTTCATTCAAATTAAAATGAAGTACAGCATAGTACAAGAAATATTCACTTCCCAGTATGTATATATGTATGTATGTATACCTATAGTAAGAACATTGCCGTATTCAATCTAATTTAATAAAATATTGATTGTGCCAGTATAGAATGGAATTTTATTTTTTTAAATTAATATCAAACTTTTCTTAATCTTTGAGGGGAAAAAATGTAAAAAGTAAGAAATATTTTGCAAAGTAATGAGAAGATTGATATATTTATAGAGAAACCATTAATATCCCAATACACTTTTATCACACTCGGTTACTACGTAAAAGTCCTATTTTATAATACATATAAGGTGTAGAAATCGAGTTATAAATTTGATATGAGATACTTAAAATTTAGAAACCAAAAAACCATGACCTTAAAATTTATTTTACAAGCATTTGCATTAAAAATATAGGGTATATGTAGGCTTATAATGAAGCATCAAAATATTCTGATTATCTACCAAGTGGCAAATTAAATTAATTTTTTAATAAATACAGTTAAGCCGGATTGGTTGATTTTTTTTAAAAAATATTATTTTGAAATTACACGTTATCTGACAGAAATGAAACGATTTCTTCCATTTCAAAAAGGCAGAAGATTTTTTTTTTTAATTCTGAGTGCACTCTGTATATCGCACACCAGTCTCAATGCTTTCGTATAATACATAACATTTATCAAATTAGAGGAAAATGAAAAAAAAACAAAAAAAACAATTGCAGCTTCAATATACAATTTGAACTTTGTTTTGAATATATATTTGTATTTTTAAGAATTATTATACATTTTTACCGATTTTGTATTTTAATATTTACACTTACTGAGATCCAAATTCACGCTCAGTCGTCTGAAATTATCCAAAGAGCCAACAAAATAAATTGATAAATTGCATTTTTTTTTTTTTTGAATCTATATCATGTAGACATTTAAATTCAATTAAAAAAAAATAATTATATTTTTAGTAAAAATAAGCTAGCGTTCATATAATTAATGAAAATATCTGAATGTTTTCTTCTTCCCATTCTCGTAAATATAATTGGATTTTTCTAGAAAATCATATTTTTTGGACTTAGGATAATATTTTTTCTTTGATTATATCCTAAAAACTACTTCTCTTTTGTGAAATATCTCAATCTATTTTCCCTCAATACCCAAAATTGATCAATCAATTTGAAAAATGATGCTTATCTATAGGTTTTTCATTCTAAAGCATAAAACTTAGAGTATAAAATAGGATTTTTCCTTTCCTGGTAAATTATACACAATGGACATGATACCTATATCATATAAATACATTGTAATTTCCATGCTTTAAAATTATATATTTGTTGATATGCAAATAAATGATATATGTATATATTAGTGTTGAGACTCGGTCCATCACCGAATTTTTTGTTCAGTTCGGTCTTAAGTAATTTTTTTAGACCGATTTTGCTGTACAGACCACAGTTGTTTTTTAGGTCTCAATTTATGGGCCAATTTTGATTCCGTATCACTTCATGGACCGATTTTTTTCGGTCTCACATATTATGAGAGATAATTTTTGATTTCTAGATCAACTGTCATTCATTTTTTTCAAAAAAATCTCAAAAGTACCCGATGAGTTCTAGAACAAATGCTGTAAAGATTTTTAGAGACGGCGGGATCAAAAATGAATCCGAGCTATTTCTGTTTAAACTTCGTATAACGTCATTGTAATTGAAAAAAACATATGACGTCATGTTATAAACAATTTATATGTAAAAACGATTTTTTTGGGACCCAACTAGACCGAATTTTTCCTTCGGACTGATCTAGACCAAATTTTTATATGAGAGCGGTACAGACCGAACTTTTTTGTTGGACTGAATTAATTCGGTCCAACAAAAAAAATTACGATCCCAGACCCGTTTAGGATTTCTAGACCGAAAACCAACATTAATATGTATATAAGTTTGTATGAATAAAATTAGACTAAGTAGAATCAAGTATAAGTTTTACGGATATATAATGGAATTTAACAATAAAATGTATAGGATAAATAATCTTACTTTAATCAATGCATCTTCTAGAAATGTGGAGAGGCCACATTCATATTTATGATATGATTCAAAAGATTTGGATCTGCAGACCAACGAACAATAATTTGCATCCTCGCAATGTAGGCATGGAAGAAAACAAGAGTCTTCAAGTGATCTGCAATAGGATTTTCATACATTAGTACTATATATTCATATAACATAAAGGTGCATACAATGTGTTTACAGTTAAATCCAGAGAAAAACATATATCTAAGTACACGTCATAGTGATAAATATTTTGTCACCGTTTCATCAGCTTGAAAATCTAAATATATATTCCTTTATTAGTCTACTTTGAAAATTTGTCAGTAAATTAATCAGAGTTTCCAGGGAGAGGAGGTCCCGTCTTATAACTCAGGTAAGTTGGGCACTCTGGTGAAGCAATTGTTGGGCTGACTAGATATAACAAGAGCCCAGTCTATGACGTCATAGAGATGTGCAAAATAACTGGAAGGGTTCAAAAGGCAGAATAACATTCCTGATTATATAAGAAACGGACACCGAGATTGCTGAGCCAAAAGATGTTTATCATCGATTACTCCAGAGTCCCTATAGTCGTTGAATCTGGAGCCAGTGAAGTTTGGACTTTATATTTCATATAATCAAAATTTGTCATAAGTGACCGGGTCAACTGTTGTTATTCACTCATTTCTATTATGCAAATTTTTTGAAGTTAAAAGTCCTTTTTTTACAATTTTCTTATGATAAATATTGTAGAACATATCAATAACTGTCCATTGCAAAAAAAAAAAATTGCATGGATGGCATTGTAAACTACTCCCTGATGTCCTTCTGGGATAATCCTGCACGGAGGAGCACTCCAATGTACTCTTCTTATACTGTGTGCTCATTGTGGCGACTACGACAATGTTTTTCTTAGCAATATATAGCTAATTATGTGTCCGACAACATTGCTCATACGAAATTGTAAAAAAGAAAAAGACTTTTAACCTCTCAAAATTTGGATAATAGACATGAGTAAATATTAATACAAATGTCCGGGTAATTAGATGATATTAAACAAAAAATACGAGTACATTTATGACTCATTTAAGCATAAACTTGTTTTTTCCGGAATTAACTGTAAGACCATGTTGATGTTATATCTACATTGAATCCTTAAAATTATCATGTGATCAATATTGAAATAACAAAGATAAAAGGTAGATATAATATTTTGAATTCATATATACAGTTTTTTCGGGGAATAAAAAGAATATATATAATACATGACGTCAGCAATATTAATGTCGACTATTTTTGAGGGATTTAAACCAAGTTTTATAAGAATAAAACTCTTGTTCAATTATATTAAGGATATAAATATACTATTTTTGTGTATTTGAATGTTAAAATGGGACCAATACATCAAATAACTTAAGTCTTACCGTCTATCAAAAAATCTAACCATCAAAGGCTTATATTTCATTTTATAAATCTGAACTTAATTATATGTATTAAAAATATTGTTATACAATCTTATTTTCATATTGCAGATAATAAAATTAAGTTGTTGTTTTTATTTTTACCCCTGAAGCATGTGCGACGACAAAGCCGCCCCAAGGTCAAAGAAACTCCAATTTAATGCAGCCACCCCCGCAATTAAGTTTTACAATGTTAGAAATATGATATTTTGTTCAATTATCCAAATTTATAGTTGGAAAATAAACAGAAAATACCTGTACAATCTAGATGTTTTTGTATATATAGGTTTATATATATATATTTATTTTATTTTTTTGACTTGGTTTGGTTATGGGAATTAATTTTTGTTAATATTTTATTTGAATATGTCAAAAATATTGTGTAAACCTTGCATGGTACTACTGAATTAAGAACCTTGTTCATTTCAGCTGCCTGTCATATGATTTTTGGGGGAAAAAATGAACTTTTGCTATTAACAGGAGAATTCTATTCATTTAAGATATAATTAGTGCAGGGAATATATTTTAATTATATTTAAATTCATATACCCAGTGTGTTCAAAAAGTTAGGTGACTTTGTATTTTTTGGAAAAATCCCCTTCAAAGAAATCCCCGTGAGATAAAATACACTTGTGGCAACGCTTTTTCCGATCATCAAATTACTTATCTTAAGCACTCTTCGATATAGCCTTAAGCATTTCCAGCGATGTAGTCTTTATCTCTTAATTGTTGCAAATCTACTTCCTTTCTTAGGTCTCTTCAGTTTTGGGGACAAGAAAAAGTCACATGGGGGTAAATCCGGTGAATATGGTGGCTGAGGCATGATCATGGTCTTGTTTTTGGCCAAAAATATCTCACAAGCAAAGACGTTATTGTGATGCCAAAACAATGTATTGTTCGTCCAAAATTCCGGAAGTTTTCCTCGTATTGCTTCTTGCAAGTGGTGCATAACTTCAAGATAATACTCTTCAAGCATATGCTAAGAATTCTTGGTGCACTACAGCACGGTAATAAAAAAAACAGTGAGCAAAAATTTTACACTTGATCGAACTTCACAGCCATCTTGGAAGAGTGTCTACCACTTGTAAATATTTTATTTTATTGCTCAGAATATTTTCACCGTATGCCACTGTCAACATTTCAAGTGGTTTTGGAGTACTTAATTTCATTTTATACACAAAATTTGATGCAAATTCTTTGATCCTTGTTTTTTTAAATCCATGTTTTTCAATAGGAAAAAGACGCCAAATACTAATAAACTCTACTTTTTTGAACACACCTCGTACATATTGATGTTATGATGAATTTTTAAAACAGTTTAAACCAAAGATGGGAGAGAATGCTTACTTCAGAAAGATATGTTAACACCACCGATACCTATTAAAAGATGAAAAATAATTTTTAAATGGATTTTTTTATAATATAAAACATGTCAACTGGATTGATAGGTCGCTATGGTGTTTGATTCAAAACGAGCGGTTTTTGGATTGTCGAAATAAAACACATAAAATATTATATTATGGTCAAAACTTTATAATTAACCGGAAAAACAATCTTTTACAATTATTTCTAGAAAATAATCCCCTTCATATGTTGGCCACAACTGGACTTTAAATGGTCCATTCTTTCGCACCAATTTTAGATGACGCGTTCGAGCATTGTGACCGGAATCTCACGAATAACTCGCTCAGTATTTGCTTCCAATGCTTCAATAATCGCTGGTTTATCCACATAGACTTTTTCTTTTACGTAGCACCAAAGAAAAAAGTCCAAAGTTGTGTTATCACACGATCTTGGTGCCCAATTCACCGGGCCAAAACGTGGAACTAATTGCTCACCAAAATGATGTCCCATTAAGTCCATTGTTACGCGCGCTGTGTGGCAAGTGGCACCGTCTTGTTGGAACCAAATATCGTGGAGACCATGTGCTCCAATTTGAGGTACCAAAAAGTCAAGTCAAGACAAGCCAAGTTGTTGAGAGCGGTAGCAAATCGATTCTTCATAATCTTTGGCTACACTCTCGGCTACGCCGCAATATTTTCTACGCTGCCAGCTATACGTGGCCTACCAGACGACGGGACATCAAAAAATCCCTAATGGAAAAAACTACTCGTTTTGAATCACCCTTTACTATCTTTCATGACAATATTTATATACGAAATAAATTAACCAATCAAAAAGTTTGATGTATTGATCCTCTGATTATTGATCTTGAATACTGCTCATAAGCTGTTACTAATTAATGATAAAAATTCAAAAGTAGAGTTAAATTGGCGATTATAAACATTGAAGGAAATTTTATTGGAATTATCTGCATATTGTCTTCTAAGATTTTTACAAGAGAGTACGTTTGGGTAAACTATTATCCTGAAAAGTTTCATCAAGATTTGAATGCTAAGGTTGTTGGGTCCCATTTTAGATAAATAAAATATCTTAAATAAATTATTTATACTAGCTTAAAAATAGATTCTTTGTTCTGATGTCAATAATTCTTTAAACGATTAAATGTGTTAAAAAGAGTCAGCAATTATATTTTTAAGAAGATTACTACTCTTTTATAATTAGTGTAAGAGTAATTAATACTATGTTGGCCCCTCTGACTACATATGGTATATTGGTTTATGGTTTTCTTACATTTTGATGTTACTTACTGCATACAACCATTGCAATGGCTTCCTTGATACATTTTTTTGATGCGGCTTACAACAGGCTCCTCAACTCCAATATATTCACCCACTTGAATATCCCGTGTAGCTAATTGGAAAAAAAAGAGTTTATTTTTATATTAATTAATTAACTTTAATTCAAATAAATGCAGAAGATGATATAAACGATAGAAAAATACTAAACTTTTAATCCTTAAAGTTTATCAAATTTTATCATTTGCATATACATATGTTACAAATAAAATAACATACTTTTAACAACAGAGACGGAGGCTTGGTGTACTTAGACAAGAATTGACGATCGATATTGAAGTCATTCCTGCCTTCATACCTACTAGATACAAAGTGGGTTGTGTGTTGATGTCTTTTTTTAACAAATTCACAAAACAAAATTTCTTTTTTTGTTGAAATTTGGATATTTGGGTATTGGGGGAGGGGGCACAGCCTCCTGTGGGTTCCTCTGCTCATTCATAGTGGTGGTTTTAGAGACAAGGCAGCAAATAATGTATTTTTTAAAATGAAATGTATAGGTATTGCCAGTATCTTTTGATAGTGTACGTCATAGACTATGATTAGTCGTATGTTTTGTCAAAATCTGCCTGTCTTCCTCAGCAGTCTAACCTTGTATTTCTATTAACCTTGCATCATCCTAATTCCATCATACATGTATTTCCTATGTACGGAGTGATATTTGTATTTATTTCTTTCCTCTCACAGGTGCTTGCAGCTGATATAATATACGTCATGACAACGAAGCTGCATTTCTGCAAAACATTTTTCAAATTGACAGGTGACCACGTTAATTCAAGCACTACACTTGAACACTAATTAGAGTAAGTAGTAGAGTTGGGGTTCGGTCTGCAAATCTTATACCGGTCCGAGATAGTTATATTTTTTGTTGGACCAAACTAATTCGGTACAACAAAAAGCTCGGTCTGGACTGGTCTCATATAAAAATTTGGTCTAGATTGGTCCAAAGGAAAAGCTTGGTCTAGATCGCCACAAAGGAACAATTCGGTATAGTTCAGTCCCGAAAAAATCGGTCTAGACCGATTTCACAGATAAGTTGTTTATAACATAACGTCATATGTTTTTTCAAGTGCATTGACGTTATACAAAGTTTAAACAGAGAAAGCTTGGATTAACTTTTTTCCCATCATCTTTTATATGTATATAGTATTTATTCTAGAACTTATCGTGAACTTTTGAGATTTTTTTGAAAAAAAATAATGACAGTTGATCTAGGAAAAAAAATTGTCGCTCATAATATATGAGACTGAGAAAAATAGGTCCATAAATTGAGACCGAAAAAAAAATCGGGCCATAGAGTAAGACCCAAAAAATGTTTTCATTTCTAAATGTCAATCCTAATTTTATGTTACGCTGACTTAGTAGGTACAAACATCGGTATTTAGCTATTTCTGAGACTCTCACTAATTAATTCATAAAAATGTAAAATATATTCACAATAGATATGTAGTTGATTCAGCACAGTCTATTTATCATAATATTCATTAAAAAATGATATAGATTTTGCCATTAATTTAATTAGTTTAATGTTCCAATAACCCGAGTTTAGTTTTTCTGTTATATATATATATAAATGAATCAAATTTTGCAGGCGTATTGATTGTGCCTCTCATATTAAAATAGAAAAGTGAGTTTATATATAGTATATAGTTGTATAAAATACGAGTTGAGTTAATCGCCGGCGAAATTTTATTGAATTTCACGTACAAACGTTTCGTATTTTAACAGCTCTTAACACATACTCTATATGAATTATGATATACCTCCGAGATCAATATATACAGTGCTCTTTGTATATTATACTAAAGAAAAGACGGATCCACAGTTTCTAGGATCCAGGTCAGTTCAGATCTTTATACATAAATATTCAGATAAGTTTTAGGTACCTAAACTTTTGGATCCGGGTCAGTTCGGATCTTTATACATAAATAAATACTCGGGATAATTTAGGTACCCAAATTTTTGGGATCCAGATCCAAAATTACAATTATACGGATACTTGTTTCGAATTTTATAAGCATTCTACCGAAAGTTCAGACTAAAATAAAATAGGATCAGGATTAAGGGTACATTTTTACTGATTACTGATGCCGAAACTACATCTAAACGAATGTTTTACCATTAAAACATACTTTTTGAAATGTAATATAGTAATGTCCAAAGTATGTAAATCAGGTTTATTTGCGTTCTTGGTTTTTATTTACATTTTTTTTTTTTTTTTGCATTTTCGACTTTTATTTGCATATTTAGGTAGAAAATATAAATTAGTGGAATCTTTCCATAGTAACAACCCTGATTACACATTCTCTAAGTTTTCCCCTCCAAAACAAGAGAGCCTTGGTTTCTGCAAACATCCCGTTGTCCAAGATCGACAACAAGATTTCAAAGACTTCATAGAGAATTACACTATGAAGACGACGCCCAGCACACCTCCAGGACAATGGAGAAAAAAGCAAGGAGATCTTGCAAATATTCAAGAAAAAACTGAAGAACAAGTTCTAGGTCGTTTCCATTGATAAAACGACTAACAGTCTTATTAGGCCTATGTGTGTAGTGATTTCAGTGCCTTTGGATGGTGCAACCCTGTAGAGGCTATTCTTGATTAACATGGTGAACCTAGGTACAGCCAACAGCTGTAACTTGCAGCAGTGTATCAACTCCTTGAAAATCACTTGGAGTATGATAAGGTAATACTTCTCCTTAGAGGTGCTGCATACTGTGTTCAGGTTGGCAAGGACCCACAGATCATGTACACTAATCTTATCCACTGTCTCATCCAAGGCATTAACCGTGTTGCCGAACTGGTAAGATACTCTTTCCCAAATGTAGAGAAGCTATAACAGAGGTGAAAAGGATTTTAATTATGTGTGCCCACCACAAGTTGAATTTGCTGCCTCTTGCAATTTTTCCCACCCTCCAGAGCCACTTCTTACAAGGTAAGAAACATGTCTTAAGGCAGGCTTTTACTACTTCAAAAACTTATATACAGTTAAGAAGTTTATACAGCAAATGCCTACCAACGAGAACAGGGGAATCGAGGAGTTCAAGAAGCTTTTTGAGGATGCCTCTCTTGCCCAAGACATCTCCTTAATAAAGTTAAACTTCAATGTCTTATAGGAAAGCATCCCTCAACTCGAGTAAAGATTGCATCTTGTCCATCATTAAGAAAATCGGTGAGAGCCTGACCATCCCCAAGTTTGTCCGCAAGCTAAAGGAGATTATCAAGAAGAATCTAGCATTTTAGAATATGAGTAATAGTGACTTAGTTTTTCTCTGGTGATAATTTGTCTGGCGTGAAGGAGAATTCCAACATCATAGTGAGCTTCAACTGCGCCCCCATGACATCCATGAACTGTGAAAGAGCCTTTAGCTTTTTTAAGGACCTTCTCACCAATTAGAGGATCAGGTTAACAGAGGAACGCCTTGGGGATCAGATGATTATTCAGTAGAGTAAGTACATGCTGGAAACAAAAGTTATAATTTGGTATAAATATTTAAAACCAAAAAATTTCCATTTTTCACTAGATGTATTTGCATTTTTGGCCTTTTTTCTACTTTTTTATTCGCATTTCCGGGTTTTTTTCTGCATTTTTATTTGTATATTTGTCATTACTTTTATGAATTATGTGGTCATCTTTACTTATTAGTGATTATTATAAATAATATTGGAGACATCATTATTTTTATTTTATTTCATAACTTCTCGTCCGAAATAAAACACAAAAAGGCCCAAAATCAGTTGGTAGTTAGTTGGAACAAACTTCAACAACTCACAATCAAACACAAGGTACATTTTAGTTTTTGTATGCATTACCTCGCTAACACAAAATGTATAGTATATTTTGTGGTAGCTGTTGATGTATGGGCTTCTTTTCTTAACGTTGATTGATTGAATTATAATTATCTTATTTTACACTTTGAACAATTCTAAGCAATCATTAGACAATATTTCAAACCAAACTGATGTCCCTCCAATCACTAATTAAGATAAATAAAGTGTATTGATAAAATCTTTTTTTTTATTACGAGGATTGAGTACTAAGCACAACTAACAGCTTTCCAGGATCTGGAAAATCCTTCAAATCTTTTTTATGAATCGTAAAAGTTCGGGTACCCAAAGTCGGTTTGTTTCTTGGATCTCGGATATTTATTGATAATACAAGCTTACTTCGAATCCGGGTCCAAAACCCATTCTATCTCTATATTAAACTCCTTTTGTTCTTCGTTATAGGTACAGTAATATAATACTAACTGGATAATATT
Source organism: Lepeophtheirus salmonis (assembly GCF_016086655.4). NCBI lineage: Eukaryota > Metazoa > Arthropoda > Copepoda > Siphonostomatoida > Caligidae > Lepeophtheirus > Lepeophtheirus salmonis. The sequence continues at coordinate 38,138,998 of NC_052137.2, forward strand.
ATTTTATCGTCAACTGATAAAACTGAATTGAATGCCACGTTTATATTAATTTAGAAACTTAAAAAACAACTACTTAACATTTTTGTGGAGTAATATTATACCAAAAAAAAAAAAGTATTCCACTGTGTTATCATTTCACAAATACAGACATATATTAATCACTCATCAATCAAGAAGAAAATGATAATTATTATATATGGAATTACTTTTCAAGTTAAATAATGATGAGGTATTACTTATTAATGATATACATATGACGAGATTAAATTAATTATGAATTAGACAATATTCGATACTTTTGCAAGTGTACAATTTTATTTGTAAATTTATTATTACAAAGTTAATAACTATTTTGCTTCCCATACAACAACTTTTCTGTGAATGATAAGTATAGATAGATATAATTGGTACTGACTATATTTTATTTTTATTATATTTGAAAATCATTTTATTTATATTTCCTGGATTATAATTCTTTTTTCTTTACCCATTAGTGTCAATGGTGTGTTTAAATATTAAATTTATCCAAAAGTATTTTTTTAACTTTTTTATTTTTTTGCTAAATACGTTCATGATGGTATAGATGAGGGCTTACCAACTTTTTTTAAACTGAGAGGTGCTTTAAGATTCCCAAAAGGCCTGAGGCCTACCACCTCAAAAAATATGTATAAACGAATAGGGAACACAAAAACATACAATAAAATTGATATTTGTAGCTTTAATCATTGGATTTCATTAAAAAATATATTGGCCCTCACTACGTGAGGTTACTTTTTAATTTTCCTGTATTATTTTTTATTTTATTACATTTTATACAAGAGTAGTTAGGGAAAAGTTGTATTACTTATATTCGTTTGTAAACACATCACCAGTGTTGAAGTTAAAACATTTACAAAAAATTTAAAGTTCACATTGCGGATAAATAATAAACCTCCCTAAATAATAATTATGATTATCTGGCCAAAGAATAATAGCTACCAGATAGAGAATGACTTCAAACGAAGTTGAGTCACCTGATGACAAAAGTCCTTGAATTTTATTTACAAGACGATGGCATATGTATAAATTTGCAATTTGTCAAGATGAAGTGTTATTAATTAATACATAATATTAATATAAGTATAGCTATTAGCTATAAATCTTATAAGTTATTACTTATTATTTATTAATAGCTAAAGAATATATCGGCGTCATACAACGGTTGATGTAATCTTAGCCCATACTATAGCCCGAAATCAATCCATACTTATATTAGTGAGAGTGAGTCACATCCATAGCAGATAATACCAGGTGTCCGGAAAGTCCTAACTGATTTCTAACTTCCAACTTCATTAAGATCTACAAGGACTAAAAGTAGAGATACAGATAAATGTTTTTAATAAAAAACTTCGCTTGGTTATAATCTATAATATGTTTTTAACAATTTGGCCTTTAGATTCCATAACAGCCACAATACGGGGACGGAAGGAGGGGCAGGTGTTCTTGATGTAGGAGGGGTCCATCTTGTCCCAGGCCTTGGTGATACTGGCCTTGAGAGCTTTGGTACTGCTGTGGCGTTTTTTGCAAGCCTGCCTCTCAATGTGCGCTCAAATGCTGAAATCCAAGGGATTCAGGTCGGGGGAGGAGGGGGGCCAGAAGTCCTTAGGCCAGAATTCCACATTCTCATTCAACCACTTCTGAGTGTTCTTGGCTGTGTGTGCAGGTGCCCCATCCTGCTGGAAACACACCCTCTTACCAGGATACTCCTTCCTGATCCATGGGACCACCTTAGTCTTGAGCACCTTGATGTAGTCCTCCGAGGTGAGCCTGTAGCCCTCTCGGAAGAAGACTGGAGGCATGGCTTTACCATCTGAGCCAACAACTCTAAGCATCATGATACTGGCTGGGTGCTTGATCATGGACACATATTTCTCAGATCCCACATAACCATTAAGGCTAATGTAGCGATCATTTTTGCTGTTGAAGACTGGATCCACTGTAAAAGTTTTCTCATAGGAAAAAATGAGAATTCTGTCCCCATTGCTTTTCAGGTTGTTCAAAATCTTCTTGCATAGGATGTATCTGGCCTCTATATTGGCCATGGACAACATGGGACGGGTGGTGCGGACCAAGGACTTGCCCCCAATGTCCTTGAAAATGTTGGCAGCAGTAGTCTTACCCATGTTGTTCTTCTTGACAATTGTTCTTATGCTCAGAAGAGAGTTTATCTTGATCTGGGCCCTGATCTTATCTTATCGCAACATTTACGTAAAAAGTCTCTGAAACCTCAAAAAAGCCATCGAATGTACCGGTCAAGACTTTCGGGGACACCCGGTATATATTTTTTTTGTTTGCTCTTGCCCTATTTTTTTATTTATTTGAATAAAAAAGTTTTATCAAATTTTATATCTCTTTAACTACATTTTTTAAATTTTGTTTCCAAGGAATACTTTATTTTCTTGCTATTTACTACTATCAAAATAGCCAAGGAATATGCAAACAAACTTTTAGGCATATAAATTAATTTTTTTATTAAAATAAATTATCATTTTAATGGAAGGAGAAGTTGAAATGTGTAAATAATTTCTCGGTTCCAAAATTCATTCTCTTTTTTTGAAGTAGTACGATAGTTTATTAGTATTTTTACTCTTTAAAATACAGAAAAATATACCGAGTTACCATTGAGAATTAAAAGTTTTATATTATAAATTTGATATTAATTCCTATACACGCTTTTTAAAGAAGTGTTTTATTTTTGGGGTTTTTTTTTTTTTTTTTGTCAAAAACTTTTTAAAGCTGGTTGATATTCCCTTATGGGAATATTTAACGAATTTGAGAGTTAAAAGAATTCCTTATTTGAGAAAACTGATATTTAATGATCATTTTTATCTGTTTTTCTAAAAAGTTACAGCTGTACAAGGTTTACAACAACTCTATGTAAGTTTGAGAGATGTCTATTGAATTAAAAGTGTACTACTGTATAATTACTAAATGATCCTAAATTTTCCTAATATTTATTTTTATTCAAAATTATTTTTTTAAAGAAATTAAATTGACTTTTTGAAAAAATAAGTATTGCAAAACTAAACCTGTCATAAACATTTTCTATCTTATTTCTCAAAAAAGATACCAACTATGTAGATGATGTACATTTAACGAGTATAGAGCGTACTGATATGAAAAATCCTTCCTTATAACTTATGGTCATTGTTTTAAGATAAAATTAAAATTAATTTTTGTAAAACTATTTAACTATTTTTAGTGACATTTTTCTATTTTTAAAACAGTTTTTTTTTTTACTTTTTTCTTTTATTCACTTAAAAAATACAAAATCGAACAAATATATTTATTTAAATATGTCCTTTTTTTAAGTTAAACAAAGAATTTTTTTTTTTAATAAAAACCATGATATTCTTTATGATGAAAAAAATCCAAAGGAGAGTGTCATTTTTCACCATAAATAAGGAAATATAACGAGTTCTGAACAAGATACAGAATCAATAATAACACTTTTACAAAAGTTTTATTAATCGTACTTTTAACTTGGTGATTGTCTTATGGGTAAAAATGACTTAAATGATAATAATCCTGAATTACTATAATCCCAGATATTTTAGAATTTATATGACTTGAGAAAAACTGGCATGTGTTTTGGATTTTGAGGTCCAAGATAAGTTGCACCATTGCCTTTAATTCATTTGATGTAGCCTCCTCTTGGTAGCTGTGATAGCTTCCAGGTGGCCATGGAAGACCAATGGTATATATAGTCCTCAGACATGGCATCCCAGTGCTGGTTGAGAGTTTCCTTAAGGTTGTTGATATTTGGGTAACGGAGTGTGCAGGCCTCGGAGTCAACTTGTACTCAAAAAGTGACATCCAAATAGGTTTACATCTGTAAAGGCAACATTTTCTTTGGCCAGAAATACAAGTGGTCCTCCAACAACTTCTGGGCCTTTTTGGACGCGTGTGCAGGCGCACTATCCTATTAGAACACCACGTTCATATCTGGGTAGTTGGTCTGTACCCATGGTGAATTTGATTATCTGTTGGTTTCTTGCCAGCATCGACATAAATTTGTTGGTTACGTTCAGATGTCATTTCTTTTTATTTTATTTTTTGCTGCTAAGACACTTAGGAAGATCTAGTTTTTTTTTATTTCATTTTTCCGAATTTTTAATATTTGAGCGGAACAGTTTCACTGCATTCACGAAAACTATCATTTATGTAGCAAAAACGAAGACTAAAGATTTTTTTCACCGCACTCGGTATAAGCGTATGTTACGTTGGCCAATATTTGATTGTTTTGTAGTAAAGTAGGATTCATTGTGATCAGAACCTGTCTTTTTTAATCCATTTTCATTTTTCCATATAAATTATGTGTCTTAGTCTAAGTACTCATCAAAAAAAGCATTGTTAATTAAAGTATCAAATTTTATTAAGTTAAATAAAGGAGTTATATAAATTATCAGGTATAGAGTAGATATTTTTTTATAAAATATATATAACATAATTTATTAATTCATACACTCATGTGTAGGTTTGGATATATATCTTAAGTCTTTTGAAGAATGTTTTTGGATCATAAGTAGTTTATAAAAATCATGTTTGTATTTTGGGAATGTTAAAAAAATAGAAACTGAAAATCAATATCATAACCCTGAAAATTTGAAAATGTCTTAGAGGAGAGCAGTTCGGCTGTCATGACGTTTCATTAGAGCCTCTGAGGAAGGGAAGATGGAATTAAACAAGGACATAGGCAATAATTACTCCGATGTAGATCCTCAATCCTACTAGGAGTCCAACAAGGACTTACAAGTATAAGTCAGTCACAAATCTTCAGATTTACTCTCCGTCCTTTAAGAGCACACGCAAATGTTCAATCAGGGTTTTGAATATAATTGAATGTAGTAGAAAATAAAGTTTACTACTTAGCAATTAAATAATAATGACAACAGCTGATGAATAAAAAATTCATTCTATTACCATTTACAATTTGAATTTTCTTAAATAAGACAGCATTTTCGGACATTTTCCCATTTTGTTGACAACTCATGTAACGCCTAATTGAGGAAAATCTATGAAATTAAATTTGGAATCATGTATATTTATGAAATAGTATTCAAATGTCACTAATAATTATTTGAATTGTACATTTAATTACGTTTTTTGTTTGTATCTCATGCTAGAATTTGCAAAAACTATTTTTATAAATATAATAGAGTTAAAAATTTTTGAATTATGATTATAATTCAAAAATATGTTATTTTATCTCTTCTAAAAATTTTTACTTTCTATTTAAAAAAAAAAAGGATAAGAACTATAGAGAAAATCTGCAATGCATAGCGTATTTGGTACGTCCTAACCAACAGATTTCCTTCATAACCATTCCCATTTTTTGAATTAGTATTTCTATCTGAATATTTGAAATGTATACAAATCAAAATTATTTTAAAATGTATATATAAGCTAAAAATGATTCTAGAAAAATGAATGTTTTTTATATTTATATGAATAAAGCTCAGGCTGTCCATCAATTTGCTTGGTTACTTGATTGTCAGAAAAAACTTAATTGAACAACGAGCTAATATAAAAAAAGAAAAGAAGATTTAAGTACATAAATAAAATAAAAATGCTGAATGTGAATTGTATGTAATTAGTTTTAGGGAAGAGCGTGTGTGGGTAAAGCACGCCCACTGAGCGCTGTAGAGACTAAAGTACTCCTTGGCTCACCACATCACATTCAAAAACACCTTTAACTATTCATTCATTCTTGAGGAGTGAACATATAAGTAATGAGTGGCTACGCATGAGTGTGCTTATAGAAAACGGAGGGTAATACTGATGTTTTGTTGGGAGTTGTCTTCTATATTCTTTAAGCAAAATTGGTATCTTAGTCGATGTTTAATTACTCCAAGTTATGCCAGGAACTACTGTTCGTGTAACACATGGGCATTAATGTTGATTGAAAATAAATTATAATCCTTTCAAGTACCTTCAAGTGAGATTAATATTATTGCAAAACAATTTCCTTGAATTTTTTTAAATTCAATCCAATCTTCTAAGAAATGGATCGAGAGGATTAGTAAGGGGGGGTTTAAATAGCTTAGGCCTCTTAAAATATGATTGAAAACCTTCCATCCTCAGATTGGTCCGGGGGTAGTGTGGGATTGCTAAAAACCGCACTACTCTCATGTTTGACAAAAACTATTTTTTGGTATTAGAGGGGTTCCTTTGATTTATATGTTACTTCGGAGGTATTTTTAAAGGATCCAGGGGTACCTTCAAGCATCCTGCGCAACCTGAGAGCTTGGAACTATTTCTTGATATTAGAGGGGTTCCTTGGATGTATTTGATGCTTCTGTGGTGGTTTTTAAGAATCCAGTGGTACACTCAAGTACCCTACACAACCTGAGGGCTTGCAACTAGTTTACAGTGTTAGAAGAGTTCCTTGAATGTATTGGATGAATTAGTGGTAGTTTTTAACACTCCCACACTACCCACGGGACACAGGCCAATCCGAGGGCCTAGAGTATTCAACCGTATTTTAAGTATTGCAATAGTATTACTCACACTTGAAAGTACTCACTTGCGGGATGGAACAAACAAATATGTTTAGACGCTTATCATAAATAATATTAAGTGAATTTATAATGTGTTTTTATTCATCATGAAGTTTGAACAAAATACGAGAAATTTTCTCTGGGGCAGTTTTCTACATGCAATTTTCTCCATGGCAGTTTTTCGCGCACAGCCAAACTGTTCTTTAAATCTTGTTTTATAAAAATTCGTGGTTTTCCTTAGCAAAAATATATTTTTGGGGTTTTTTTATAATATTTTTCTAATAAAAAAGAATAGATTGTCTCTCCTTTCTTTGAAATGGGATTCTCTATGTCAAAAAATTATATGGTTTATAGCTCCATTTAAAAGTTTTCTTTACAGCATGTTTTATTCAAATTATCAAACTTATTATAATTCTTAAAAACAACTAAAAATATATCTTGGAATTTTTATAATTACTACGTTGCTACTACTTATTTCCAAAGAGAGATACAGAGAGTTTGAACTAAGTGCCAATATATTCATCGTATGTTAGGTCATTAATATTCACTATGTTAGTTATTATAATATTTTGTACAAGTAGAAGTCTGGAAGAAAAAGATATAATGAAGTTTTAATTACCTACTCCAAATCTTCCTTTAGTATCTTCATACACGATATTGACAGCATTACTCAATCCTGGGAAATTAGTATTCGGAGTAAATGATATAGCATCCAGTCCCTTGTCTTTTGCACTATTATCAATAGAGAGAAAATTGTAGATCATAATACTCATATATACTTGAGTGGTCTTACTTTTCAGGTACAATAATCTCTTTTTCAAATGTATCGAAACTTTTTTCTGACAAAGTTATAAATTCTGAGGCTTTGGTAGGATCTTGGACTAATTTTGAAGCCCTTAGATACTCTGACGAAGCTTCTTCTTTCTTACCCATATGTACATAAATCTTTGCTCGACGTTCGTGTAGTTTATAAAGGTTTTCTGGAGGATAGCTATTTATATGTATAGCTAATTCTACGTTCTACTATAAAAATGAGGTAAAAATATGACAAATTTACAAGTTGTCTTTACTAAATGACTTCAAAATAGCCAAAATACATCTTCCTGCATCAAAGACTACCAATAAAATATAATTATCATTATATTAATCTAATATTAATTATATCTTCTATATTAATAAAGCAATTTTTTTATTTTTGTCTGTCTGTTAACGCCTCATGTTTGAGTGTTCACGTATGGCCGGCCGTTTACTTGATTCAAGAAATATCAAGGTATCAATGAGCATGGGTAGCTAAAGCTCAGGGCGTCATATTAAAAAAAGCAGGGAAAAGGGGAGTGTGTATTTACTAGTGAGCGGACGATTAAAAAAAATCCGATGCCGATTTTTTAATATTTAAAAAAAAATCAAAAACCCACAAATATTCACAAAAAAATTTCCAAAAAACCATTATTATTCTAAATAAATTAAATTGTTTGAAAAAAAAAATCAAAAATCCACAGCTGCTTTCAAAAAAATTTTGAATATCTGCAGCTGTTCTCAAAAAAAAAAAAAAAATTTGGAAACAATTTTAAAAATTAAATTTGTAGTGTAACTTTTTGGGAAAAAATAATATATATATATATATGAAAATACATAGTTATTCACAGAAAATTCGATTTTTAAAAAAAATTAGAAAAATTATTTTAAATTTTCTAGTAAAAAACAAAAATTTATTTACTTTGGGGGGGGCGCTATTTTGTATAACTTTTTTATAATACCATTAATAAATAAGAATCGGTATTGCAAATTAAGCATTATTTTCCATATTCCAGAAAAAAAATACAATTCTCATATTCCAATTTTGATTAATCGTCCATCAATAATATTTACTAGTGTTGGGTTTTGGTCTGAAATCTTAGACCCTCCTAAAACCTTTATGATTTTTACCACAGACTTAACAAATTTCATTCTGAAAAGAAGTTCAGTCTGGATTGGTCACAAATAAAATTTGGTCTTAATCAGTCCCAAAGAAAAATTTGGTCTGAATCCTTCTCATAAAATCTGTCTCATGTAAAATTTGGTCTAGGCCGATTCTATAGATGAATTGTTAATGACACCATGTGTGTTTCAAGATTGATAACATTCCCAAAATAACGTCAAATAAATTTCAATCTATTGCATCAATCATTTTTGTAGAAAATTATAAATTGGAATGTGTGGGGTAGATTGAGAACGAAAAAATCCGTCTATATGTTCAGACAGAAAACATCTGTTCGCATATTTGCACAACAATTTCATTTACCTCTACAGTCTGAGATCGATGTGTAGACCAAAACATCGGTCCACGTCGGCCCATAAAAAATCACTTAGGACAGAACCCGAAAAAAAAATTGAGTCGTAATCCGAGTCTCAATACTAATGTCTATCTAGGTACATGTATTATTAAGACAAAGTTTGTCTTTTGTTTGTCTGTTTGTCGTCGCCTAATAACTTTGAGCAAATCGAGGTACTCCACCTAGTATATATTTCATTAAGTTAATTTGTCATATTTTCATGTTTTTCATTCCTGTAGTGCAGTTGTCCACTTTCCCAGTCTAAGTGCAGCTGCAGATCGGTTAGCTAGAGCTAAAGCGAGCTCATTATCGTTCGTAGAAGTTTGGCAGCTCCTACTGTACAACTCCAATGCTTTGATATCCTGAGAACTTTTGTAAGCTTCATTTCCAAGATCCCGAAATCTAATTAAATAATACAAGGTGACATTTTTTAACAATACAAAAAAGAAATAGGTATATGATTTTATAGTACTAACTGCATGTGATTGAAAGAGTAGACATTAATCAATTAAATTTATACATCCATATGAAGAAAATTATTCTTTTCACTCTTCGAAAGAAAAATGCAATATGAATTATTGAGGTACTTTAGTAATTAAACACGAGTAAGTAGGTAACATATATATACCCTCCCCATTTGTTTGTGAATAGTATTTTAATTGAATATTAATAATAGGAAATTATCAATATGTTGTTTTTTTATTAAGAATATATGAAGTATCATAAAATGGAGTATAATATGTCATTTTTTGAGGTCATAAACTTTACGAAACTTATACTATATGTGTATCGTGCATAAAACGCTTCATTTATCAAACTTTTTAGCATTAGTTCAAGAAAGCACTACAAAAAACATTGGTGATATGTTAATCATGATTATCACAGCAAACGAAGTTGAAGAGAGGTTATGTTTTCGCCTCGGTTTGTTTGTTTGTAGCAGGATTACAAAAAAAGTTACACATCGATTTTGGTATATTTATATGTTATGGGTAAAAGGCCATTACATTTTGAGAGGTCAAAATGTTAAATAAGCAAAATTGACCATAACTTTTGAAAAAAATGATATACATCACTGAATTTAAATTTTGAGAGGTTCAGGTCATGCAAAGCGTTAAAAATGGGAAATCTATCATAACTTTTTGATTAAGATACTTAACTCCAATGTTGTTGTTTTGTTTTTTTTGAAGAAAGGATTTTAGGGGGAAGTTTTTTCTATTTTAAACGAGCAATTGTAAATAGAGTCAAACCTGTATTATACAGTGAGTTAAAGGAAACTGAAAAAGTGATCGCTTAGTGCAAAGGACCTCTTAAACCAGTATTGGTATTTTTGAACCATTCAAAAGCTGAATATACTAGATAAAATCATACAATAAAGGATAAAACTCACGTCTGGCCAGAGCAAGGTATAGACACAAATTTTATTAACTCGCCAACAGAGGATCCTTAATTCTCTATTCGACCACTGCTTCTTTGTTTTGTAATCAACAGTCAATGCAGATTTTTAAAAATGACCGCTAAAAGCAGGTGCACCTGATGTAATAGCTATGTTATAATTTGCGTGACAGCAAGCCTGGGATTCTAGGAACACGCTTAAATAAGATGACCGTTAGACAAAGTTTGACTTTATATCAATTTTACGATTAATTTTAAATTAATTCGATCTAGATCATAAATATTACAAAAAATGATTTTTTTAACCATTTTATCTCTGGGGCCTGATATTTTAAAAGATTACCCAAAGATTTATTTATTATTTTTCAATTTTACTTTTACATTTTAATATATGAAATACACATTTTTCAAAGAAATATGAGATAATCCTGACGCTAAAAAAACCCTTCACATTTGAGAAAATTCTACACTTTGAAATACTTTTAAGCTTTAATTGAAACTAAATTTAGGATGCGTCATGTTACTTTAATAACGTGGATAAATCATTTAGTTCGAAATGTTATTCTTAATGTGGAAAAAGTCAGTCTCTTGACATGTCCCGTAAAAAGGGGGAGGAGTATCAATACACGACATAAAATATGATCCAAACATAATAATATAGACTTTTCAATTTGATGTATCGTACCCACTCACAGTACTTTACTTTCCTAAAAAAGCGGTCAATGCTATAAAAGTTTATATTATACATTCATTTTTACAATTCCAGTAGTAATTTAAGTTGTATATATCTTATTTATCAAAAATATATATTAAATTCAACTGACTTCATATAAATTTTAAAACTTTTATCCTTACATTTATAAAAAAAAAATTAAATATAATTTATTTGTTGATACAACCCAAATAAACGAACAACATAAATGTAATCGATCTCATCAGATTTATCGCTTACTTTCTCAATATAAGTATTGATTTATTATCTGCCAATAGCTCTTGTTTATTTTCCTTAGAAATATATTTTCTAAGATGAGACATTTAGGGGTCACTGCTTATTAGAGGATGCTGAGTCTGATCTGTAAGGGTTTTACTTCTTGAGTGATTAAGTCTGGAGTTTATAATTTCTCAATTGAATGATTCTCCAGCTTCTTCAGAATACACCCAAATTTTAAAAACGGATGACTCAATTACTTGTTTTTTATGCACAAAGACTTTATTGATAGATGGAGGCATAATGTATATAGAAATATTGGTTGACTGACTAGAGAAGGGGAATATGTTCATTATAGAGGGCATCGTCCCAATATAAATATTGAGATAGGAAAGATATAACCATGACGAAGGTTGCGTCAAGTTACGTCTTGGCAATAGAAATAAACATAGATGCATATATTTTTTGGGCACCTAGATTATATATCAAACAGTGATGGAACATCCCCTGCATAATTTTTTATAGCATAAGATATTCATTATATGATATTACACATATATTTTATAAAATAGAATTTTTTAAATGATGCATAACAAAAAAAATTAATTCATATGGAAACCATTGAGCACCAAAGGGGGGGGGGATTCGAGGGGATATCCCCCTCAATATATTTATCTACGTTCATTTTTAGGGTCAAAACGCAAATTTCGCCGGGGACCAATCCTTGCTATCTCAATTTTTGTTTTGGATGATAGCCTCTAGATCAGTGATTCTTAACCTTATTGGAGGTACTGAACCCTTCAAGCTTCATCAGTGCATTCACCGAACCCCTTATTGATTCGAAAAATACAAATTGACTTCTTCAATGAACATAGGTATATATTTTATGAGTGCACAAAATGAACCACTATTTTCGAAGAACAAGACCAACAAAACATGAATTTCACAAAAAAACTAAATCATTGAAAGTTAGTTGAAAAGTAATGTATTTTTTGCTGTTCCCTTTCAGACACAAGTTCAGAAATACATGGCTTCCCCTTGGCAAGTGCCACTCTTACTTCGTCTTCGCAACAGAGGCGGTTCATTTTCTTTATTTTTATGTCCCCGGACGGATTTCTCAAAAAAAATATCTTGTTACAAACGGTGTAAGTATATCCAGGGGTTTCCTTACAATAAGAGAGTATGGTTCGATTTCCTGACACCAAAACGTTGACAGTGTTGATGTTCTGAAGAGTTGCCGTTGAAGCTGTCTCTCCTGAGGTTCAATTACTTTATCCAGATATTCATCGTTCACGTTTGCCGTCGCAACACTAAACGTGAAAGGATGTCTCACCCATACTGGATTTGTAAGATCTTCTAAGTGCATGGTAATTACTTGCTTCAGCTCTACAGAAGTACCTCGAATTCTGAGGTACATTTCCTTACACAGCTCTTTGAAGATGGAGTGCTTCATAGCACTATTTCGCACGTAGTTCACACATTCAACAACAACTTTTAATGCTTGCACTACTTTTAGAGGCAAGTTTTATGTTGCCAACGAATGCCTGTTGCGTAATAAAGATGGGGGGTACATTGGATTTCACAAGCGCTTCAAAACTAGAGATTCACACCTGCATGGCTGGAGCTTCGTCCGAACAAACTGCAGAAACTATATTCCATGAAATATTGTTGCCACTGAAGAAGTCATACACGAGTTTCTTCACATTTACTTCCCTGGTTGTTGTTGTGAGAGGCTTACAAAATAGAAAAAATCTTCTTGTATCACATTATCTTTCATATAGCGCACAAATACGACAAGCTGGCTTAGATTAGAAATCTCAGTGGTCTCATCTACTTGGAGGCTGAATTGTACAGGGCTTGAAATAAGATCTGCAACTACTTGAGCCAAGATGTTATTCCTCATGTCGTTGATTCTCTTGCTGATAGTGTCATTTGAAAGAGGAATTTAAGATAACTAATCTTCAGCAGCTTTTCCCATCATTATAATCGCCATCTTCAACGCGGTTGGTTTTACAAGTAGTTCACCAATTGTGTATGGTTTGCTCTGCTTTGCGATGAGGTAGGCAACTTCGTACGATGCTGTGAGGATTGGTTTGTCGATGGGTATAAAGCGAACAATAGGCAGAGTAGACTTTTCATCAAATTTAGATCTGTTCACCTGGAATTTAGCAAGTGTTGTGTTCTTTCATTTCCCATCTCCATGCAGCTTTAGAAAGTGTTCCTTCATTTTTGCAGGTGCTAGACTAGAATTACTAAACTTGGCAGTGCAAATCATACATTGAGGACTCTTACTCCCATCACGTTCCTTTGCACACGTGAAACCATATTTTGTGTCTTCATCAAACCACTTTATTTTTGCTGGACATAGTATGAAGGGATTGAAAGATTATCCATTAAGATGGAACTGAAAATTTTTCTACAAAGCTATTTATACATATTTGAATATGTAATATCTCCATGAAAGTTTAATTTATTTGAACTTTGGTTTTTGCAAAGAACAGTCACGACGATTGAGATAATACCTTATTATTATATATTTTAGATATGAAATACTTTTAAAAAAAACATGCAACCATTCATTCACTATGACGTTAATATTTAAAGAGTTTTGGAAATCAAAGATCAGACGTACATGGTATAACCTTGTATTTTTATTAACCTTGGATTATTACAGTTTCAATTATTACAAAGATTTGATATTAAATCAATAACATCGCTTTTAGCTTAGACCAAACGTTCAGAACGTCCTAGAAACGTCCTTATTCCAGCTCACAGGGATCTTGTAGTGCAAATGGGCTTTCATTGGAAACCTATTTAACATTGACCCAAAAAAATTATAAAGGGTTTAAAGGATTTTTGGAGACTTAAGAGGCCAAGAACTTGGCGGGACATCACATTCTCAGAATCAAGAAAATCGAGTGTTCTTTTGCTGGTGTGACAGAGCGGCCCATCTGGCTGCTTGAGAAAGACTTTGGTGCACACAACACTTATGTAGTCCTTGGCGTTGGCGTTCAATCCCTGCTTGAAGGGTGTCATAACATGACCCTTGCCTCTCTTTGCACTTGGCGTTCATTATCCTTAGGGCGTTATAAGGACTTTTTGCCAACCATCTATTTTGTCCTTGAGTTATGTTTCTGGGTTTTACAGAAATTTTTCTCATCCAAGAAGAACCAGACAAGATTTTTTACTGGAGACTTCTCTTTTAACTTGATCAAAGGCTTGGTTCAGGAAAACCCTTTTCTCCCTGTTTGAGATGGTTAAACTCACAATCCTGCTCGACAAGTTTTCTGAATTGTTGGACGAATTGAGTAGCCCACCCGACCCCTTTAGCCAAAAAAAGCTTTTCTATTTTACCCTCTAACTGCACAAAAGTGCAAAATGGTTTTGTTCTAAATGAAATGAAAACGGGGCTATGTTGTCGTAAGGAAATGAGTCACATTCGTACTGGACTTACTCCCAATTAGTCTGTGTTTAGATTAAAACTTGTTAGTAGAGGGATAGGATGAGGCTAGAAAAAATTGCAAATGTATAAAAGAACTATGCTTTATAGCAAAATCTAAAGTCTAAAGCAGTAAGAAATTTGCCCTTCGCTTCGTATTAAAGAAACTTTTATTTCTAACCAATACCAAACATATATAAAATGTTTAATATGGTTTATAAATTTTTTTACATAATAATATTAATCAAAAGGATTAATTATTATATACTTAATGTTGCATATTTAAGTAGTATACTACCTCAAAGCCATAGTATTTTAAAATACATTTTTCTTATCTCCTTATATATATTTTTAAACATATTATACTATATTCAATACATGTTTATGATTAATATTTAGGGATATGCCCATATAAAGAGATGAGAGATCAGTACAAGAAGGACCTCAAGAGCCCGTCAATGGAACAAAAGTGTTGAATTACGTCATTATAAATTTATCAATAGGTATAAACGTATAGTGTTTCAATAAATACTTGAATAAATCCTACACTAAGAATCATTAATTATTGTGTATGAAAGCTTTAATGACCTAATTCCATGGGTTAAGAAATAAATTACCTTTATATTAGTGAAAAAAATGTATCAATAGTTGGGACTTTTTCAAGAGCCAATAATAGGAAGGAGACTTGGGACTAGGCCAATTTTAAGTGTCACGTAAACAACCAACACAACCCTGTTAATATGTAAATTTACATAAATGCAAAACGATTCATGTACTAATACATTCCATGCTTCATCTTTAGGTTTACGCTGAAGATTGTTTTTCAAACTTTATTAAAAAATAGTTTGTGAAGACTGTGAAAAACAAAATTATGTTTATTTCCAGTGAATAATAAGTGAAATACACATTTTTTACTCAAAATGACCTCCCTCAGCCTCAATGACGGCATACACCTTCTTCCTGAAGGCCAGACAACCCTTACAGTCTTCTGATAAGCTTGTTGCACACAGCTCCCTCGACCTTTGCCTAGACTGAGTAATCCAAAGGATTGAGCTGGGAGATCGCATGGTCTTGGACACAAACAAAAGAAGCTTGGCTCCAGAGAACCTCTTCTCCAAAAGTATCCGTCGAAATAATATTTTTCTGCATCTTTACTCTTGATTTTCCTCCCAAGTCATCCTTAATGATTAATGAGCTATTCCAAGCACATATTTATATTCCATGAATGCCATCTTGCAAATCATCCTCACTGGAATTCTAGCAAGGCAGTTTGTAAAAGTTATAATCATGGACTTTGTTCTTAGAATTCGTTTTTTACCTTGCCAGGACTTTACGACGACTGTTCCTCGGGTTTCAAATCGTTTTTTAATGACATATTTAATGTCCAGCTGATCCTAAGGTCAGCAGTAATCTCGGTTGAGGTCTTCTAGAGTCCGAGCATTTCCAACACAAGAATTCTTTGGCGTACATTTTGTCGTCTTTCATGATACAACCAATATTTATAATTAAAAATAATTGCAAATTTAAAAAAATGTTTATTTTGTCCTTTACTCGTAACTCAAATCACTGTATCGTAAAGATCAGTAGTCTCTAACTCACGTATATATCATTGGTTAATGCACAGCTCAGACCTCTCCAACGAGTACTTAAGCTCACTTTCTCCCTCATGGACTGAGGTGCAAAGGATTATATGGTACCTATATATGACTCGATTTCAACGGTGGATATAATTAGACATAACTTTTCAAAGTGAGCTTCTTTCGCAGGCTAGAATATGCCAAAGGTTTGGAGAAAGAAGGAATGGAGTTTAAAACTCTTACTCTGCATGACCTGCATCAAAATTTTGACTCTTTATTAAATCAAGGAAAATTTTGATTTCCTCTATGAGATCCAGAAGCAATCATAAACATCCCAGCCCTTGGCACTTGAAAATGAGAGCTTCGTTGTTTTCATATAGTGGAGAGGCATCCAAGGTGTGCAAAAATTATTTTACATCCTGAAAGTTGTGGGACACTTGGCTAATAAGAATAAGAGAATCCCTCCGAGGAGTTGTGGAAGGAAGTAAATTCACTTCACAATTCCAGATATCCCCGGGACTGCCTCTTTTTTAATAGTCCCTGTAAAGATTTCGCGAAGTTTTTTAAGTGTGTTCTTCATTCATTCGTGGAGTGCTCTTTTGTGGCAATACTTCAAGAGTTATTTGCTTTGAACATAAATATAACAGAACACGATAATGGAGAAATTAAAGCCACAAGTTTATTTGGTTTTTCGAGAAAACGATCAGAGGAAAGTCAAGCAATGTATTTTGCCATTTTAAGTGGCAAAACTTTCATCGCTGCAAAGCTGACTAATAATGAAGCAGTTTGGAGGCAAGATTTGAGGGCAATAATTATATCTGCATGTGCAAGATTTGCTGTTTTTTCTCTCAAAATTCATAAAATGGTAGGTAGCTCCTGGGACTATGATCTGGATCTAATACGATACGGGTTATCCGATTGCCTTCGTTACCATTCAACGTTGAGAAGGATCGTCAAGCAATATGAACTTTTCATACAGAAAGGGAAGTCCTAGATTAGAGTTGTATTTTTATTTTAATGTGTTGTTATTACATTATTTTATCCGTGTTGAATTTTATTTAGTTAATTGTATTTTTATATTTCAATTGTTATTAGGTCTTTGGTTAGGTGGTCTAATTTTAAACTATGATGTGTATTTATGTTTTAAAGATCGCAATTCTTCCTAACTTTTTGTATCGTATTTTTGTATTTACATATACTATAAATATATCAACAACATTAATAAAGACCTTTAAAAAATAAAATAAAAGTTTATTTTGTCGTATACTCGTAACTCAAATCACTGTATTGTAAAGATAATATTACTATAAATATTTATGGGAGGATTAACTATTAATTAGGCGTTGACGACTATTAATTATAATTATCATATACAAAAATAGACATATTAAGAAATTCCTTCTTGATGTATTAAAGATGAAACTAACACAATATTTAATAGAAAATTAGATTTGTTAAGCCCAACTTTTTTTCCAGTAAGACAACAAATTGAACCATTTGATTATATGTAATAGTTTATAAAATACCTCGCAATTTTTTCAAGAAATTAGATGTCTGACCATAATTCGCAATAATAAAAAATTAAAAAAATTTTAAATCCACAAAATCAGAATAAATGAAGTCGTAATTGAATTGAGGAACCTTCAAAATAAGTTCAATAGTCCTAAAATTTGACAGAAATAGTCTTTGGGGTATTACAAATTTTTATTTTTAATTTTTTATTTTCAAACCCCTCTAATGTAAATGCACATGACTGATCTTTTAATTGGCATTTTTAATTCTTCAATTTAGATAATAAAAGACTATGGTAAGTTATACAATGACATACCATTAATGTGGACAATGATTTACAGCACTACATTAATGCATTTTATTACGTGTTTGTATGTATTGAACTAATATTGACTTAATATAATACTTTTTTTTTTTTCTAAAGTATAATATAATAAATTACTCTTTTTTTGTCTCGTAAGTAATTTATTTATGACAAATGAACTAACCTTTTGGCATCCAACGTTGATTTTTTCTTGGTAAATTGTTCTTTTTTGAAAAGGTCTTGTATGGTTTTGGATTCAAATAATATTTGAATCTGATCTCCATGCTCCAAACGGTTCTTTTTTGACTGAAAATGACATAAGTATTATAACGAAATTGAGTTTCAAAATTTAAGTTGTATTATTAATTTGTATTAAACGAATCTATTTTATTATTCTAAAGTATGTTTTAAAGAAATAAAAATTCAGAAAATCAATTAGCTATAATGATATGTATTTATATCAACAATATCAATTGAATTCATAGTTCATATTTGAGACAATGAGATAAATAATACTAAAGTTGTGGCCTCAAATAATGGAAAAAAAATGTGCTAAGATCGGATGTCATGTGGCGTATATCAAAAAATTTCAACCAAAGGATTATATGTATATATATATAATTATTTGGATATATACTAGTATTCAGGGAGCGGGGATCAAATTGTCGACAAAATATTTTTCTACAAAAAACAACACAAAATATACATTTTTTAACTTTTTTATTGAAAATCAAAACTATGACGAGCATATAAGTATAGAGTAGCCATTCATTCAATATAATCACCGTTGGCCTCAATAACGGCCTCAATACGGCCTCTGAACCGGCCACAGGCTCTTTTGACCATCTCATTGTCCATGTTGTCGAATACCACCTCCTTGATGAAGTCCATCAGGCTGGCCTTGGTGCTATGGGGATGTCTGTTGGTATGTCTCTCGACATAGTCCCAGACAAAATAGTCCAAAGGATTAAGGTTGGGAGAGTTAGGAGCCCACAAATCCTTGGTTACGACTCATAACAGTTCTCGGTTAACCACTGCATGTGGATTTTAGACACATGGCAGGGTGCAGAGTCCTGTTGCCACACCCAGGACCTGTCTCCGGCCACGCCATGGCCTTCATGGACCTGGTAGGGTCATCCTAAACCATCTTCTTCACCATGTCGACAAAGTCAGTGTCCCTGACCTTCCTGTCGGCGCCCTCCTCCTTGGGTGCCCTCTTTATGGTGGCATCAACATCCCAGGTGTCCTCTAGCTTCTTACGGATACGCTGAACAGTCCGTAAATTCACTCCTAAGGTTGAAGCAATCGTTGAATTGGAGATTTGACCTCCATTATTAACCAATGCTATGACTACGGCGGACCTCGAAAGCTCCTTGTTCCACTTATAGCTCTTTATCTCCTCATATGATGATGAAATGATGCTAACTGAACTATATATCGTCAGTTGACGAGAATAGCTTTCCTATTTGGTAACCGGTTTTTTATTTGATAATGTCGTCTTCATGTTATCAAGGTTTAAAGTAGGCGACAATCTGATCCCGCTCCCTGTATGTATTTATTTTTTTTTAGTTTGTTCAATAAATGTTCTTTCGTTAAATAAAATAATATTATGCGAGGTCTTTGATGTTCACAAAATGGACCCCAAACTTAATTAATAAATTAAACTTAAAATAGCTCTTAAATATTCTTTTGATAAAAATTTGTAAGCAATCAATCAAATTTAAAATATATTATTAATTTTAAATTAATCATATTTTGTCCCCTTCCCCCCTCCAAAAAAAAAAAAAAAAGCTTTCTTATCAGTTAAAATAAGATTTATATATTGATTCTTGAATAACAGCATTATTTACTTCATAAACATTTAAATAATTGAATATACCAAAATAAACCTACAATATTTAAGAGATGGCAAAATCCACAGTAATCATACCTCGTATTTTTTTGCTGCATCCTTCGAACCCAAAAAGTCTTCCAATTTATTCAAAAAACTCATGCTTTCACTCACTTATTCTGATTAAAGTAGTATGAATTACACAATATGTGTTAAAATACACAAAAAATAACTTGTTTTGGATTTTAAGAATATAAAGTTAATTATAGAACTTCCTTTGGCCGAACTGAATACAAAAGAGAGATGGAAAGAAAGAAGGTGCTCATTCATAAGTGCATACTTATTTAGCAGACCTGATTCAGTGACATCATCAAAATAGGAGGAGAAAAATATATGTATCCGTACAAAGTATTAGAAAGCACATATGTAGGTATTTATGGCCGGCTGTTTCTTGATATTCATTGTATTTTGTCTTGTGCGTTACTTCAAAACTTACACTATCTCTTATATAATATAAGCGCATTGAGATGTTTTTTATCATCAAGTGTCCCATTTAAGTGAATAGGAAAAAAATCCAAGAACAAAAGGGCGTTTGATCTACCCCAGGGGTCATCAAATTTTTTTTTACTACGGGCCTCATAACTGAAAGAATGACAAGCTCAGGTTGTTTAATCATTCTGTTCAATACCTGCAAGCCAGAACGAAAGCTCTGTTAAAACAGACGAAAAACCAAGTTTAGCATTCCATGTTAATCATAGGTGAGTAGTGTGCAATGAACCAAAAACAAAAATAATCAACATGAAACTCATTGAAAGGCATCCATGATGTCCGGAAGTTCATCTTCCAATTTCAGATATCAACTAGTTTGAATAGTTTTTCACTATATTTTCAAGACTATGGACGAATATAAAACGATATCAAACACACTTTTCTTTGCTGTCCAGTTCTGAAAATTATAAAAGATTTTATATAACTAATTCTATGTATATTTTAGAATTTATGCCAATGTATTGGGAAGCGTTTCTACTATTTGGTATTCCGTCTAACATGAAGTGGAGTAGACATGAGGAATAACCATTCGGTGCGGCTATCAGTAACTGTTAAGCATTTCTTGTTCCAAAGCTTGCAGATAATAGCCTGATTGGGAGAAGAAATGTAAGGACTATCTTTATATCAGGTGTCGATAGATATGCCAATTTATCCCTGAGGATTCTCCAACTGCAAGACTCATCGTTGAATTATGCTGCCGAATTAATTAAATATTTTCCATCGATATCACTTGGGTATGAAAGTACTCTTAGGTTGATTATACGGCAATATAAGAAGTATAAGAAAGAAAATACAGATTGAGTTGTTTAGCTGTTGTTTTTGTTAAGTACATTAAGTTTTTAAAATATTTATTAGGGATGCGTTAAAATGTGCGTGAAGTTTTGTATTTATTACTTTATGATAGTTTGATTGTTTTTGTTTTTAGGTCTTTAGAAGGAAATTAATGTTAATTAATATTGTTAAATGATGTTTTTATACAAATGCAAATTTCCTTTCAAGTGTTTATCTTTATTTTAGTACATCTAATAGTTATAAATGTTTAGAACAAATATATGTAGTTACATTAGATATTGTGTTCACAGATCCAAATCTTAAAAGCTAAGCAACAAAAAAAAGTTAGTGAGATTTGTCAAAATAACGTTTGGCTTTCAAGATATCATAAATTTTTGGTTAGGAATTACTGCATCCAATCTAGAGAACTACTTTCAAAAATTTCATCTGTCAATCGTGTTCGATGGGCGGACTTCACATAACTCATTTTTGAACATGTTTGCTCATAGACATAATTTGTTCCACAAGCGATGCCATACCATTGGCAAAGTTCTTCAGTTCATCAAACATGCAGCTGTAAAATGTAACAAGTTTCTCTTCTCTGTGATTCTCTTTCAAAAAGTAATTTGCATGCAAATCAATGAGCTCCAAATGTAGTTCTACTGGAACCTCATCAAGGTTACAGTAGAAAAGGATCCTGGAACACAATAATGTCTCTCTCAATTCTGTCAAGATCTGAAAATCTGCTCAAAAATTGTTCCTTCAAGTCACAAATAATCTTTTTTTGGAAAATAGAGGTTGACATCTTCTGCAATTGTAGTGCAAAACTCTTTGAAACAGTAAAAATGATAATAGTTTTTTCTTTCCAGATGTGCTTCAAACAATGACAGTTTTTTGCCAAATTCCCCTAATGATTCCTGAAGATCACGGACGAGGTTATTCTTTCACGGAAGTTTCATTTTTAATTCATTCATGTGGGAAGTAATGTCCACCAAAAATGACAACTTTGACAGCCAGGTAGAATCTGACAGCAGTGGATCAGTTCTTTATTTTTCAGTGGGAAAAAAATCTATTTCATTTCAGAGGGTGTAAAAACAAAATGGGAGTTTACCGCAGCTGAGCCGCCTCACTGTTAAGGCAAATCACAGAAATCAGTCTAAATAATTCACGATATTTCACGACTGAACCGAGCAATCGAGCGTTTTTAGTATATATTGACACCTTTACAACGTCTTATCGTATTATCCGAAGTGATCAATAATGAACAAAATATACTTAGTTTTAAAAAAGGCGGGAAATACGAAATTACTTTTTCTCCAATCTAAATTAACATCTACGGCCATTAGTATCTGTCAAAAAAGTTTTTACAAATTTTCATTAAGGTACATACAATAATTAATCCTTTAAAAAAGATGTATATCAAGTTATAATTAACTATATTAAAAAAATAATATTCTCCTTCATACTTAATTAATAGATTTAATACGTATGTCCACTTTTGCATGAGCATTAAAAGAAAAATTATCTTCATCTTCAAATTGATGGTAATTTAATTATGAAAGATTGAACAGAAGAAATACATTATTATTCCACTTTAATTGATTTGAAATATTCTGTGATTATTTACTTAGTTACTATAAGTTCCTA
Organism: Lepeophtheirus salmonis; assembly: GCF_016086655.4. NCBI lineage: Eukaryota > Metazoa > Arthropoda > Copepoda > Siphonostomatoida > Caligidae > Lepeophtheirus > Lepeophtheirus salmonis. The sequence continues at coordinate 38,161,799 of NC_052137.2, forward strand.
TAAAATTACATATGTTGCTCATCAACACAAATGCAAGCCAGTAGGGTTTTTTCTCGAAATTGAGTTTGGATGACTTTTTTATTCTTCGACAAATTATAGTTACTTTCTATCAACAAATTATTCAGACTAACTCTTTTGAAGTGCCTCAAATTGCATACAAATTAAACAAAATTGATAGTCGCAATGAAAGAATGAGTAATAGATAGATTTTATTTGTAAGGATATATGTTGACCAATATATTTTTTTATATCAAATAAAGGTTTCAAACTATAACTGAAATTCTGAGTTATCTTAACTTATCCCAAAAATTGGAATACAAACCCTATAATGTACAGAAATATGTCCATGGAATACAGCCTTGTTGATAATTAATCTTTCAAAAGTGCTAATCGTTTATAGCTCAAAAAATCGTTCATGAACGAATTCAAAAAAGTTAACAATAAAAGTTGAAAACATTCATTTACATGGTTCTCGTTTATTTTACAATACATTATCGTAGATCCCTATTTTTTCAATATCTTTTGATAATCTAATTATTTACTGATTTTTTTTTAATGAAGTACTTCGATTTCTACATACACTTTCTATAAATTAATTATCACTTTAATACAAACATCAAGTGAGGGTAATATATCAAGTATAATTAAATTGATACGTTTTTTTTAAACCCAATAGGCATGCCTTTACTTATAACTCTGACAAACAAAAACAAATAAACTTTTTAACTGAATATAACACAATCCTTACACATATCTGGTGTAAAATCAAAATAAGAAGAAAAACGACTATAAAAATCACAGGGTTTTTTTATACTAGTACCTTAAAGTCCGAATTAACGACCATTAATGGAAAAATTAGCTAAAACGTTGAGTTATTTCTCTATTAAACCTTCCAAATTTGGTGGTATGGATTTCTTGTTACATTCGTGACAATATATTATAATCTGCATGTTTCTTATGAATGATTCCACCTTTAAAGCCCTCGGAAGATTCGGATCTGTGGCCACTACGCAATCAGTTACTGACGTCGAGACTTGTAGTTTTTCTTTTAATTTTACTTCACACATTCTTACCAAAGGACTCACCCTATTAGGCTCGTCGTAGAACATATGGGCTGACTTTTATATTTACGTGCTACATAATGTGCAGTTCATACTCTCATCCTCGTTATTCGACTTACTCGATTAAATTGATGAGGTAGCGATTCTGTAGCGGTGCCTTTTTTGCTTTGATGAAGTGAAAGGGTTATTAAATAGTATTTTTGTATCGAAGTCAACACTCGAGAGACTTAGCTTGTCGAACTGTTAAATTAATACATTAATATCCACTAAAAAATGGTTTATGAGCATATCTATAATATAAAAGGCTTACAAAGATAATATGATCAAATTTATCTCTACTGGACAGTTTACACCGTAATTATATTTTACGTGAACTTTAATCAATCGCACTTTTTTTTTTAAATTGAATTCTTTTTGAGTGAGGAATATCTTCTAGGAGCCTTGATTTAATTAAACTTTTTTGGGCTGGATAGATGAAGACTTTTCTATTTTTAAAACACTCGTAAAAATTTTGTAAGAGGTATTTAGAAGAGATATAAGTCTGTAATTTTGTATTTCTTCCCCCGAACGATGTTTCTTTAGTATATAGTGTATTGGACCCTACAAGGGGGGTTGCGTTTATTTATTTTATTAATTGTTCAGTGGTCGGCGTTCCTTGTTTTGCTTGTAATTATGCTACCTATATGTGATGGTTATTTTTTCTCTTCTTATTAGTATTGTTAATAAAAACCTTATCTTGAATACACATGTGTTTCAACTGTGAAAAGAGGTTAGCCCAGACACAAATTAGGATGAGAAAATTGTGTTCTTTCAGCATCAATACCAGAGGTCTGGTGCTGTTTAAATCTGAAAAATATTTCTTTTTAAATATATCTTCATAGACCGCGTTAGCTGGGTATTAAAAGGTGTATAAAATTCAAAGGGCAGACCTGAGGCCCCTGGACACTTGTATTTTTTATTATAGTTTCCAATAAAGTTAATAATCTCAGTTTGTGTAATTGGGTTGTCTATACCCTTAAATTTATAACTAACTTGATTATCAGTCTCTTCATATTTAGGAACCAAGAAGCGTTGTAAATATGGTTTCCATTTTAAAGGATCATTGATGGGGCGCCAATTGTTACAAAATTCGCACAGAGAGTCTGCAGAAAAATCAGAAGTAGCCGTATAACTTGGAGTATGAATCTGCAGTTCTTTTGTTTAATGTTTTGATTCTTTCTCGAATGTTTTTCGTTTCTTTTGCATTTATCTTCCTTTCTGTGCAAAAATTAATTTCGATTGTTTTTCTTTGATGTCATATTTTGTATTAATTTTAAAATTTTATTATAGATTTCCTTTGATTCCAGAAGGAAGATTTCAAGTTTCCAGAAGGATTTTTTGGGTTTTGTTGGACTCTGAAAAGATGTTTAGTAGGATAGTGGTCTGAAATATGTGAAATCTAAAGCAACACTTTTCCAGTTGTGTTGTATTTCCTCAGGTAGGAAAATATAGTGTAGTCTTCCATGTATTTGTTACCAGATTTCGTTTTTCCATCATAGGTCATTTTTGGTGATACATTCTTAAACACTACCCCGGCCTCGTTAAGATTAAGTTTGTTGACTAATTTTTCAAGATTTTTAGCGTTCTTAATATTTTTGCAACCTTTATATCCAAGAGCATCTCTGCATGATTTTCTGGGGAGATTAAAGTCTCCAACTAAGATGCATGTATTACTTTTTGTAGGGGGATACTTTTCTACAACTTTAGAGAACCAAAATGTTGAGTCATAATTGGGCCCATATATTGGGTGGAGTGTCAAACAGTTATAATAAATGATGCACGACAAAAAAGAAACATTAACATGGTTTTCGTTTATTTAGAATAAATTATCTCAGATCCCTATTTTTCAATATCTCTTTATAATCCAATTATATATGTATTTTAATTTTTTTTTTGAAGTACTTTGATTTATCTCAATCAATATATATTATATAATAGACGTAGAAGAGTATTCATGACTTTATTTGAGATATTTGGGAGTACTTTACACGTCACAGTATTTTAATAATTTGTATATTGTACGGATCTGGTGCAAGCTCTGGGCATAAAGGACTCATATTTTAGGAAGAAATAATATATTTTAAGCTTGTTTTACCCACACATTTATACTCAATTTTCATTTTCTTTACTTTATCAAGATCACTAATCGTGCGTGGGTTGTTTTTCTTATGATAATTAGTCCACGTTTTTAGAATTTCTGAAAGCAGATAAGAACTGCAACAAAAATACTAAATAGTATGTTATAAATAAACTAATTTTTGTTAGAACTGGGATTTGTGTAATTGTCATATACAGAGCCTGAATTGCTGGCTAAATGGAACCCTTTGTATCACAAAAAGCTATGTGATCCAAAATATAAATATTAAAAACTATAAATAAGCTAATATGTGTATAATGTTTCATTTAATGAGCTATATTAAGATTATCTTATTCAATAAGATAATGCAGGATTTCCTGGGAATTTCATTCAGGTGTAAAATAAGGCTTGTAAGCGTTTTGCTATTTTGACGTTCCATTCAGAGTTCCGTTCAAATTTTTTTTTTCGTTCAGCTTTCATCGTTCACCCATTATTTTCGTTCCGTTCCGTTCCGCCTTACAATTATTAGGTAATACCAGGCTTTTACAGTATACATACATTCACTAGCCCACTCGTTAAAGGAAACTTATAGTTTTTGAGGTATGAAATAGTCGGATACTCCAAAAGAATTTGCTAAATTAAATTGAATGTATAAAAACGAGAACGCTTTCATGTATGACTGGAAGGCCCAAGCTCTTGTTTTGTTTTTTGTCAGAAATGTCAATGGGAATCATTAAAAAAAAAAAAATCAAACCAAAGTTTATAAGACAAAATCTTTTATTTCCACAGAAGTAGAATAGCTATGCCCGTTGTGATTCATATCGATCTCCTTTTAATCCCATATGAAAATATAAATGCATTAAGTCATCATTAAATATTAAAATATATTATATTTAACTAATGACCAACTCTTAATAATACTGAGTCATTCCAATAAAATTGCATATTTGTAGCACGTCAACCCAAATGGACATTAGAATAATGTATCTCAAAATTGAACATGAAATAAATTTTGCAACAAATTATAGTTAATTTCAACGAACAAATGATTCTAATCCTTTTAAGGTGCCGCTAATTGTAGTTATAGTACCCAAAACTCACCGCCACATTTATAGAATTAGGAAATTAATAAATTATATTTTTAAGACAACATTAGGCCAAAATAAGTGAGGTAGAGAAAAGGGAGTTGTTAAACTACAGTGCCTATAATTGCCCCTAATATCTTTTTGGAATATTGCCTGTTATTTTATTAACATAAATGATTGAACCTTTGTATATATGATTTGTGTATTTTTGGTAAAAATAAATAGTGTTTTTTTTTTTCAAACTAAGCTCCAACATGTAGGCGACATTGAAAAAATACATTGCAGCCAAAATTAATAGAAATACGATTACCCTTGATTGCAGCCAGTAACGTTAAGCATGATATTTAACTCAAATATCCACTCTATGTGATGTACTTTAAATCCCTACGAAAAATTACAACAAAAAATAAAAAACTAAGAGCGTGAGAATTCGTTTCATTGATTACAAGAGAAATTAAATTATTATTGCATAAAAGGGACATAAATAATAATTATGTACTTTTTAGAGTAGGTAGTTCACATTTACACGAATATTAATATCAGGGGCGTCTGCAGGGGTGGAGGCTTTAGATACCTCCCCCATTTCAAAAATTGCCCCTGAATTTGCATAGCATCTAGAATACTTATCCTTTGGACAACTACACCACTTCCGAAATTATTATTGGAACAGAACGCTAAAATCTAATTTTTGCCTTTCAGCATTCATCGTTAAAAAACAAATGCGTTCCGTTCACAACCCAGTGTAAAACCCCAGAAAATTTCTGGAAACAGGATTTCACAAAAGAACCCCTAATATGTATTTAAGTTAAACTGTCAGGTTTTTGGTTTAATATTTTTTTACCTTGCACAAAGACTTTTATTAAAAATTTATTCTCCGTTGGCATGATAAATGTTGAACTTTGAGGAAGAGCAGCTATCATTGAGCACATTCTTGAGCCCTTAAATTGTTTAAAGCAAAGTACATCATATTTTTAACTCATTATATTTCAATTGGTACAATATGTCAATAAGTTTGTAATTACGTGTAAATCACATTAAAGTAAGAGAAAAAGTTTAAATTTTTAATAACCATGGCCTTAGTGACCTTTTAATGGTTTTTTCACAGAAAACTACAATTTTATTTCAATTTTAACAAATAAAACCAGCCCTTCCTTCAGCAATATTATTGCATTCGTGGAGCAAAGCAACTTTTTCTGATGCCTCGATGTAGTCTTCCCTACCATTCCAAATTGTTCGGTCGACTTCTAAAAACTATAAGGCAATTCCAAAATTTCCTGATTTTTTGTTTTTGTTTTTTTGAACTTCTTCGTGAGAAAGTATTAAATATTTTTATGTATAAAATCATTTCTTAAGTTTTTGTCCTCCTTTGCTTAACGTCGAGAGAGCTAATCATTTTTCTTTTTGTAGTTAAGCTTACTACATCATCCAAAAAAGTGAGCCGAACGAGGTCTTCCGACAAATACCATAAATATTTAGAAAATTTTCAAGAGGTGGATTTATAAATATGTCTATTAATGGAAGAATATTTTATTAACAACTTGATTAGATCGTTGAAAAGAGAATTGGAGGCCTGAAATGCATTGACTCAAGTTTCGATCCATACTCTTACTATGAAAACACAAACATCACGTAATCCACGTTCTTCCCTTGGAGTCAATTTGAATTATATATCTTAATATCCAAATTTTGAGACTAAATATCACTTTTGAAAGCCAACAGATAAGGTGGATTGTGCTAAGTGATATGAACTTAACTCCAAACTCAGGGGCATCGCCAAGAAATATAAATAATAGTTTTAATATTGATCTATTTTTGTCTATTTAACACCTTTTTTTAAAGATTTTCTCTTGGAAATTCAATAGTACAATGCCATATGCCCTCCAAAAGACTGCCCACCTCTTCATCTGCAGTTCCAGGCTTATAGTTAGTTTTGTTGATCAACAAGGAATTTTGTTTGAATATTTTGAATAAAGGAACATTTGGTGACAATGTAACACCCATACACTCTTGGAAACAGTTTGAATAACTCATTACATTATATGGGGTCTTCAAGCAAATGATACAAGTGTTTTTCCAAGTAATTTTTCAAGTAAAGCACAAGTTCCATTATTTTTGCCCGTATATGAACTTATAGTATAAAAAAAAAGTTGCTTTGTTCTAATAAATATGTATGTACTCTTTTTTTTAAATTTAAAACTCACTCATAATATATTTGATACATCATAAAGAAAAAAAACAGAAATGTATTCAAATTATATATTCTTTTGCAGGTACCGTCTTCAAATAGAATGACTTAGATTTTTATTTCTTATTTTATGTGTTAAATTTAATTAAATGGTCAATTTCCGAGAAAAGGTCATAAAATAGGTCACTAAGGCCATGGTCATGAAAAATTTAAACTTTTTCCTAGAATTTAATATGATATAAACGTAATTACAATTTTTCATATTGATCAGACCAATAATTGGGTTACAATATGATAAATAAATGAAAAAAGGGTCTTGAGTTAAATTTCAATCCACTTTAATTGACGTTGTTTTGAACATATAGATATTATTTTTGTTGAAATAATTATAAAATATATTTATTGTACATTAAGTAAGCTCAATTTGTTGTTTTTACAAAAAAGCTTTAATTTGAAGTATATGAACAGTATTTAAGAAAATACTCCATTTTTTCGTTGAAAAGTTAAATTTTGAATACTTTAGGGCCGTTGAGCTACTTCTAAATATTTTTCCAAACTTTTGAAACATTTTTTTAAATCTTTTTTGTACAATTAGGAACCGTTTTTCAACCTAAAACATTTACTTTTCTAAAGAAGTTGATTTTATTGTCATCATATTGTAATAGGTATGTAAGAAAATGTCGATTTACGGAGAGAAAAAACTTGCAAGAGGTGTGTGCGGAAGCTTAGAAATGTTTTGGGCTTTTCCATAGAAATATTGAATTTTTATTATTTAAATGGGCGAAATCAATTTCACGTCATTTATACTTTATGTAGATAAATTTTATCTCTTTCACCCAGTTTAAAAGTTATTTCGCTCTGTTATTTCGTTTCACCGCATCATTTGCTGGAAAATAAGTTATCTCAAAATAGTCTTCAAAATCAAAATATAATGTAATGTATCAAATAAACGCTACAATGGACGTTATAACATCTATTTATCTAGCGTTTTGTAAAGTTTTCAACCAACTTTTTTTATGTATAGTAACTAGATTTTAACCCGACGTTAGCACCTTCAATCTTTATTACTATAAAATATGAAAGTACTTACTTTTAGGTAATTTTTCACCTCTCTCTTTTTTTTTCTTCAATAATTATCATTTATTGTCTAAAGAGCGTGGGAATATATTCATTTACTCGAATTTGATATTATACAATTCAAATGCAGGTATTTAAAAGTATCCTCTTTTGCACAATACCGTACTCTGTAATTCCAGAAAATTTCATTCAATTCTCTTGATGTTTAAGAAAATTATGTTAGTTTATTTAAATATCATATTTTATTAGATCACATATTTTGGCGTAGGATTAAATAAATTGGATTAATCTCACTTGCTATTATTCTGGAGCATTATATACATGGAGAGTGCACGTCTTTTCGGAAAATACATTGGTTGACATAAACAATCATCTTTGGTATATCTACGTTGCAAGGAAAACTACTTCATTTGATAAATGATTATAAGTAATAATTTAATTAATTATTCGACTAAACGACTTTTCATTTCTGAATCTATCTCATGTATTCATGAACAACGTTCTTTTGCCAAGAGGAATCCATATATTCGTCTCCTTGACTCTTTATTCGTTAAGGACTCCAAAAAGAGGTTCGACTGGCTCTCATCCTCATTTAATATTTTAGATGATAATCGTAAAGAAGTTCAACCCTGGGAGTATGTCTCCTTAGTGACCAAGGACTGACTCACAAGGAAATGGATGAGCTCCTATTGTTTTGTATAGTGTTCTTTCAAGTCTCACGTGAATCCATATAATATAAACTTTGAATTAGTTCTTGATCTTAGAGTGATACTGATGGATGATGAACTAAAGGGATGTTCGATAAAGTCTCAAATAAATAATAATTGTTTCCTCTGCTCAAGGATTTGATTAAGGATTATGTGCTTACTATTATTCAAAATATATTACATTTTATAATTCTACTTCAATTAAAGAATAATAATCACGTTACATACAAAAAATGTAGTTATTATGTGTATTTCAGAATTTAAAAACATACTTAAATCATTATTCTATTTTTATCTTATACCCTATTATTTTAATATATAACTTTAAGGAATATAGAACCATATGTATATATTTAGTTTTAAGGCTAACGATTAAATTTTTGGGTTATGAGTGTTGTTAAATTTTTAATTGGCTATTATAATAGAAAAGTTTTATTTGAAACTATAAAGATTTCTTCTTTTCTTATTAGATAGAAATTCAAATACGTAAAAGAAAAAAAAGAGAGAGGATTTCTTGAGCGGAATCACATAAATGAAAATTTTAGCTTTCGAATGAGAACACACAAAATAATAAGGTTTTTGCAAGGTTAATAGGAATACAAGGTTAGACCATCATGTAATTGGGCTTTCTAGAATTTTCAATCTGATGTATCGCACCGACTGCTGGGTAGGAAAAACAGATTTTCACATAACACGTAACCACTCATCTACTATGACGTCAATATTAAATGTGTGATGGACGTCAAGCATAAGTTGACACGCATTATGGTAGAACCTAGTATATCTATTAACCTTGGGGTTTTGAATAAAAAGCGGGTCCCAAAAACAACAGAAAAACTTTTAGTCCTTTATTTTATCCATTTCTTGCCATTAAAAAGGATATTTCACTATCCAGATCCAAATCCCCGAACGGAAAGGCAAAAGAAAAATATAAACTAATCAAAGCAATAATTAATTATGGAGCTCAGTTCCTTCACTTGCAAAGTTAAGTAAAGGAAGGTCGTAAAAAAATTAAAAATTAACTGTATTAAATTTGAGTCTATTAAGAAGAAGTCTTCAGTAACTCAACCTCAATTAAGAGGAAATATATTTGAAGAGCTTGACAGCATCTTAACGACTGACGATTCAATATGATTTTTGAAGTTAATACATCCCCTTCCTTCCCCGTAATTTGTACAAAACCTCTCCTGAGATCTCATCACTATTATTCATAAATAAATATGGTAATACCAAGATTAATAGAAGTACAAAGTTATGCCATAATGCTTTTCCAACTGATGATTGACTTCTACCCCACTTTTTAATAGTGACGTCAAAGAGTACATACAATTACTATCAATCATATAATATGATGTTAATAAGCCGTTGTTATACTCTATGACGTCAAAATCAGTCTGTCTTGAAAATTCCTGTAAGCCCGATTACATGAGGATCTAAACTTGTATTCTTATTAACATTGGTAACTACTTACTAGTGAGTTGTAGTAAATACACTCGCAAGCAATTATGCTTATTTATTTTCTTAGTTATCAATTTCGACCAGTGGTGATAATCAAAGCCTATAAAGGCTGACTTATATTTGGTGTTTATAAGATATAAAAATTATCATTCTTAGTAAAAGTAATACATTTAAGATACAAATATTAAAATCTTAGAATAACGTGAAAGTGCAAAGAAAAAATTAACATCTAAACGTGACTGTTTTTTCTAGACGTGAAATATGCCTTTAACTTCTCTAGTTTCTTGTTGCCACTTTGGTAATGTGTCTGGTTGAAAACTCAAGGATAATGAAGTAATAATAACTTTTCGCATAAATTTCCAACACCAAACATTGAAATTCTGAATAAATGGAAATCTCTTATACCAATTAATTAGATATCTGGTAAAAAATATTATATATTTATTCTAATGAGCGTTTATTTACACTTATTATTTGCTAAATAAATAGTAAATCTATTGATAGCTCAAAAAAAAGTAGTTCCCAATGTTCATTTTAAACATTTTGAAATGGTGTACTATCGTTAGTTTTAAAAACAGAAGTGATAATTAAACAAAGAGCTAGTATTATCTCACTATTCCCCATGTCCTCAACGAATTTTTTGTAAATTCCTTGACTTAGCTATTATGCTAAGGAGAAACGTATGTTCAATATAGAAAAAATAAATAAACACCCCAGCGAAAAATAATGAATTATAAATCTATGTATCAATAATATACCCTCTTTGGGATTAAAAATACAAGTAACAATTAAACAAAGGACTAAGGCCCAAAAGTTTTTGAGAGTAGAATTTGTCGGAGCTCAAACAAAAATTAGATATAAATTGTGTACTTCCAAAAATATAAGTAGATTGGATGAACGATGAAGATTGTATTAAGCATCATAATGATATATTATTAATTTATCTGTGACCTCAACGCCTCTTTTTTTTTATATCTATTGACTCAGTTATTTTTTCTAGCCCTACATCTTGTCAAATATTTTCAATGTCCCGTAAATCAGGCCATTTTTTTTTTATTATTTTTATTCATACTATCAAATAAATTTTACATTATTATCATGAAAATCTTTGTAGCAGCACAAAAAGAAAAAAATAAGAGAAATATCTGTTCAATCAGAAAAATAAAAACTCAATATCCCAGAAAAAAATAATGAAATATAAATCTATGATCTGATTTATATCACTAAGTATCAATATTTATAATAAATAGGATCATAGATTACTCAAGAGTGAAGTTGAGTAATCCATGATAGAATTTTCAAATAAAAATAATAATTATAGAATAAAAAATTGATGTTATTTGTAGGTAAATGTGTATACAGCGAGTGATGATTGATCAATGTTATTATGAGTTAATGCAATTAAAGAAGGTTCATAGGAGTCATATCTTAATATAATTGAATACATAAATATGAAGAAGTAAAAGTTGAACTTATTCTAACAATAAATTATCAAAATAAATTTGAAACGAAGGAAGAAACTTCATTATGTACCGTGTCTTTAGTTTGAATCGTGGCAATAATAACGATATGCTGCTTTTAAATAGGCAAAATATGGAATAAAGAATTGAGATAGTATGAGAGACATTGTAAATTACCTTCCTCGAGGCTGCTCCACGATGGTATTTTAGGACAATTCCGCGCGGAGGAGCGCTGCTAACTCAATTCTCTTCTCGTTCTGTGTGCTCATGGTGGCGACTCAGACAAAAAATTTCTTAGCAATCGACAGCTAATTATGTGTCTAATTATTGTTTATCGGAAAATTGTAAAAAAGTATTACTCTGAACCTCTCAAAATTTGTATAATAGAGATGAGTTAATAATTAAGTATGAGTATATGTATATTTCATTTAATAAAACGAACTCACGTTTAGTAGCACACAAAGGAAGTTATTTCAAAAAGTTGAGACATCAGCTTTGATAATTTTTGAATGATCTACACTCTGATACTATATTAATCGAGGTTATCATGAAGGGTAATAAACCTATCTGTTACATTGTAATTAATGATGTAATTCTTCTTAGAAACTATTTCCCTAGCAGTTGAGAAGACCTTATCACTAAGAACAGCAGTTGAGGTGATAAATAACTAATGGCTAACTTAAACTGTAAGAGTGGGTTGGGCCTTAGAATTAGTTATAAGTTGTATAACTTGTAGGCCATGGCTCCATTCCGGTCCTTTGTTATGAATAATTACATAAAAATATTTGTAAATTTGGCGCCTTCAGTTTGTCCTTTACCTTGAATAATTATTTATAAATTTGTATTTCGCAGGAGCAATTAGATATTCCTTAAGTAGCTAGATACTTGATTGCTCAAGACTCATATAGATATTTCATGTTTCCATGGTTCGGTTTTAAACTATGCCCAGTTTTTTAAAAGATATTTTGGATGAGTTTGAGTAATTTACAAAAAAATGGTCTGTACTTATGTGGAGTAATACTCGAATCCAACTCTAGTATTTTGTAACAATTTTGAATTTTAAAACTGTGTGTGACGTCTTGGTGTACTGACACACTTAAAACAGTTGGTTTTTAGATCACTAAGATCGTTGAGATTCAAGGAAGAGATACAAAACAAAGTATATTCAGATGAACAATGTACGAGTTTAACATTTTTTGATATTAGAAAATGATATGGAATATCACTTTCATTTTTTTTCTACAGAGTTTTTTCTTACAAAATAGTAATTTCTAAATAAATACTTCTTAAACAATATTATAAGCAAAAATATCTAATATCATGTAAAGCATTTATACAAGTTTTATATATTCTTAAATAAAGGATAAATTAACAAATAAATTACACAAAACAATCTAAAGTATTTTATTCGATTTATATTGAATGGTAATATGTATATATATAAAGGATATTACAGAAAGAATGAGGATATCCTAGACATCAATAAGTAATGGCAGAAAATATTGAGATATGATTTGAATAACTCTTTCTATGAACATTTTTTTAAAGTATAACATGTATGAAACACATTTTAATCCATTATTTCCTTTTGTATGAGTTTGTTTAATTAGCAGGTACTTCCTCAAAATTTCCTTCCTCAGCTGAATCCCGGAATTCTTGAATTGCTTCTTCAGAGGGTTTGAGTAGGAGGCCTACCCAGTGAGTATAGTGATTCATGGGGAAATCTGCGAGCCATGTTCCTGTGTACGCGTATACAACAACCTCATCTCCCTTCTTGAGACTAAGTAGAATAGTAGTTCCAGCCATTGAGTTTTTGTGATTATCCTTATGGTTTTGATCAAAGATAGAAGCCACTTCTTCACCATTGTGACGGATAGACAAAAGAGCTTTTTTGTTGTCATGAGTAGCAACATGGAAAATAAATATATAAGCACCGCCAATAGGAGCAATGAACACTCCAGATTCAGGATCTAATCCTCCGCCCACATTACAGCTTACACCCTATAAGTTAAAGAAAAATAAATATACAAATATCCTTTTGTTTTGTTTTAGCTTACATTGAAAGTAAGGTTCTCTTCGCCGCCTCCATCATAGGCCTTAGTTCTGTATGCATCAAAGTAAACAGAAAGGGGTTTACCGGCCAAAGACTTTAGGAAAGCGTTTTCTTTCATCATTCGTGTTCTGAGCTCATCCATTTCTTTATTACGATCGTCATTTTGAGAATCCATGCGGTTTTGTAAATCTTTGAGAGCTTCTTCCCTATCTTTGATTTCCTTATCAACTCTTTCGTTCAGATTCTTGTCTTCCTCAGATCTTTGTTTGTTCTCAGAATCCATTCTTGAGTTAAGAGCTGCAATATCTGAAATACGCCCATCGTTTTCAGTCTTGGCAAAGTTGTTTAGATCAGCAATTTCCGCCTTGCGAGCATCATTCTCAGATTTAGCAAAGTTATCCAAGTTAGCAATTTCTGTCTTGCGGGCATCGTTCTCCCCCTTTGCCCATTTGTCCAAATCTTGGATTTCTGACTTTCTTGCACTATTTTCTGTATCAAGTTTTCCTTCCAATTTGGAAATGTCTACGATACGAGCTTGATTATCCTTTTGTTGCCTTTCTTCAAGAGATTTGACTTCATTCTTTCTCAAGTCATTCTCTCTCTCTGCAGATACAACAAAAGCATCGTGGTCCTTTCGTAGTTGCTCGTGATCCCCTCTTAAGGCATCAATTTCATCCTTGCGATCCTTGTTAGCAGTGATGAGACCACGAAGAGTATCTGTTAACTTGTTGTTGAAGTTATTGCAACTCTCGGTTGTAGCATTTAAATCTTGCTCCAAATTGTCAGCCATTTCTAGAAGATAAGATGAGTATAAAATTTACATGCATCTACACGTACAACTCTACAAAATTGACCTTTTTTACATTCATAAGCTCAAATTAAGACAGGAATAAGCATATATTAAATATAATTGTCAAAAAGTACATTTATTTATAATTTTAGATTTATTTTTTTGGAATTACAAAACACTCTAAAATGGTTACTTCTGACAAAGTTAATTTGAATCGCTATTTTCATAGAACAATATTTGGACTAACTGCTATGACTTTGGGTTGTGTATACTATGCCTCACTGTTTAAAAGAAAACAAAGGTCTTACCAAAGCCTTGGGGATGTGTTGAGTGATGACATGAAACGCATAAAATCTACATTTGTAAAAGAACCAACACTGGGGGATATGGCAAAAGATACTTATAATGATGTTAAAAATTCTGTGACTGAATCAACAAAAAAAATGGAAAAAGCCACTGATAAAACACTCAACGATATAAAAGACAATTTAAAGTCCGGCAAAGACTCTAAATAGTTATGATATACATTATGTACATATATGGTTTTAGCAACGAATTTGTATAATAAAATAATTTGTTCTGAATATAAATCTTTGAATATCTCATTTCAAATTAATTTATCATCAATCACATTTATCTTTGAGTTGTAAATAAAATAATTTTATTTGATATACTTTTGTATTGTTAAAATGATTTTAGATAAATTATGACAGAAAATCAGATGATCTAAATGTAGCTCCCTAAAATAGTTCATATTTTTGAATTAAAGAGCTGCTTATCCGAGATCTAAGAAATGGTGATTTGGGAAATTAACTTCTATATGAACTCCGACTTGGTATTGTGTTAGTCTTGAATATAATAAATTTAATGTGTACAATTCCATTTGAAAACCAGCCAATGATTATTCTTCAGTTCATAGAAGGAGCTATTTACTTTCGTCCTCATATTTATACATCAATTTATTTGTCGTTTATTGTACGCATTCATACTTAATAGAAATGCCTTTTAAGTAAATTTACTCCACTGTTTTTATATACATATTATTGAGAGTGAGAAATGGATCAATGTTAGAAAAAGTTTAATAGTAGTAACGTTAAGTAAAAACGGAAAGTGAATAAAAAATTTCATAAAATGAAACCTTTGATATAGCAATTGCTTTTTTGTTTGCTTTTAAAACAAGAAAAAGAACAATCTCGAGATCTTTATGAGTAGTTACTTCTAACTTGCATGCTTAATTTATTCCTCTGATTTCGCAATCTATTAGAAATTATCTTTTCCAAAAATCTTATTTTAGTTAACTTTTTTTTTTTTTTTTTTGGGAGATTTTTGGAAAAGATAATTAGTTTAAATTAGATTGACTGAGCTAACCATTAATAGTTAATACTCATAAGCTATATAAATTTACATCCATTGAAAACCCTTGTGTATTGCCAGGTAGCTTTACAAAGTATAAACTGCACATCTAAAGCAAAAATATTAATAAAATATCATCTGAAGTAGATGGAAAGAGCTAGTTGTTTAATATCGGAAATATCTATCTTCATGTATATGTATACCGCAACCTCTCTTCATTTTACAATTTCAGTAAACGCTCGACTGAGATCAATGATTTATAAGCAACATTATATTACATTAAAAATGATTTATTTCCTTGTTATTAAGCGTCTTAATACACTCCGTGTATATTGATTATCCTTCATTGCTTTCATCAAGCATCTAGGTCAAAGTGCGCAAAAATTAGAAAAGAGTATATGTCTAAATATATTTCTTTTTGACTTTTACCCCTTTCTCCTTCTTTGACATGGAGTTTTGCCAATCTTTTGGTGTTAGCTTATTTCCAATACTTTTTGTATATAAAATCTTTGTAAATATGATTTTTTCTTTTGATATATTTCGCATTACACTCTCGTAAACAATAAAAATAATAATATTAGCATTTTGCATAATGTATTAATACTTCTGCATTTAAAAGCATATACATAATCAATTTATAAATAAAAGTAAACATAAATATTTATAATGAAAGAGATTTTCAACACATCCATCCGATATACTATTATTTTATTGACTTGTAACCTGTCCAAGTAAAGAGAAGAATTGCAGAATATGTATGTATATAGTTGACATAACGTATTCCATACTTAAAATAATACACTCAACTGACGATATTAATAGCTTTTCCTCATATATTATCACTGTGGAATTCATAATTCATCTTTCATCATAACTCTACAAATGACATCAAAGTATCCCTTTCAGATTGAATAATAATCCTCTAATGTTATAGGAATGTATTTGGACTTTATCCAGGTCGAGACATTTGACAAAATTCGTCGTAAGAGAATTTAAAAAAGAATGACCGTGTAATTCAAGATTATCAAATATTCTAAACATTTGTATGTACTTCAATGACGTACATACCCCCTGGCCTATTTTGTTGAAACGAAATGAAGTTTTGAATAAAACTTTATTTCGTTAGTAACTTAAATATATGTAAATACTTTATTGAATATTTATTTGCTATCTGTTATTTGGATAGCATGAAGTTTCTTAGGTCATTCTTTTAAATCTACTTTTATTGATTAATTTCCTGTAAATAAAATATCTAATAACAATTATTCAGATTTTTTTTTTAAATGACAAGATAATCAAAAAAACTTTAATTGCAAACTGTAGTATCACAACACCTTACATAATATTTTCGTCCATATACAAATTGATATTTTTAAAAATAAACAGGAAGTTTTTGTAGGTCCGTCTTTATAGATAAAATCAGTATGTTTAGATAGTAGTATTTCTAAAACGAAATTTCAAATGATTTTAACTACAAATAATATGAATTCAAGACAATGCAACGAAATTCAAAATATGTTAGCGGACTCTTGTATGGAAAAAGTTTTTGTATACATTTTGGATATCAAACGGAAATTTTGAAAGTAATAAAAACACACAATCATGAATGCTAGCATTAAAGAATGAAAACAGGATATCAAAAAAATGTCAAGGTCAACAATAGGTTTATCAATTAGTTACTTGGATATCTTAATTTATATGTTTCACATAAGTAAAACTGTGTGTATGAACCGGGAGGAAACTTGAAACTTACACACTAAAAAAAGAAAATTGCCTCCCATTCTTTAAAAAAATCTGTATTAATCTTTTTCAGATACAAACCCAATTTCTAATTGATTTATTTTATTTGGCCGCCATTGGCCTTGCAAATGACGACAAGCCTCTTGCAAAAAGAATTGCAAGTATTGCATATAATGTTTGGGTCCATGGTATCCCACTCCTCGTCGACAGAGACCTTCGGGGCTTTAACATTCGGGTGACGAATACTAGAGGCCCTCCTCTCTATCTGCATCCAGAAAAAAAAGTCGAGGTGATTGAAATCCAGATTATATAGGGGCCACATGTCCCAGAAAGCGATATTGTTAGCTGAGAAGGTCTGAGTAATTTTTGCAGTGTGAGCGAGGAAGAAGAGTTGATACCCTAAGCCTTGAATCTCTCTTGCACTAACCTTCCTCGTCCGATTTAAAAACTTCAAAAAGCAGCAGATGCTTCAGATAAATGGCTACTTATACAATTACAGACAGTTCTAATTTCCAGACACACAACCTCTCAAATCAATATAATACATGTGTGTAAGTTTCAAGTTTCCAGCCGGTACATAATTTTTTTTTTTTTTAAATAAAAATTCTGGGAAATCTTGTCATAATAAAAAAATACTTTCTTTATAAAAGTTGATGTGACTGAATTTTTCTGCATATACTTAGAGATTAAATAAATGGAAAATATATATCATTAAATTGAATAGAATAGCTTTTGTGTTTAATTCATTAATCATTTGTTATTTCGACAGATCCATTTTTTAGAATCTATGCACTTATGTATATTTGTTTAAAATGTGTTCACAGCACTTTTTGAGACATAGATATAACCAAAGAGCTATGAGAACTGAGATTGACCTACTTTAAATATACGATGGGAATAGAAAGAGCTTTAATGGTTTGCAAAATATATCTTATGAGAGTAGCATCACGATCAGAAACATTTCATTATGGCAACAACTATATTTTACTTTATCATGAGCAAAATAGGTTTACAGGTAGGCTTTAATTT
This sequence comes from Lepeophtheirus salmonis, assembly GCF_016086655.4. NCBI lineage: Eukaryota > Metazoa > Arthropoda > Copepoda > Siphonostomatoida > Caligidae > Lepeophtheirus > Lepeophtheirus salmonis. Next base: position 38,179,913 of record NC_052137.2, read on the forward strand.
AAAATTATTTTGATTTTTGATTAATGTCTTCTTTTTTTTTTATAATACGACGATAATTTAACATTTGATTTATTTATCGGAACTTTTCGTAATTAATTACACTTCGTTGAAAAAAGATCAAATACTTTTTTTTTAAATATTGATACTAAAATAATGTAAATATATACATTCTTACATCATCAAAAAGTGAATCCGAATTATGTTAAAAAATGTTTTAATCCAACAAAGATGAATAAACAAAGCGTCAAATAGCAAGTCTATGAAAAAAATGTATTTGTATTGAGTTAGAGTATATTTTTTGACTATGAGAGATTTTTGCATTTCGCTAGGGCATGAATAGAGCATGATGCTCTTGATTTTCTGCAATAAATATTTAGAACTACATGAGTGTAGTTATTTACTAATACATATTTAACTTATAATTGATAGATAATTTTCCAATCATTGCTTTCTATGAATGTTTATGAGTCTCAATAGCTGTATATTAGTATGCATTAAAACAATAGAAGATCTATCGAAAAGAACATGGAGTTAAACATTTATAAAAACTATTCTAAGGGGGCTGGAAAAAAGTAAAAAATAGTTTTATATGGAGGGAAAAACAAGAAAAGGCTTATGAATCTTTGCCTCATGTATTATTCTACATATATTCCTAATGATCCATATTTCCATTTGTAAGTCCATCCGTCAAACATTGAAAAGTACTTTATTCATTTTTATTTTTAGTAGGGGGTCATGGGAGGTACAAGATGATTCAGAAGTTGAACATATCGTATTAATCTTCTCTTACCTAAATTTTCTCTCTTCACCTTTTGAGTCCAACACCATCAACAACAATTATTTACAAGAACTGGATTAAGAAAAAATAATAATAGGTATTAAGAAAAAAAACCTTAAGCGGGTCACACTTTTTTTTCTTTTAATATTCCAATTTATACTTTTTTTTTCGAGAGCGTTATATACACTTATTTTTGGCAAGAACTTGCACGCCCAAGGGATGAATTTGAGTGAAAGGGAGGTCGTAGAAATGACTGATAATAAGACTATATTGACTGCTACCTATTACTATGAGATAGGTTTATTTTTCATGCCCCTCTTTTATTGTACGCCATTAGCCATAATATCGATCTTAGAAGAAGAAAGCTATATTTTGTATACGAAAAGTCCTATGATGTCAAAAGAGACAGGCTCTGTGACATTTCAAATACTTGAAAATCATGAATGAATGCCCTCAGAGAAAACGAGGGTCTTATTTCAATATCATATTGGAATGTAACTGGAAATAGTTGGGAAAATGGTGAGTGAGATTCTGTGAAGTATAAAATAAATATAAAACTTCTTAGCAGAAGACAAATTTTAAAAAAATATATAAGAAAAAAAAATTTTTTTTTTTTTTTCAACCAAAAATGTGTGAAGGTAGAAGTTATCTATGAGTTTCAATTTCATTTTAGAAAGCTTTTCACAAATCCAACTTGAGGGAAAATACATTTTGAAAAGTTATTTTTAGAAATAACAGTTTGTGAGAAAAAAAAAACACTCATTATAAGATGTCTGCATATTTTACCAAGTGTCATTGTGATCTGACAAGGTCATGAGTTGACCCCTACAGCTATTTCCTCTCCCCTCCCCCCTTTCAAAACATTATCCCCCTAATTTATGTCAGGGTTTCATCATTATCATATCTACCTACTTACAAATAAAAATAATATTGTAATATCTCGAGACAACTTTTAAAATATTTAAAATATTTTCTCAGACCTTTTTGAATTGGATTTGTATGTTTTGCATCTAACCCTGGGGATATGATTGAGCAATTACTTATTCATGCATGTATCTGCATGTGTATGTACTTAATACTCATTAGGCGTTGGAATATAGCATTTCATGCATGCAAGGACATGTACCTTGAAGATATGAGTGAAAAATAAATATCAATCAAAGAATTTGAATACACGTATGTATCTGGATTGGACATAGCCCAATAAATTATTTTTTATCCCGTAGATGTATTCGGGTCATGGATAATTGATATAATTCGTATTATATGAAAGGAATGTTATCATAAGTGCAACTAATGGGATTTAGCTTATTTAAATGTTTATTTATCGTTTGAAAGAATCAAAATTGTGAAATAAAGATTGTGTATAACGAATATTAAAAATTATTCAATCAATAAAAACTTTTTATTTGTATGCAGTGTTCGAGTTGTAGGGAGGATTGGGGGTGATGTAATCACAACCTACAAATGTTCTAAAATCATACCTTTCTAAAACAGGCATCTCTTCACTCAACCTTTTGTGTAATTTAAATAATGAATAATGGCACGCCTTCTGTAGAAGGTGAAACCCCATAGAACTCAATGGACAACGTGCTCGGAAGAAATTATTCTCTTGAACTCAATGTGCGAAGATTCGCGCCCAGGTCATTCCTAGAGAAGGAAATATATTTTTTTATGTATATGGACTTCAAAGACGATTCATAGCTTAGAAGGAGTCATTGTAATGTTAATGTTATGCTTAATCATTGCAACTAAATCTGACCAATAAAGGAAGACTAAAAAAAGTAACTCCAGACCCTCTATAATCAAAATCAGTGACCATTCCCTTTGGCTTGATTTTACAACTTGAACCCTGGTTATATGTATTGATCAGAATTTACAACCGGGTGTTTTTGACAAAAAAAACTGTTATCGAATAGCCAAAGCCAGATTTAAGACAATGGAAAAATTTATTTTCTTATTAACATAAGTTATTTTTTTCTATTTATTCTGTATTCTTATTATTAAAGTGCATGTTGACAATTATGACAATACTATACTAGTGAAGAAAGTGAAATCAGTGAAGAGGATATATTAAATCCACACTATCCATGGTAAATGGCTTTGTAATTTTTATTTAAATATGTATCTAGAAAGCTTAGAATACAATGTGTAAGTACTTTACATTGATGCAAGTTTTGTCTACGATCTTCACGTGTTGAAATAAACCATATAATTATCGCTTTTTGGAGCGACTTTAGGAGGCCTTCCCTCAAGCTTCCGGCAATTTTTTTTTGTCAATCTAGGTCTGGCATGATGTCTGACATTGTACTATACATTGATGCAAATTTTGTCAATGTACTTTATTGTTAAAAAAAACGTCCAGAGGTTTTTTTCAGGGGTGTCCAGAGGTCATACCCAGCAGGGGTGGTCAGGTTGGGAAAAAAATCAATGTTCTTGGTGACATAAGTAATGTCAGGGGGTCAAACCTTCTGCACCTTATGGGGAAATCTTCCGTGGCAGGCTCTCGGATTATAAAGTCTAAACTATAAAAAGTATCAAGTATGGTTTCCCATTTCCCGGGAACTATCGAGATCTTTTCGGATCCGAGACATGAGTGTTCCATTAATTTAATATTGTTAACCCACTTGTTTCTAACACAATTTTTTGTTTGATGATCAAGATGTCCCACTATTTTTCATATCTTATTATGATTCATCAAAAGAGAATTTTAAATATTTTGGAGGTTAATAAATATCCTCATTTTTTCAGATTTGAAAAAATAAAAACGGTTATATTTTTTTAACTTATTATTCTTCCAAGGAAATAGTCTGTTAATCATTAATGTTACTATATATATTTAGACGTCTATGTTGAAAATATTGTTTAGTTCTAAAGTATACTCGTGCATCAGAATTTATTGATGTGTGAATTATGGGGGACTCTATTTTTCCTCTCGATATGAAGACTTTTTTTTTTTTTTTTGTCAATGTATCAACTGGTAAATTCCTTCTGCTTAATATCCTTTGTTGTGCTGATGATACTTTGATACATTCAGGATAACTATATATAGGTGATTGAAAACAAAGCCAATAAAATATATTTTCAAATTTTCTAAGAATAAATTACAATCTGTCTTTTGTTCAAGTGATGATAATTAAAATACAAGGTTTGTTCTATGTATGTATTTATGGCTTGAAATGTACCTCTAAACTTACTAAATGATATAAATTGCTTCTAAAACTATCACCTCTAAAGTATCTCAATAATTAATGAGAGAAAATAATTGGTCGTTTATGCCAAATTACGCACATTCTGTATTCAATAGTATCATCTATAACACTATGCAACAATATTCAGGTCTTGGCTAAAACCCACATTTATTATTGTCATTTAAGCCATACAAAGTGAAAATGATCATTAAAATTTCAATCGAAGTAGGTTCAAGCTTAAAGGCAGAGGTCGGCAACCCCTGGCCCGCGAATGAATTTTGACCACCCTCATCTTATGATGGGCAATCATCTAAATATAGGCATAATAATACACCATGGCACTGCAGCGATAGCTTTTGGCCCTATTCCACGACAAAACATATTTGTTTGGCCCATTCTCTCAAAAAGGTTGCCGATTCCTCCTTTAATGCCTTTCCTTTTAGTATAATTTCGATTCAATGCAATATTTTGAAGTGAAATAACTATAAAAATATGTGTAAAGTTGCGTTATTTTATTCAAAATTTAATATAATTAGGTTAATTATTCGATTGACTGTAAGAAATAATAAATCCAGCTCCAATCGGGTATAATAAAGTTGTTGTGACAAAAATCTCGTAGTTCCTTTTTGTTTCATATTACTATTGTCTTTTCTTGCCTTTATTTTGAGAGCAGGAATGGTTCAGAAATTAAATAAGTCGATTAAATTGTTTATATTTAATCAGCAAATACATTGTAGACGATTTATATTTAAATTAAGGTTAATCTCTTTCTAAAATATTAATTACTTATTACAATTAGTCAAATAATCGACTTAATTATTTTTAATTTCGAAAAGTTCTCTCGTATTTTTCCACATTACATATGGTGCTCAATTTTAAAAGTGTTCTAACCAAATAGTAAATTTAATAAAGTTGTATTTCAATCAATTGCCACATTAAATAACAGTAGTACCATATGTTGAACTTTTTGGTCATATCCAACCCCAAGCAACTACTTCACATTATTTATTTATTTCTATCTGTAAACTGTTCAAATTTTAATTTTTTTTTCAAACCTTTTAATCTTGATTTTTCCCGTTCTTCAAGATCTATACAAACTAAATATACCAGTTATTTGGAGTTTGGACCGTGCCTATGCCTGCCGCATTGGCCATGAAAATTTATTGTCCGTGGCTCTAAAAAAAGGGGGGAAAAACATGACTGTTTGTATTCTTTTGACTATAGCTTCGCAATGGATTATCGTATAGAATTGTTATGGGCATCAAATGAAAGCCAATAAACTCTGCTTTAATTTTGTTAAATATATTATTAACCTTTTATTTGTGCCCATGGGTAAATTTTACGTCAGATATTAAAACAAATGCAGGAATTGAGGCAGTTTTGGGTATTGCTCCTCTGGACATATACATTAAGGAACAGGCAAAGAAATCAAGATGGAGAACGAAGCACTTCTTACGTGATACCTGGGAGTGAATTGGTAATCTTCCGAAACATCCAAAACAAATTGTGTTTTAGAATCTGCTGTAGTAGCACAAATAACCTGTTGTGTGGTCAAGTTCGTTGCATTATATTTGTACATTTTATTTTATCTATGTATGTATGTATGGCAAGCAGTAATAAATATTTAATCAACTATTAAAAAATGCTCGTTTCTATATTGTTTCCATTTTTCCCCCTGTCTTTTTAGGTATTCTCCTACATTATTATTATCTTGACGTATACGTATACAAAAACTAAGATACAATAGAATAAAAAACAAAAAGTACATTTTTTCCTTGAACGAAGCTAATAACTCCATGCTAAAAAACAATACAGTAAAACATACTAGAAATGCATTGATTCTGTATGGTTTAAATTAGATTTCTCGAAATTAATACATTTATCAGTTTCTCTGCTCTTGGTTGTCGGTAATCCTAGTTACAAAATCACTCATGAATTTTACGACTTTTTCAGCGCCATCATTGGTCACTTTTACTGCTTGCACAAAACTCCCACGCTGCTCTATAGCTTTCAATATTTTCTCAGGTATCAAACGGTAAAATAAGCCAGTCACTTTTCATCCAAGAGCGTCTAAAAGATAGTGAAGTATGTTCTAAATCAATTGGAAATTATTGATAGGAGCATCGGGGGCAGATTTTGCAGTTATCAAGTCCTTTGTATAAAATAAAGCCAATAATTTATTTATTGGCTTTATTTTAATGATGGAGTTCTTCTCGTATTTTAATCCGTTTGAATACATTAATATTTTCAGATCATATATATTCTTTGTCATCCAACGGGCTTGATGAATTGCACCGGATTGTTCGGTGGAACTTGATATGAAAGGAAGACCGAGCAATTTTTCTTCCTCGAACTGTGGAGCACCAGCGACGAACACAGCGAAGATATTAACAGTGCAGTTCTTACCAAGAACGTCCCTTAAAAGTTTGCCATCTCAGTGTAATGTACAATATTTTAGTGGATTTTCCTTAAAGCTATTTATGTATATTTGGCAAAAATAATAATAATGTATGTATGGTATTTTTTCTATTGTATTCTATTTTTGTATACATATACGTCGAGATAATAATAATTTAGGAGAATACATAAAAAGAGAGGTGGGAAAATATTTTTTTTAAAAACTTTTTTTTCATATCAGGGGTAAAATTTACCCGTGGGCACAAATAGAGGGTGAATAACATAATTATAAAATTTAAAGCACAGTTTATTAACTTTGATTTGATACCTATATCAAATGCAATACGATAAGCCATTACGAAGTTATACTCAAAAGAATACGAACAATCACTTATTTTTTGCCTTTTTTTAAAGCCTCCAACAATTAATTTTCAAGGCCCATGCAGCAAGCATAGCTGCGGTCCAAAATCCAAATGACTTGTATATTTAGTTTCTGTAGATCTTCGAGAAAGAGAAAAAGTTAAAATGTTAGAAAAAAAGTTATAATTTGAACAAGTCTAGTGTACAGTACTGGGAAGAGTGTTTGGAGGAGTTCAACTGTGTGTTATCCGATCCTATCACGGATATAATCTTGGAATAAATAAAAGATACTTGTACATAGATACACGTATCAGACATATTTCCCTACACAACCCTGTAAGACACATCTTAAATAATCATAATAAATATATACATATATATTACAATCCGTCTTACCGTCGAATCACAAACAAATATTAACACGTTTCGCGCACATTAGTTCAATTTATTATACAAAATAAATCTTTATATCAAGTAGGGAAACGTGACTGTTAGCCTGAGAGAATAGTATGGTCAGTATTTTTAATATTTTTTCGTTAGATATCACTTTTCCTATGAATTCATTCATTTATTAATACTGAAGATGTTAAACCGTGTTTTTGTTTATCAGTATCTTATATTATATCATATTCTAGTCTTTAAAAAGTTATGTATTTAGTTAATGATATTATAAATAAATTATGTCATTTGACAAGAATAATTTTTGGTGTCTTCGGATGTTTTAATCTGTAAGGTCTGCAACCTGTTATTTAAGGGAGCAGACAATCTTTTTAATCATGCAAAGATGCATTTTGAAGGGAACGAAAAAGCTTCGTCGAACTCAATCTCTTCCAATAATTTCAACTGTAAGCATTGTAAGTCTATATTCCTGATTGTCGGCGACTTAGTCGAACATTCTTGGTTCCATATCTTGGAGGAGAATAATGAATTTTAGTATAGAACTAATCCAAAAAATGAAGACCATTTAGACTATTGTTCCAGTAGGAGGTATCATGCGGCAGTGCGAAGCAAAGCCATATAGTATTTCTTGGGGTCAATTCACTAGCAGAGTTATTTTATGAAATTACTCTTGATATGGTTTAAAGCTCATCCACTCCCTTGAAGGACAAGTTGCAAATCTGTCAAAGTTTACCATTCTAGGAAGACTCCCATAAATTCATCTTATCACATCACATAATCTATTACTAAAATAACTCAACTATAATTAATAGTTATTTATTAATACTATAATTGGTAGAATATAATATATTCTATTCTCTACACTTGTGACTCAAATCTAGCTATTTTTTTATTAATACACGAATTAAATTCTAGTTTAAGGCTAGAGTTGTTATTATAGAAATAATAGCCAGCTAATGCTCCTGGTGGATAAAAAAAGTAATTCCCGGCCAATAGATTTTTCACCTGTTTATTGTCTTCGTGCTTGTTTCTCTACTTGGTTAAAGCTTTAATTCAAACATACTTATAATAAATTAACTAAGCTGGAGCATTACCCTCATTTTTTCATTCTCGCGGAGTCTTCTTCTGACTTGGGATTCTAACTGATTTGACGATGTTTCAGCCTTATTTGTGATTTGAATGAATTACCTATTCCTCACATAAATACGACCATTTTCTAAACGTTTTTGGTAAGTTCGATTTCGTCTTTTAATAACCCTTCCAACTTTACCCCACAAATTTGTTGCATTATCCTAACTCGACTTCCAATATCGTAATAACTTTTGGATTTATTACGGATATTATGTAATACATTTGGAACGTTTCGATTTCTTCAGTGCACTACTGAGTGCTAAGATTTTTGATAGTAAGTTTTGTCTATGAACCACTTGATTGGGAGAGTATCCGAACTCTCGGGGTGTGTTTCTATACTCGAATAGCCTGTTTCTGAGCTCTTCCGAATCAATTGTTTTTATTCCAGCATTTTATTAAATGTTTTTATTCCACATTTATTAAAACGGCTTCGTATTTTCCAATAATTATATTTTTGTTGCTGGGAAATTCATTTTTTTAAATTTATGTTCGCATGAGAACACACTTGAAAATTCCTCTAATAAATGATTTTCCACTTCTTTAATTTTACTGTGCATTATTGTTCCTTCCATTTTGATGCCTAATGGTTGATTAATCCATTCTTGTTTCAGAGATCGAGGAAAATCTGGGAGCAAAGTTCCCAATCCCATACATGTATGCTAAGAAATAAACATATCATCTTCACCAATATCTTTGACGAAATACACGATCTTCTTATGCTGACGATTTGCGGTAAGTTTAAGTCTTTATAAGCTTTTTTTAAAAGCGTTTGACGAACATCTTCATCTTTGACTCCTCAAGTGATCAGAGTGGCCAACCAATCCTCTGGTTTCGTCTCGTAGATTTCGGACTCTTCTGCTAACATTTTTAACTTGCAATAAAATGAATCAATTGTTTCGAAATTTGCTGGTTTACGTCGCATCAATTTGTATCTTGATGCAATCTGTTTATTAGCTTTCAGATATTTAATTTTGTGGAAAATAAAATATATATAAACATAGCTTCAACTGACTTGAGGAACGTTCAAAATACGTTCTCTAATCCTTAAATTTACCAAAAAATAGTCTACATATTATGCTATAAAAATTTTCCCAATATCTCATGGACTTCTCAAATTCTGATCTACTGTACACCAGCATTTCATCTTTCAACAATATTGTATAGAGATAAAAATTCAAGAAGTGATATACACGCATAAATATGTGCAATAGGTATTTGCAATTAATGAAATGCATTAAAAGTGGCATTCAATCACAACCATACCTATAAATATAGATTTTTCAATTTGTATGAATTACCACTTTCTTTCAATATATATAATACTTATTTTCAATTTCAATTTAGATTTCTTTATATCCAATTATTTTTTCCAAATAATATATTTTATATATAAAATTTATAGATTTTATCTCAATTCATCTGTAATTTGCATGCAAACATATTTAATTCAATTATTATAAGGCCTTGTAAATAAAGCTAATATTTTTAATAATAATAGCAATGCAATCCCTTTACAATTTTTTTTTATGTGAGAAATTATTGAAATACTTTCATATTCATGTGACATACAAGCCTTTTTGTAAGTGCGCAGATTAAAATAATATTCATTTAGTAACTGTATTAGGTAATTTATAGTCTAAAAACTAAAAAATGTGACTGAAATAACCCTCTAATATTTTGTGTATAGGGGCGTGCACTACAATATGAACAAACTTTGACCTCATCCAGACCCTGACAAATGTATGACGACGATTTTTTGTTTTTATTTAATAACAAGTGACAATAACATATTAATCTGCAATATGACCTCGGACCTCAATCACTGTCACAATTCTCAAAATTTTTACATTGTTAAGAAATATGTTTTAAAGCCAAGTTATGGTTTTAGCATTGGTATTACTGACATTTTATCCTATTTCAATTCTTACATGGCAATAATCTTTTGAAAAATCCGTGCATAAATAAAAACTACTTAATTGTTTGCTGTAAACCTTTTTTTATTTCTCAACTTTGGGATTATACACTTTATCCAACGCTGCTCTAGTTTGTTGATCCCATCCAAATAAAATAATTTGTCCAAGTCTGAAAAATCCTTTCAGCAATTACCTCGTTAGATCTTTCTTCTCCAGTCATTTCTTCTAATTGGAGAACAAATAATAGTACGGAGGATCTGAGTCTGGAGAATAGGGGGATGTAAAATGTGTTGAAATCCTATTTCAATTAATATTGTGACCACAACGGCTGAGATGTGAGCTGGTGCATTGTCGTGATGGAAAATGATGTATTTGTTGGCTAATCGTGGGTATTTTTTTTTTGCAACTGGGTTTTCAAACGGTCCAATAACGATGAATAATATGTACCTGTAATAGTTTTACACCCATTTTCCTGAAAGTTTTATCAATGATTTCTCAGCAAGGCATCCAAAATGTTCAGCATCACTTGTGCCCATATGGGCACTCCTAAAAAATGAAATCACTAATAAACTGTTCTAATCTTTGATGAATAGTCCCCATAATGTTTTTCAAGCTTATTTCTAGTCTCCTGAGGCGTTTTGCCTTTGATAGAGTATAGTTATATTAAAGGTGGACCCAAACATAAATTTATTTTATTCCTCACCTAACCTCTTGTATGAGATGGGAAAAAATTGGCCATTATGCACTAATACAAGATCTAGATATGCTCAATTTTTATTTCAAGTGTAGTGCACGACCCTCTATATCAGGGTTCACCTAACTAGTACTACGGGCCAGATCAGGCACGAGGCGTCTGTTCATCTGGTCTGCCGATGGTATTTGAATTTGATTGATAAAACGTATGAAACACGAAACTTTGTAATAAAATTTAAATTTGAATATTATGTTTAGAATACTGGAAGATCTTTATTGATATGACTCTTACATTTTTTATTGTTGTAGGGTATTTTATGTGTATTATCTTGTAAATCACTGTAGAGTACTTTTGTCCTGTTTAATACACTTCTAGAAATATATATTCAATGATAAACACCTTCGGCTTTTCTCTGACATAAAACATCTATCAATATTGTATTTAATGTTTTCTGGGAAGTTATGTTCTGAGAAATATGAGTCCATGAAATTTGCCTTAGAACCCCAACGAAACTTCTTCACAAGAAAGTTTGATGAAAATGAATCTGTCAGTATTACAAGTTACAAAATAGTGTTTAACATAGCAGAACGAGGAAACCCGTTTACTGATGGCAACTTCATCAAAGATGGAAGCTGCAAATGACTTGTGTCCTGAGAAAGCCGATTTGTTTAGAAGTATCAGCCTTTCGGCAATTTCAGTTGTGTGGAGAGCAGAAGAACTTGAAGAGAACATTGTGCTGCAAATACAAGAAAAATCTAGGAACTTTTGTAGTATTCTCTGGTGCTGGATGAGTCTATCCCTCGTTGAAGTACTAAACAACTTCTCGCGTTTATTCGTGGTGTCAATTTTGACTTCCAGATAACGCAAGAGATTGCATCCATTTGCAGCATGCATGGAACAACAGCTAGAAAATACATTTTCATGGAGGTTCAAAAAGCTATGCAAGACTATAACCTTCAGTGGAATCAGCTTCGAGGTGTTACAGATGATGGAGGAAAAAATATTGCTGAAGAAGGGTGTGGTAGGGCATATCAGCACACATTTGGAAGAGTTTCATATTCTGGGCGTCTATTTATACAATACATCAGCATGCACTCTGTAGAAAACACTTTGATATATATTGTGTACTAAAACCTGTCGTTTCTGCTGTGAACTTCTTTCAGAGACATGCACTTAATTACCGTAAGTTCCAAGCTTTTCTGAAAGAAATTGATTCTGATTTCTGTGACTTGCCTAATCAAACAGCAGTGAGGTGGCTCAGCTGCGGTAAACTCCTATTTCGTGTTTAGAACCTCTACAACGAAATAGATTTTTTTCTCACTGAAAAATAAAGAGCTGATCCTCTGCTGTCAGATTCTACCTGGCTGTCAAAATTGTCATTTCTGGTCGAAATTACTTCCCACATGAATGAATTAAACGTGAAACTTCAGGGAAAGAATAACCTCGTCCGTGATCTTCATGGAATCATCAGGGGAATTAAAAAAAAACTGTCATTGTTTGAGGCACATCTGGAAAGAAAAAACGGTTACATTTTTACTGGTTCAAAGAGTTTCAATTGCAGAAGATGTCAACCTCGATTTTCCGAAAAAGATTATTTGTGACTTGAAGGAACATTTTTGAAGAGATTTTCAGATCTTGAGAGAATTAAGAGAGACATTATTGTGTTCCAGAATCCTTTTCTTTGATGATCCTCACTCTATATCATATTTTTGCCCCACCTTTAATTTAAATGTATATACTATGTACTTTAGCTAATAAAGGAATTAATCATCGAGTTTTCATAGAATATTATTGATGTGTTATTTTCTTTATCCAAAACAATGATAAATTACTGCAAGCAATGCCGGCTACTACCATTAGTGTTTGATAAAAAAGGGAAACAGCAAATCATTGAGCGCATATTAGACATATTTTACTCAGCTCATCATATTTGAGACAGTTTAAGAAGTCTATAAAATACAATTTCTTCGGAACTATAATGGTTTGTACGACTCCAAAAATGGCTTAAGAGGTCAAAAAAAAGTCATTTTTTTTTTATTATTTCTATCAGAAAAAGTATTTTACAGTTTACTGTGCATATTTGATTAATGAAGAAACCAAGAGATTTACTAGTAATAATACCATCAAATATATCCGTACAACATAAAAATAATATTCTCGTAAAAGTTATATTTTATACATAAAAATAATCATTTAACACCATTAATCTTAAAATTTCCTTATTCTTTCATTGGCATACGCGAATCAATTTTTTCAAACTTTTTAATAATATTAATGATATCTTTTTTCAACCTACAAAAGACAAAATCATTTAAATTTATAATATCTTTTTCACAATCAAATGTGTAGCTTTTCTTCTAAATGTATTTTTGTGAGTCAGTAAGTCATTAATAAGTTGAGCCTATTGAAAAAAAAAAAAATGTTTACACAACCAAACTAATACTACATAACACATGGGCTGAAAAGCCTCAGGCTTCCCAATTAGATTTTTTAAAGCCCCTCATTTTCAGTTGTTAGTACCAACATTTAAAAAACTTTATTAAATCTGTTCTTTAATTTGTGAATTATTGTTCAAAGTGTTTTAAACTTACAATGCTTCTTGACGGGGAAAAAATATCATTCAATAGAATAAACGTGCTTGGGAGAAATTATTCTTTTGAACTCAATGTCCATAGGTTCGCGCCCATTAACATTCATAGAGAAAGAAATATAATTTATGTATATGGATTTAACACAAGATTCCTTGTTGAAATAGAGTAAATTTAATACTACAATCTTTGTTTATACTTAAACTATGCAACTCTATCTACTTAATTAAAGAAATATTTAAAAAAAATATTGTTCAAGCTAAGCGAGGGCTTGAAAAGTGTAATGGGGGCTCCAATTCATAATGCAAATAAAACAAATCAGTTCTTTAATTTTTATAATTTTAAACAACTGTATAATTCTATAAAAAAAAAATAGGTGAAATTTCTGAGGTAATAAGGGCTCTGGACTTTGCAATTCTTAATTGTAAAGCCCTCATCACTAGTGGACTAACAAACTATCAGCCTATTCGGGAGGATGAGTTGAGAGGTATCCTCTTGGCAGCTTCAGACCGCTATGTCTCCCACAATTAAAATTCCTAAATCAGGATGTGAGTCATACAATTTGGCAGGGGAAGAAATCCAGTACCTTCCATCAACTTCACGGAATCATCAAAGTATTTTAAAAAGGATGTTAAGAAATTTTAAGAAATATTTATCATGATTGTTAATTTGCATGTGTACTGTTGATTTTTAGAATATTAGGTGAAATTCTACCCCGGAGCATTAAGTATAAACTATAATGTTTATTTACGTACTTTTTACACAATTGCTCCGGTTTATTTAGATATGTATGTTCTATATAATATATAAACCAAATAAATAATGTTGGAAAAAAATATAAATAATGATTTTTTTAAAACCGATTATTGAACGAAAATAACATATTTTCTATGTTGAGCAAGAGACTTTTCAGTCCATGTGTTACTAGTACATGAGATTTCCCTAGACAATGAATCAAAAAATAATGATACACCTTACAGAAGGATAAATGAAGAATGGCTTACTTTTGATAGTGATTATTTTTGGATTTTGGGCTTTATTATTTATCATTTCCTCTGCAGAAGGCCATCCCCCTTCCTCTTCGGCCAATTCAGCTACAAAATTCTCTTCTGTGCTCTCCATGACTCACTCCTTCCTCAGAACAATCTTCTTTGAATAAACTTTTTTTTTAGATAATAATGAAAATTAAAACTGTACAAGATTTGGGAGAGAGGGAGGGGGATAATCTCACACTCATACAAAGTATGCAGTCTGTATGAGTAAGGCATTCAGAAGTGACACTTTTGACTAAAAGAAAACATGTCGAGCTTATAAAAATTTGTTTATTTTTAAAGCAAGCAAGTCAGATCTCTTTCCCTTCACCTACAAATATTAATATTAAAATAAATAGTTGTAAACAAAAATAATGTAGATATATATTGAAAACTGAAGGTGATAAATATGATACAAATTTTTTTTTCTTTCTAATTAACGATCTAATATCAAATTATTAATAACCGACTCCTAAAATATTAGAACTATGGTTATATATGGGGAAGCAACATGCTTATAAATATATAAAACAATTATAAAATCCCTTAATGAGATTGCTAATTGAGGAGTTAGTGTACTTATAATTAATGGATTTTACTGAAAAACAATCAAATAAATAGGTCAAGACTGATTTATTTGATTTTTCGTTGAACTCGGGATCCATTATTACTTTTACTGTATCATGCAAGGCCTTAAATAAAAATAAACATAAAAAGTCCTAAATTCTTCTTCTAGTAGGGCAAATAAATCTATCATACCAAATGCCATGTATATCTTAGTGCTCCCAGACTATCACTGTTTTATTATTCCTTTACAAATTTTAAAATGAATTACATATATATACAATTGAGCTCAAAAATATTCGGGGCCTCACAAAAATACCAATAAAACATCTTTGGATGTCCATGGTGGATCTACTCACTCATGTAGAATATTCCTAGTCAATCAAAAACTACTCTTAACTAAAAAAAATAATAATAACTTATTCATTTTTTGAAGTAAATTAACAAAATATCGTTTTTGGCGTTTCATAAATATCCATATCCAAAGAGCAAAATGACTTAATATTTTGTGACTTGGCCTCTGGCTCTCTTCAAATATTGAATAAGCTTAGGATAAGTCCTTACCAAATTGAAGCAAAGAGGGGGATCGATTGTGGCAGACTCTTCTTGACAGAATCTCCAAAGATCATCGAGATTTGTTGGAGGTATTTTTCACACGGCTTTTTTCGTTTGTAGTCCATAGATTCTCAATAGGGTTAAGGTCAGGATTTTGGGCTGGCCAGTCTATCCCCCTAACCTTATGCCTATTGAGCAATTTTTGAACATTTTTGCATGTATGTTTTAGAGCATTGTCTTGCTGGAACTGCCAATGTCTTCAAAGCTTCAGGTGTATGAATACTTTTGAAAGAAGCAAAAAAAAAAAAAAAAAATTAGAGGCATAAAAAAATATTTTATATGAAAAGTTGATATTTTTATTCAATAAATAGTAATTATTATTAAAAAACATAACTAAAAAGAAAATTAAAAACAATTGTTAAAGATTTATAATTTATAAAAGATAGGTAATAGATATGGCAAATACTGAAAGGGTAATAATACTTTTGGGCTCAACTGTATTTCGTAATATTAAAATCCTACTTGGTATTTCATTCGATACTGTATTATATTCCTTAATAATACTTTGTTGTATAGCGTAGCTATACACTTTTATTTGTGTATGATAGCCCAAATGTCTTCATAGAAATAATACAATAGTCAATATATAAATTACATAGACGACAAGGGATCAAGAAGAAATTATATTTATGTCCTCTTGGAAACAGAGTGTTAGTATAGAATAACATATTACTTTGTTGGTATGTTGTAAAGCAATATCATAGTATGATAATGGCAAAGCAATATCATAGTGGGCAAGATAGTTCATTTGTAAATTTTTTTTTTGATTTCACTAAAACTCAACTTAACCCGATCCATCCAAGGCATTGCCTTGTAAGTTCATATAGAGGAGCGGAGATCGATAGGAGATCTTTAATTAATTGGCCATAGAACTGGACGAGTCCGAGAAAAGATTTAACCTAGAAGGAGGTCGTCGGAACTCGAGGACGGGTCTTACCAGTTCTGGATTTATCGACTTGCCTCCCTCAGATACTTTGAATACAAGAAAGGTAATCCCATCGCTTGCTTTGGCACACTTACTTTTTGTTGAGGTGCGCTTCAGTGGCACTGATTTTTTCATAAGCCAACAGAGGAGTGGAGAGGTGTTCAGGCATTGATATAGAATAAATTATGAGGTCATCGATGTAAATTTTGACATTGAGTGTACCCTGAAATAGTTTCTTCTGAACGGCTTGAACGATCGCTGGGGCAGAGGACAGACCATAGGGGAAGACGCTATATCTCATGAGGCCGAGGAATTATTTATGATCAGGATGTCTGTGGGATTGTTTTTAAAGATTTGATTTGCTTAGTCATTATCTTTGCTTAGTAATTATCTTTGCTAAGACTTTATAGGGTTAAGCTACATATAGGGCTTTAGTTCAAAAAAACTATTTGTTTTTATGAAAAATACACGAATCATATTCAAAGGTTTAATTATTTATATTTATAAAATGACAAGCAATATTTCAAAGGGATAATACGATCAATTATAGGCTTTGAATTCAAATTTCTGGGATGAACTGAGATATCCAAGAGAGTTCACTGTAGTTTAAAACATCTTCTTTATCTATTTGACTTAATTTGGAACCAATATAGTCTTAGAAATATAATTTCTTAATTCTATAAATGTGTCGTTGAATTTTCGCTACTTTAAGTACAATGCGGTGCTCCAAAGTATTAATTAGAATCATTTGTTCATTGAAATTATCTATAATTGACTATGACCAAAGTAGGGAAAATTAACATTTCATTAATATAGGATTAATTTCAGGTTAAATTTTTGAAAGAGAATTATGATAAATATTTCAGAATGGATTTTTGGAGAACTCATTAAATGGGGGAGTGTTCGGATGCGAGAGCATTTTTTAAGCACTATAGAAAAAATAGTTTTCAATTTCCGGCAAAAAAGACCCCTAACCTTGTAATTATTTTTTTCCCTATGAATACGTATTTTTTTATCTATTTTCAAAGTAATAACAAGAAACTCTTAAATGTTGTGATCATTAAAGCCTTTTCATACTTAAAGCAATAGTTATATAACATTTTGAGTTTATAAGGAAAGTTTCAATTAGTTTCAATTTTAAAGTTATATTGTTGAATTAAAAAAGTTTCATTAAATTCCCTCTTTTCAAGAGATATATAAGAATATAATCCTTATTTTTCACATTGAAGAAAAAAAAATAGCCAACCCAAATACTTCGGTTACTCAAACGATCGGAACCGATGTACTTTCTTCGGATTAGCAACATCTACAAATGTTTGATATAAAAAACTTGTACCTATAATGAAGAAACGTTATCTTGATCCAAAAACAATAAATCCTTGAGATATCTTAGGTATTTTCCAGTAATTGCTCTTCTCAAACTAACCGAATGGTTCCATTCAGAGAGGTCATATGCCTTTGGATTTGAAGATTTTGATATGATCAGAAGATTGATCATATCTAACCAAAAAAAGTTCAGAAATGTATTAAATGATTTATAAGACAAAGAAATGAGAGCATCAATAAATAAAATTTTAAAGGTCCATGATGGTGATCGTCATTGAAACTATAGTGAAATGGCAATTTTGTTTTTTTATAGTGTTATCTTTCTTCTAGACAATGGATGAATAAAAATCAACTGGAACCAATCAATCCATATGAAGTCATTTGCTATCAGCGATCCGATCAATTTAATTGCGATCAAAATTCAAATATATAATTTCTTTAAACTTATATTATATATATATACCGGGTGTCCGGAAAGTCTTTACTGATTTTTAACTTCCAACTTCATTAAGATCTACAAGGACTAAAAGTAGAGATACAGAGAAATGTTTTTATAAAAATAACTTCGCTTGGTTATAATCTATAATATGTTTTTAACAATTTGGCCTTTAACTTCCATAACAACCACAACACAGGGACGGAAGGAGGAGCAGGTGTTCTTGATGTAGGTGGGGTTCATCTTGCCCCAGGCCTTGGTGATACTGGCCTTGAGAGCTTTGGTACTGCTGTGGCGTTTTTTGCAAGCCTGCCTCTCAATGTGCGCCCAGATACTGAAATCCAAGGGGTTCAGGTCGGGGGAGGAGGGGGGCCAGAAGTCCTTAGGCCAGAATTCCACATTCTCCTTCAACCACTTCTGGGTGTTCTTGGCTGTGTGTGCGGGTGCCCCATGCTGCTGGAAACACACCCTCTGGCCAGGATACTCCTTCCTGATCCATGGGACCACCTTGGTCTTGAGCACCTTGATGTAGTCCTCCGAGGTGAGCTTGTAGCCCTCTCGGAGGAAGACTGGAGGCATGGCTTTACCATCTGAGTCAACAACTCGAAGCATCATGATGCCCCCTTGTCCAATCTCCTCTTGATCCTGCCAATGGTACTGGTGGACATGCTGGTGGCCTCAGAGATCTCCTTGTGACTGATTCTTGCACGAAGCAGAGCAGCTACTTCATGTCTTTTAGCCTGATTGTCTGATGATAAAATAAAATACTATATTATGTATTAATACAATAATTTTTTTCGAATTTCTTCCTAAATTGTCTCCTCTGTGACATCATCAAAATAGCCAGTAAACAAAAGCAATGAAATATCTTATCGACACACATTATATGTAGTCCCCTCTGTGGACGGGTATTAACTATTATTTAATATAAATGTTCATTTAGTTATGGCACTTAGTTTGTAAAGTGTGGTTTTAACTCCAATATTTGAGTTGTTGAATCTACTTGAGCCAGTAGTGTCTGAACCCTGGTATATGAATTATATTTCACCCCAATCAAAGACCATTCTTGTTTCTAATGCATTCATTACATTCATCCTCAAGTTTAGTAAATTCACTGATGTAAATTATAAATGAATTGTATTCGTCATCTAAAATGTCAACTATGGCATAGCAATAGCTAAAAAAAAATGAGCTAAGGAATGAAAAAATATAAAATTATATTTTTATTTCATAAAATATTTCCCTCAGAGTGAAGCGCGTGAGTTTCATAGCCAGGCTCATTTATTGAGCATGAACGCAAACATACGGGTACATAAGTATGCAATGAGTAAAAGTTGATGATTAAAGCATCAAATTCATCTCCTCAATATGCATATTTGAATGAAAAATTGCAAAAAATATACCTGAGATAGGTAATACTATTTATAAAATAACTCAAAGTGAAAATTCATCACATGATATTTCAAATAAGGAAGACACTTCCTAGTGATTAATGAAGTGCTATATGAAGGTGAAGCAAAATACAATAAATTAAATTTGGGACATTTTTAAGTACTACTCATCTTAGAGTGTTAATTACTTATTTGATGAAGACATTCAAATACTATAACAATGAAATGATGAGGCAGAATACATAGGTAAATATCTTCTCCTTCAACGCCACTGTTTTTAAACAAAAATAATAAATTTAACATCATTTTGAAATTAGTATAACTTACATTATTTATTTTTTTAGTCTCGTGCTATTTCATTTAAATAGAAATAGCAACAGAGTTGATTCTATAAATATACATAAAATCATCCTTCAATGTGCGTAAGCAAATCACACCGTGATTTTTAGAGCTCCATAAAGCCCTTATTACTTGCAATCAATGTTAGCCCATTAAAAATAAATTGTTTCGAAATGTATGAGTTTTCATACGCGGTATTATTAATTGCAATAACGGATTGTAGATCTTCCTTGTGCCTATTACTCTGTGAAGGAGGTCGCGGACATTATGAATTGCTTTGATAAGCTTGTTCGTAAGATCAGGAATTGTCAAAGAAAACTTCTTGAGAAGTGTGACTTAGTGTGGTGGCCAAGGAGTACTATGAGGTAATAAAAGAGATTATGAGACCCTGGTTAGATGGGAACTTCACCGAAAGGGATTACTGTTGGTAACATTATCAGTACCTAGCCATAAAGCCACGACAAGCCAAGCTTGGTACAATATTTATGGTCTCAAAGTATGTGCCCCCTCCCTCCTTATCACCGGACTGTTTGCCACGGGACTATGCAATATAGAGCTTCGTTAAGAGAAAGGTCTGCAAAGTTTCCCACCGCAATGTTGATTCCCTGAAGGACTCCTTTGAGAAGGAGTGGGCTGATATGTCCAATGACAACGTCATCAAGGTGTGCAAGGCCTTCAGCTCTAGACTGGAGGCCACGGTAGTCGCACACAGAGGATATTTTGATACAAAGGTAGGGAGACTTGCAAATTGACTTGATCTACAGAGTAGTGACCCAAAACATGCCGTAATTACGATTTTTTCACTTTTTTAAGTACAAAGTTTCATTACACCATCAAACGGCAGCTGAAACAAAAAATAACAAGTTTGATCTTTATTTTGCGACTCTATCACCGACATATAGAGAGAGAGAGAGAGAGTTGTGGACTCTATATGTAAAAGAGCCAGAGCAACGCGCCTACAATCTCCTCCGCCTTGTGCCAGTACGGATAAGAATGGAGAGACTGTAGGCATCTCCGTCTGAACTGCCAAAAACATCAAGAAGTCCATTACAGACCCTTACATCCAAGAATTGCCAAAAATCCACAGTAAGAATACAGTAGACTTCTAGCCTGCCTATATGTGGCCTTCCTCCATCTCAGACGTCAACCTCCTGAACTTTTCATTTAGGATATCTTGGAGACGAATGTATTTTACAACTCTCATCTTAGAATTCGCCTCATCATTATGACTGTGCGGTACACCATGGACACGGCTAGCTTTTGATCCACGTTCAACCTCGACTGTCGAAAGGGACAGGAAAAATTTGAAAAAATATATGGTAGCTAGTCTCCTGTATTTTTCTTGTTACTAACTATTAATTATTATTTAGAGAATAGTTATTAATTATTATATATCAAAGTAAGTATCAATGACATATAATAGGAAATAACAGGAATTCTAAACATAGGCCCTTGATTGATATAAATTAATTTAAATATCAAAATCATTCGTAATACCGTTTTCAGTCCAAATTACGTAGAATCAGCTGCTTTAAATCATAAAAGAGTCAACTTATGAAAATTAATTAAATACGTCGTTACTTTTATTGTATAACACAGCTTTCATCCAAAAAGAAAGAAAAAAAAGGCCCAAAATCATCTGATAGTTAGCCAGATAATCAGTTATACCAGCCGTTATTTATATCTTATATACTCGGAGACTATCAATGTCATATTATTTCTTCACCATTTTGAAAATAAATTACATATAATTAAAATCTACATAGCATTTTATTCCATACTGTATTATAATATTGCTGAGGAATATTTGATTAAAAGAGTAGTTATGATTCGTTATAATTTCATTATTTCTATGAAGAAATAGGCAAAAAAAAATCTTAGAAATAATAAAATGGCCAATATATATGTTATATAAACAACGAGGGATCAACAAGAAATTATATTCCTGTCCTTTTAGAAACGGAGCATAAGTATATAATAAATTATTACTTCGTGTATTTATGAAAAATAATAAATTATGAAATAGACATGGGAGTCTATCAAGGGAGAAGAGGGAATCGACAGCTGACAACAAAATACATGGGGAGTTTTTGTTTTAGCGAGATAACGCCAAGTAAAACAGCTGAAAGAAAAATATACAAGATCTTTGTTTATACGAAAAAGTGAGCTGTGATGTGTGGGTACGTTTTCTTCATGCTTTAAAAAAATGTTTGTAACGACTTGACATCGATGCTATAAAATCATAAAAACCTACTTTGAATTGTTTTTTTGAACTGTATGCAATTTAATTTCCAGTGATGTATGTCATATAAAACAAAAAAGCATATATTTCAAGATTATTTAATATATAATAATGGTGGATTCGAGTATTAATCGATCTCGAAAAAAAAACTCGAATTTACTAAGGTCGACTATTTCCTGAAAATTACTCAAACTCGCCCGAAATAATATTTGAAACATTCGTATAAACTCGAATTTAAAATTTGAAATACTCGAGTATAGATTAATATCATCAGCATTTGTATTGGGTAATTATCTCCGTTCAACTTTGTTATGTTTTTGCATCTGTTGACTTGTTTTTCTGTCCGCCTGTTACTCACCAAGATTGCACCAAAAGTTTATCTAACTTCTGGTAAGATCATAAATGGCGATTTATTATATAACTTCCTTTCAAACTTTTTTTTGATGAAAACAAAATTCCTAGTAGGATAAAAATCCGAAAACAGCTCATCCCATCTTAAGATAATAAACGCCTATGCACACAAAAAAACACCACAAATCAAGTCAGATTTAGATACAGTAGTTAATAAGCTACATAGTTAATTAATTAATTAATGGCGAATATTAAGTCCAAAGTTATAAGAAAAATACAAGAGAAGTTGTTAGTTTCTACTTCTATTTTTTATTTGAGTAACAAATAGAATTGAGAACAATAAAGGTTTTAAGCCCTAATAAATCTAATGGTTTAATTGAATCACTTTACCCTACATGGACAGCAGTATATAGGGTAATTTGGAATGGTCATCTTAAGTATGACTCTAGTACAATAGTGGATATACTTAATAAAAATTGCAGGAAAAAGTATTATTTTAAAAACCTGATGGATCAAGTAAATTTGGAGATTGAATATCTCTCAAAAAAATATCTTCACTGTCCATGACATAAATGATAGCTCTGTATCGGTTTTTGTTTCCTATGAAAAAGTATTCGTGTTCTAATGGATTGCCCTGGAACTTGAAAATAGAACATCCGGCGGCGTGATGAGGTGAAGAAATAATGAAACAGATTTTAAATGTCCTTGTGCCATCAGAGTCTTGGCAAAGTCGAATTTTAAAATCTCTTACTAGTATAGGAAATGGTAAGAAGTTCACTGCACTATTTTATATATCCTCGGGGGATGTATTTATTTCAATTACCCCTCTAAAGACTGTGCTAAGCTATTTAACTCTGTGGTTCATGCTTTTAATCATTGTTCGACTCTGCGGATACTGAGAGAGTTTGTTTTGCTCAATTTGAAGGGAGTTATAGAAAGAGAAGTTTCTGCAATTCTACTATTTGGGTTATTGAGTAGAAAAGTTAATGCTCCAGAAATGATCAAAGCAATAGAGTATGCCATTTTAAATCGCAAAGCTCTTATCACGGAGAAACTGATACATTTAAAACCTATAAACGTGGGGGAATTAAGAGGAATTATCATTACTGTAGCTGCTCGCTATACTGCTTTTAAGGTTACATTTCTGATGATAATATCTTAACTTGGAAGTTTGATGGAGATCTAATTAAATTTCAGCCTTCATTCCCCGCAAGATACTTGATGGTTTTGTGTGAGATCATTCACAATTTTAAAAGTTCAAATATTTTAGTTCAAAATAATCATTTGCATGTTGTTGTTTTTTTTTTGTTTTTTTTTGTTATTCTCGTCATTTTTTGTAAATTTTATGATTGTTTTTTGAACTTTCAAAAACTTGTTCTTGGCTTGATTAGTAGTCATCGTTTTAAACGCGTGTATTGGATTGCACTAATGTATTTTATTGTTCTTTTTTTCTAGGAAAATAATTTTAAACTAAAATGTTTATTTATATATATATATATGATGCAACTTTTCTTTATGAATAAAGAAAAAAAAATACGAAAATGAATATAATATATAAAACCTATATTTGTTTTCACGAGTAGAATTTTAGTTCTTTTTTAATAACAATTAAAACGCGAGTACTGATTTTAAGTGACACTTACCCGAGGCCTCGTGCTTTTACGTATAATATATGAACTCCACATTTTATCTTTTTTTAAGGTCCCTCAGACTTGAAGACAGCTCTTTTCTTTAGAATCAATCAAAAGTAAACTTATTATTTGAAAAAAAATTCCAAATATGAAGAATAACAATAACTTATCAGTGTAAGTAACACTAATTTTTTGAATTTCCTATAATTCCAATGACACATAAATCTATCAGATTCATTTATAGTACATATTACAATATTTAAATAAACTATTATATACCACAAAAAAAATGTAATTAGGATAAACATAATTTACTGAAAAGCATATAGAACCAAGCACAGATATACGCTCCCTTGATGAAAGTTTTGCAATTATGTAACCATCTCTATATTTTTAATTGCTCTTTCGATAGCTTGAGTACGCAATGGATATTTGTACAGAATGAACAACTCTTCATTGTTGATATTGTCATCAATTTGCGCATCAGATAAAAGCTTTGTAATGGGGGGGTTAGTCATCTCTATTTTGGTCCAGTCAATAATTTCATAATATTGACTGCAATTAAAATTTAAATAAGGTATTTTAAAAACTCTAAGGCACGATTTTGAAGGACCAGCTCGTAAAAATCGAATTATTTTCTATGCATTTTTTCGAATCTATGTCTATCATCACAAATCATACTAAGAAGAACATTTTCTTTATGAGAAAAATAAGTATTTCCTTATATAACTGGTTGAACATTTTTTTGATTTCTTTCTTCGTCATTTTGAATCAATTTTATTGCTTGAAGTATATATGCCTTGTCCCATCTTTTACAAATGAATTATACTTTATAGTGAGCCACATGGGAGTATAGACAAACATTGTAAAATTTACCAGAGATAAAGTTCTCAGAAGGATTTTTTTTCAGTCACATACAGACGTAGAATCTTATTGGCAGTAATAAGCCGTCTTGCATGATTTTTATTCCCTGTATTTTTAAAAGCAATATCGTACCAAACATGCCCTTCCGATATAGCATGTTGAATTGGATATAAATATTTTTAATCTGTACTTAATTCTTTATAATTTGTTATTGCAAGAGAAACTGAAATTGGAACAAAGTTTACTATTGACAAAGTTTCACATGTTGCAAGGCTTTTATTCTATGGGTCCAAAAAATCAACGAGGGCCAACTGTTTTCCATCTATCTCTCTAATTAAATGGGACAGAGAAAGTTCGTTCGGATACAGCATTCAAACAAACCAGTGAAGAGATTTTTGAAAATATTCTTCCATATAACTGCGCCTTTATAACCTTTATTGACATTTGTACCTCATGTCTAATAGTTACAATGGAATTTTTTTCTCTCTTAAAAAGCTAATAATTCCATTACACAAGCAACGAGTTTTTCCAGTATTTGGTGTAAAATGTCCTAAATACTTGTTATTCGGTTCCAAAATCAAAGATACATGTTCTTTTTTTTTTTTTTCGGTAGAGCTTATCAGCTAATTCTACATTATTAAATTAATAATCTTGCTTTGAATCAAAATAGATATCTGTGAATGACAAAGGAATATTTGAAGAACATTCTTCTATTCTTTTAATTATCCTAACTTTACTTTTGTTTATGATATTTTTTTGCATTTGATAGAAAATATGAGGATGAAATATCAATTAAACTTTATGAATCATTCAATCAATCTTTTCTTTGTAACTTGGAAAGTTCTTAATAAAAGATTTCATCAAATGTCTATATTTTTCATGATATGATACCATCTGATTTGCTACTCTTTTTACACTGACGGTAGGGATTGAAGCTGTTTGATAGATATTTATGAATTTAATAGCTAAAATTTTCTTATTTCTTTCAGAGAAGGTTATTTTTTATTTAATGATTTAAATTCCACCTTATTCCATAAAACACACTTGATTCACATCTTCATATCTTAGCTGTTGAGTTTCGCTTAATTCAAAAACACTTTCAAAAAGAGGAAAATGGTATTTTGCACGAGTTGTTTAATCCATTCTATGCTAATACAAATCTTGAAATAAATTACCACTTGATAGTCAGTTTTTTTAATAACGGATTTTTGAAATACGTAATTATATTGTTGTATTACGTATTCAGAAAATATGATGTATCGTCTTGTAAATTAATACTATGTTCATTGTTCAAATCATTGTATCTTGTTAACAAAGGATACTAGCTGGTTTTATAAGTTTAGTATATGGATTTGTTGAATATGGGATTATAAAATTATTAGATTATTATGAATTTATTTATTCGTACATTTCTTCTGACACTTTAAATATATATTTATACAATTTTGTTTTAACCTGGATATCCTTGAAGAGATATATATTCATTAAACAATAATTATATATCCAATATCTTTCAAAACAACATAAGAAAGAATGAATAAGTTAAGTTTGAATTGTGTCCTTCCAATATACTTATTTATTCTTAATTGATTAGTGGGATTATAAAAATAAGTAAAACCAATTTTAGTTGTCTATACTGCAGTGATTCTGAAATGGGGGTACGTGGAGAATCTCAAGGAGGTAGGTGAGATTTACAAAAAAATATATTTATTTACTACATACAAAAAAAAAAGTCTGTACTGGGTAGGGAATACGTGGCTGAAAACATATTTTGAAGGAGGTAAGTCTATGAAAAAAGTTTGAACACCGCTGGTTTATACTTGTGAAACTCTTCTTAGCAAGATAAAAATTTAAAATAGGATAATTAATTCAATATTAAACTTGAATTTTTTGAATTACTATGCAACGTATGTTTAAAAAATAAAGTATAATAAAATAATATGAGACATTGATATTTCAATCCCGTTTCGGCAGCTAAAAACGTTTTCCTATGCATATAAAATTTGGCATATATGCTTATTTTTATGCATAACATTGAAACATAACTATGTATGTTCGATTTTCTAACTTTTTGGCCCACCTTACTATAGAGTCATCCTCCTAAGCTTCAGAGTTAAAAATAAACCATTTTTTAAACGATAATTATTAGATCATCTGATTCATTAAAAAAAAATCGTACAAATTTATATCATGAAGTCAGCCATTTTAATTTTCATGGGTCTTTTTTCAGCAAATCTGTCACCGAGAGGGCACAAAGTTCACTTGGTTTTGCATATACTCTTTAAGAACGTAAAAAAGATTGAATCATTATATATCAATGAGTGACGAAATATCTAATTGTATTTTGCTATTTTTTCCTTTGACGTTTTTGTCTTTCATTGATGTCTATTTGGTCTATATAAACTGGAGCAGTGGTTCTTAACTTTATTACAGGTACTGAATCCTGCAAGCTTCATTAGTGCATTCACCGAACCCCTACGTGATTTGAAAAATAAAATATGATTTCTTCAGAACATAGGTACATATTTTATTAGTGCACAAAGTGAACCATGCATCAGTTCCAACCAAAAAACCACTGTATTCAAAGAACAAAACATGATTTTCACACAAAAAATAACTCAATGAATATTTGCTGCAAATCAGTGTGTCTTTTGTTGGTGCCTTTCAAACACAAGTTCAGAAATGTGGTTTCCTACAGCACGGATATCAAAGCTTAGCAATGTGGGCTGATCACCTGCAGCCACTGATGGACAAGCAGAGCGTAACGCCACAAATAGCAACAATGGGTTGTATTTATTTTGTGCAACACATTTTTACTAAGCAACTAAATATTTGTAAACTAACACAGAGAAGAAACATTTTTGAACCTCACAGCGGGTCCATTCTTTTTTTATGTTGGCATTTGCCTGCTCTGAGCGATGCAACTCTGTTGCGGCACACTTGTATTGAAAGTAGGTCGCTCCAGTATATCCAGGGGTCTTGCCGAACCCCTGGGGTTCGAACGAACCTAGGTTAAGAACCACTGAATTAGAGGGATACTCAATACCCTCGCGACATTTTCTATCTTTTCTAACTGAGAGCTGATTAAATATCTTATACTAATATGATCAAGCAATAAAAAAAAACATGCTGGAAATAAATCACAATTTAATAGAAGATTGTATTATATTTTATGGAAAGGTATTAAGAAAGACATAGAAGTATAAAAATACATAGATCATTGATCTTTATATAAAATTTAAAAGTACGTATTGGATTAACATATACGTATTATCTTATGAAAAATTCGTTTTAAAATAAAAATAACAATCCAATTTCCTATGAATAAGTTACCCGAATTGAATTACATATATGGTCTCATATTGTGTCTATTTATAACTTAAAGTTCAAACTTTAATTAAAAATATATGAAAATGAGAGATTCAATTTCCTTTAATAATTGTTAACAGAAAGACTCAAATGAAATTATTGAAATGTGAATAGCTTCAAGAAGAAAAAAACAATTGTGAGTATTAGGAATTTAAAAAAAATATGATCAGTACCGTACAAGTAAATATATGTAGTTTATTTTATTAAACTAATTAATAAAGAAGTGGATACTTCTTGTAGAATAAAACTCTTATCAAACCTTTGTACCAACTACAGGAATATTCGAAATTGATATACTAAAAATATGTGAGCAAACAAAAAAAAAAAAAAAAAAATGGCGTTTATTCAAAAAAGAATAGGGAAGGAATTGCATTGACTTTATTTACTGGGAATGCATTAGCATTTAAAGCTTCAGTGTTCCTGAAGATTAATACTCAATTAAAATAGGAGAGGAACGAGAAGGGCCTTGAAAACAATAATTAAACATTTTCAGTGATGCTAAATCCTTCATTAAAGGCAAGCTGAGACTTCCTACGGGATCTAATCAACCCCTGATATCCCAACCCCAAAATAATGAAGGATATGAATATTGATATAACAATGATGACGACGCCTGAAGACATCCCATTGAGTGCAATTTCCTCAGTGAATCTTGTTCTAATTTTTTCGATGTCTTGATTCACTTTTTGAATATTTCCGATTTTTTTATGCTGCAACTCATATATGTCTTCCTCAACTTGACCAATTGAATCTTCTATCTCGTTGAACTGAGCAGTGAAATTAAAAATAGTATTTGGGTATCTTTCTTTGATTTCTAGTGTACGAGGTACTGTTGAAGTTCCATCAAGGTCAAAATCTGAAGCACTAACTATACCCATTGTACAAACAAACAGGCTCCATAATTCAACATTCATTTTCATCTAAAATACATATTAAAAAGAAGAGACGTAAATAATATTAATTATCAAATAAAACATAATTTTGAACATAAAATACGAAGCTTTATATTTGAGCTAGCAAAAAAAAAATGCATATATGAATTTCAATTATAACGAGGATCGAATGTAACCCAATTTCCTTTGGGCTGGTTCTGCGCAATGGGATGTGAGGAGAAGATGGATTTGTAAACTTCACTTTTAGAAGAATCTGATTGCAAAGATGTTGTGGCTGTTGAAGTCTTTGATTTGGAAAGTTCATTTTTTGATTTTTTATTCGATTTTTCGTTATTCGTGGCATCCTCAGTCATGGCTCTTTTCCCCTTTTTTTTCTCTACTTTATTTCTAGCTCTTCGGGATTCCATTGCCGTATTCATCTTAACAAAATCGTCATCCTCAGGATTTAGAATAATAAGATTTTCTTCCAGGATGTGATCTGCAGGATCATTTTTAACGATTTTGAGCGCTCTCTCTGAGATCACACGACCTGAGGTCCAATCAAAGACAAATTTGAATCGCCCGCTCATTTCAAGACCCGTGATGGGACAAATGTAGGGCGAGGCGTTGGAGTCAGGGGTTTTATCCTTTACAGATGGGTTGGGAGTGAGTTTGAGTTCAATCACATCCTTAAGAGACTTGATATGGAGCTTGTTCACGTTCTTTTGGGAGTCTTTACGGTCCAGAAGATAACGAATCACGGATTCTTTATTATAGAGTCGCCCCAATTGACATGCCATCATTGGATCAACGATTGTCTCCTGGCTTATGGAGCAATGTCTCCATTTGTAGAAGCGCACTGAGTCTTTGTCTTTCTAGTCACAACCCGGGAAAATATAATTTAATAGTAACCATTAATTATCTACCAAATAATAGTCAATAAGTGACTGCAAATTATAATTAATCCTTATTACCTGCTCAGGTTTTTTCTTTAGGCGAACAAGTTCATCCCGTGTCGGGATCGTTCCTCCATCGCATCCCATTTCTGATTTTTATAACAAAATAAATAATTAATAATTATTTCCCAACTTCGTTGACGTTTCACTTTATTGTTGAATATTTAAGTTTATTTCAGAATAAATATATGAAATTTGGGGAATTCCTATTTTTAAAGAAGAAGAAAGAGATGACTAATTCCATAAAACATAAATATATTTACAGGCCACTGTACATTTCAATACACGCAACCTCAACTACATCCTCATGCATTGACATTATTTCTCTCTTCACATATTTATAATTTCAAATACTCCCCTCCACGCTGTATCTTTAAGGGCTACGTGAGATCTATATTGACGTCGACCATTTTTTTTTTTTTTTTTTTTTGGGGGGGCTAAACAAATAGATATTTATTAATAACGAATCCCCTTTATAGTTAAAATTTAAAAAAATAGTGAACTATTGGATGTCAAAATGGGGCCAACAAATATAAAAACCTAATCCTTACTGTCTACCGAAACCGTATCCCTCTATTGCACCATTACAATGGAGGGAATAAGATACTTCTCTCTAATTATCCAACTTTTCTTGTGCCCAATCCCTCAAAATAATAATAATAATTATACAACTCTAATCATTTTTAGTAGATATTACTTGGATTCAATTCAGATATCACTTTTTGTCATTGGCATCAAGTTGTATTCTATGCAATTGTTCAATTCATTCGATGACTTTAATTCATAAATGAGTGATGGTATAAGATTAATGCATCCATTTGGTAGTACTGCCTTTTCTCTCCATACTAAAGGAGTTCCCACTCACCAAACTTTTTGTACTCACAAATGTACGTGCTTTTACTCCAATAATCTAATTTTCTAGCAACATTGATACCAATGGTCATTGGTGTTTTATACAAGATCTACAATCATAAAATTACAAGAGGAATTCTAATATCATAAATTGGGAAATCTGGTCGTATAAGAAGTTGAGTGAATGAACTTAAGAGTTCCTGTTGTGGTGCAAGCTAGATACTTCGTAGTTTTTTAAGGTGTACGTAGTATGAAATCAAATATAATATACTAAAAAGAAAGGGAACACATAAATGAATATGGAACGCGCTCTTTTTTTGATCTTGACAGAAGTGCAAATTATAAGAAGGAATTATTATCGTTTTGTAAGAAAAATACTTCTAGCATATTGGTTTTGGAAATGGAACTGTTTGAAAGTTGATATTATTTGAAGATGTTTGAACTATATCAAATATGATATATAGAAACAGTCATTTATTGTTTAGAACAAAAAATGTCAATTGCACCACTTTTTACTCCAGGCCCACGATATATTATGTACAATTTTACACAGTATGTTTTCAAGTTCATTTCTGCAAATAAGTGAGAGCAAATCAATTTCCTATCAAAGTAATATGGTTTGAAAATTTGTTATGGAGTTATACTCAACACTCACTTTTTTAATCAAATTGAGTTGTGAATTCACTCTATTTTATCTTCAGTGAGTGTATATGGTACATAATATATGTGTTGCACTATAAAATTGGATTGAATTATAGTACATAATACATAATCCATGTCAATGAAAGGATAATTGTTTAATTAAGTTATTTTTTTTTAAATGGATAATATATGAGCTAATAAAACTCTCAATTTACGGATTTACTTTATAAAAACTAGAAAAATATTTTGCACTTCCGTCAAAATATCGTTCCGTCATACTCATTGTTCCCTGGCTAGACAGTAGAATATTCAGATAGCTATCTTGAAATATATACTGTGACCAGTTGGTTTAATTAAATCTTGTTCATCTGGCCAATGAAATGGCTAAAGAAAAAATGACGTTGTTGGTCTCCCTTAGATTTGTTTTGAAGAAGATGTATAATATTATTGGCTGCGGCATATTACATAATAAAGAGTAAGAGCATAATCATAGAGAAAGAAAGATATATATGAGCGACAAGGATTTTTTTTGGCTGCTTGGCTTTGTCAAGCAGAGAGATAATAAATGTTCAGATCTGGTGAGGTTTAATATAGCTGTTGTATGTGGTCTACTAGTAGATATTACATTAAAATATGGAGGCTGAAAATCAGCCTATTAAATTAATGGCCGTTTGTGCAAAATACTATCAGTAGAGCATACCCAAGTTAACAGCTGAAGACGATGGAACAGTGTTTTGTATAGGTTGTCATCTCTATATTTTGTTCCTTTAGCATGGTTAAAGCAAAAGTCAAAAGATTAGATTAGAGCTTAAAGTAAACAAGAGAAGTTAAAGTATTGAAATAATTGATTGAGGTGAGGAGCGAAGAAACGTGCCTCTGGAATTAAGGGACATTGGTGGTTGTGAGAAGAAGGATTAGTAGTAATTTGCTTATTATTATTGACACTATTGAAAGTTGAATGATGTCCAAAAAGCGAAAAAAGGATACTCCATGGCCTAGCACTGTCCCAGAGCATCCCAAATACTGTCCACAATGTCAAGCAGACCGTGGCGTTCAGTCTCGAATCCGTGTTTACCATTTGAACAAGGAGAACGATGCACTGTTCATGTGTTCCAATGATGAGGTGAAGTTATGTCTCTTTTCACTTCTCACTTTTCTTATTCTCACTTTGTATTTCATATCTAATATTTATTTCAATTTGTCTCTATTTCCAGTGTCCTTGGCCACTCATGAGCCATGATCCTCAAGAAATCCTCGGAAAAAGCGATTTAAAGGCTAAAATTAAACATAAAAAGGCAAAGAAATCCAAATCCAAAATTCAAGCTACGAATTCTCCCCATCGAAACTGCCCTTTGGATCTCCAATTTTTCTCTATCCCCAACTTGCTCTCTCCACTCCATCCTTCATCTAGTCCTTTGTATAAATCTCCAAGAATAACTTCGGAAGCGTCTTCATCCTCATTTTTAAGCAATAAATCCTATTTGTATCCACCAAGTTGCTCACCCAGATCCCATGGATTATCTCCCTCTCCTAAAAAGGAGTCATCTAGTCATCATTCAGTCGTGTCCAAAGAAACCTCTGAAATATTAAACACCAACTCAGATTTTGAGTTTAAGAGTCCTTCTCATCCAGGTAGCAGTCCTTTTTACTCTTCATTCAATGACTTCCCAAAAAAGAACTCAAAGTGTACCACAATGGATAAAACTTCGAATTTTTCTACTTCTGCCTCTGACTTTGAATTCAAGAGTCCGTTTCAACCCTCTAATAATGCATTAGATACATTTGATGAACCTCTCAAAGAAAACAATGTAGAATTGAGCACATCTTCAAAATGTAAAAGCCCCATCCATGGAGTTCATATTTCTGCAGATCCTACTAATGATACAGATGCGGTAAAAGTTTCTAATAATAGCTCGAAAGTGATGCATCAAGTTGAGAATGATTGTTCTTCAGAACAGTCTGAAACTCAAAATAGTTCGAATGTGTCGTCTGTAGCTTCAAATGAGAGTGATTCAAACTCTAATATTGATGTTACATCCACTGAATGTTCACCTTCCACCACAAATGTTGTTATACCTACCCCTTCAAATTTAAACTTTAACAGTTTAAATATCTCGGGTTGTTCATCTCAAAGTCAAATAATTCACCCAAGTATTATAGATAATCTAACAAATCATGAGTCAACAACAAAAGAAAATATCAAAGATCCCAAAGAGCAATCATCTTCTTCTCTGGTTGATATTCCTCCTCAACTGTCTCCTTCTTCTGACAGGTGCGTAGAGGATATACCTTTTGATTCAGATGTTTCGTTTCCTGAAACAGGGAATTTGGATGACGACTCTCCATCCCCCCTTCATGAAGTTTCATCTAGTGAGCGTATGCCTAAGCTCAAAGAAAAGAATCCGTCACTTATTCCCAAGAACCAAGAATTGGGGTCCATGACAATAACAGTGTCTCGTGATTGTCCAGAATCTAAAAATGTTTTAACTACCATTAATCGTCCAATAAACCTATCTTCGCCTCAAAATTTTACAACTGTATCATCAACCAATCATAATACTATTAACGGTTCAGTGTGTTCTAGCACAAATGCATCTACATCTGTTGTCGCTTCTGCTCAAAATTCAAAAGATTCCAACAAAATTTTCATTACACCTAGGAAATTAGTTAAGATAAACAAATTACCGGATGACATAATTAAATCAGACGTTAAAAAAATTAATTTAGCATCCTTGAATAAATCGACGTTTAATAATAGTTCCAAAGGTCTTGTTAAATTAAATAGTTTGAGCAATAAGGTTTCTATGAGCTTAGGCCAAAATATAGATTTTAAAGTATTGTCAATGCCACCTCCTAATTTGAAGGAAAAAGTTGAAAAACTTAAAACTACTATCCTGAATCGTAATGATACAAATAATGCTGAATTTGGTCAATTAATGAAGAATGCATCTTCTGATGATCAATCCCAAAAATTCCTCCAAAAAATTCAAGAATCTTTGAAGATAT
Source organism: Lepeophtheirus salmonis (assembly GCF_016086655.4). Lineage (NCBI taxonomy): Eukaryota > Metazoa > Arthropoda > Copepoda > Siphonostomatoida > Caligidae > Lepeophtheirus > Lepeophtheirus salmonis. The sequence goes on from NC_052137.2 coordinate 38,214,776, forward strand.
CAGATAAATGTGATGAGGTCGTATTTCATGTTAGTAATAGTGTCGAATGTTCCAACAATCTTTCAATTAGTTCTCTTGATGTGACCACTTCTCCAAGTGGCGTTAAAGTGATGCTGTGCTCTGAGTCTGATGCAATTGAAAAATATGATCTACTAAATGAATCGCCTCCGATTACAAGAACTCCTAATAAAAGAGGCCGTGGAAAACAACCAAGAAAGGCTAGTAAAGAAACAATGGAACCGGAGGATATTAACAACTTCCTTGCTAATAAAGAGCTCATTTCTAACTTTCGTTATCACTTATCAATTATGATGGAAGGATTCAGTGTCCCGAGAGAGTGGGAAGGAATTGACCCTGTCATAGCTATGTTAGCCTCTAAGAAACAAAATCCCAATTTTGCCCACATTGATATCGACTCGATGATGCAGTTGTATGCAAAGATTCTTCATTATGAAAACTTCATTAATACCACTAAGGAAGTGCCTTCAACCCAATCCCCAAAATCTCCAACTTCTAGTTCTGAAAAAGAGCCAGAAGTAACATCTCCTGTATGTAACATTAAGCATGAAATCATTGAAGAAATTGAAAGTTCTCCATATTCAGTTGTTTTATCCTCTGTCCATCCGCCCGCTGATAGAAGTGTTGAGTATGTACCAGAAAGATATCACTCTTCTAATGGACAAAAAATAGGCCGCGGGAAGCATGTCATTACATTTGATTATGACAAAAGCCACTTTGGCCCTATCTATGCAGAGACAGATGAAGAAGTTAGAGCTATTGTTAATCTTGTCCAAGAGAAAGTTGCTGAAATTAAGTGCCGTAAAGAAAATCGTACGTTATATTCTTATTCATCAGGTTCAGTTATTGCTGAGTCCCTTCTGCCCGAAGATGTATTAAATTATATTCGCGAATCATTTACCGTTAAAGGTTTGAAAAAAAATATAATCGGTAGAAAAACTCGTAATTATCAAAAACGTAGTGAAGTTATAAAAATTGATAAAACCACTGGGGAATTGATTTATCCAGCTATTCGTAATCCCTCGTCGGGTTTACCTTCAGTTAAATCTGAACCTCTTGAAGATAGTTTCCAGCAAAAAGAGCCTGTTTCAGCATCAAGATTGGAAAGGAATGTGTTCAGCAAAGATATTCCTAAAGTTTCTGAATCTTCAAAGTCGAAAGAAAATTCCCATATATCCAAAAAAATAGACTTTGCTAATGAAATTTCAGATTTACTAGGAAAAATTGATCCCAAAAGTGAAGAGCCACCTCAAGTTATTTCATCTTCTCAAAGAGTGACTAATCTAAGACCTTTACTTTTAAAACCTAACCCGAATAAGAGGAAAAGACCTATTCGGAAAAAAAATAGCGAAATAACTCCAGAAGAAGCATTAGGTGCAAGCTCATTGTATGTTCGACCCAATAAACAGGAGAAAGTGATGAAACTTCTTGCTCAAAAAGAGAAAAAGGATAAGCTCGTTGAAAAAAAGAAGACAAAAATTCAAAGTGGGGTTTATAAAGGCTTTCAATGTGATCTACCGCAAAGTAAAAACAATATTAAAAAAGATCAGCAGCCAATTGTTAGTAAAATAATTACTAAAGCAGTAAACAAACCAGAAATATCAAAGGAAGAGCAGGATTTAATGACAGAATTACTTCAAGTCGCCGAAGAATTTGATAGACGCTCTCATGATCAAAATATCAGTAACACATTCAATCAAATTAATTCAAATTCACTTGAAAGCGTAGATATGCCAAATCTTGACGATCTTTTTTAAATTTTTAATTTCAATTGCAATTTTTGGGACTATCATCGTATTCTTTAATCACCGTGTTCCTTGTTTATGAGTATTTCGTTCCTTAATTTGTCGCTCTTATTTAATTAATTGTTAATTTTATAATTTATTGCGTAAATATAGATTTTTTTCATATATTATAAATAATTACATACTAAATCACTATTAAAGTTTGTAAGCTCGAAAATATTTTGATCGATTATTATGGCGTTCAGAATTTAGTACTGGATTCGTCTGAAAAGTTCAGGTTAACAATTCCTGTTTTATCTACATTGTGATATAATTTAGCAAATGGTTGGTTTTTTTCATAACGCATATAATCGTGCCATTGATGTTGAAGAATGGGATCCATAGGTCCCCAATCTAAATCGCATTTGGTGGCGGATTTTAAGCGCTATAACAAGATGAAAATAATAATTAGAATCCCAAAATTTAGAAATAATGTATGAATAACGTACGTTGATTATCCCGTAGTCTATTTGAACAGAAATCTCTCGCAGAGCACAAAAGAGGATGATAAATAAACCAAAAGCAAAAAATCCCCAAATTAATCCGACTTCCCAAATATCATTAATGCAGCAAACAGTCTTAAGTGACAACGTAACAATGAACATTATAAGTCCAATGATGAGAATAAACGGTACAACTGTGCCCAACATTTTTATCAGAATCTTCATAATTCCAAGGTCATTGTTCGTCCAAAAAATAAAGTCAGATTCCAGGCGATGAGACCTTCCATAGACAAAAACAAAACCAATAATGAAGAATAGAGCTGCAATGAAAACCAAGCCAACAATAACGAAGTTATCCAATATGTATATAAGAGGCAATCCAAACTGTAGAGAAACATGCAATGCAGGACAAGTGATTAATAGAATATCAACTAACTTTATTAGTTTGTATGTAATACTTACAGACGAGAGAAGCATTAATGTACCCGCTAAACTAAATATAAGAAGAGATACTTTGATAAATTTCCTCTTTCTAGAACTATAAACATGCTCATCAATCGTAGAGGTTAGTGTAAATACAATAGGTGCCTAAATCACGAGATTTAATTCTACAGTTATAAATCATTACATAGTACAGGCTACTTACCAAGGAGCTAATTGATGATGAGAAGGTTAAAATTGCAAAAAGGGACAAAATAAGATAACGATTTGCTTCTTTTTCAGTAACAATGGATATATCGTAGAATAAGCCAAGTAGAAAGGAAGTGTTATAAATTGGATCCTTAATTGAGCCTTTTCGTGTGACTCCCATCCAAGCATTCGTCATAATGATACAAAGTAATCCAATGATAAGATTTGCAAAAAATATAAGAGTCGTATCTCTTATTATCAGGGGAAAAAAAGAAGATTATTGAGATGGGATTCTGAAAATAAAAAGAACAAAATTACTTACAATGTAACATATTTTCCATATCTCTTAGTCCGACTTCCAAGACTAATAAAGACTCCACATGATAAGTGCATTGTCAACAGAACCTGACAAAAAGCAGATAACCATAAATCAAGATCCTGAATACTTTTGTTCCAATGGGAAGCATCAAATAACTCTAATAGTCCATACTCATAAGCATCTCCGTAACTTAAACCATAGGCCAAAAAAGCAATAAGCAATACAAAAGTGATGGAACTTGATGTCCAAAAAACCCTCTTCAATGTTTGAGTTCCTCGAAAAACACTAAGAGCCAAAATGAATGTAAATATGCATTTCAAATCTCATACCAATAACACAACCCGGATTCTTGATACTCACCTCACAAACGCTAATAAATACATCAGAATAGCACCTGGAATTAGATAAAAGTTGAATGAAAAGTGGCTTAGATCCTTCCACTCGGCAACTTCATTGATGAAACATGTTTCTCCAGGGCTAGCAAAATGACTTACCAATTCATTCCTAGCGACACACTTCATGAAAAAATTCAAAGATTAGTATGTGCCTCGTCTTTAATACCATACATCAAACTTACCACGTCTACAGTGAGTTTTGAGCTGGATGATTGGCAGTTATCCCACGTTCCAGATTTAAGACCAATGGAGGTATAAAAGAATGCGTAGGATGAAATGGCAGGAATATACATACAGTACAGATATGAAATGAATAATTGCAAAAACCCAACACCTAAAGACGATACATGTATATAATCTAGGTATAGACTCTGCTTTTTCACAAGAACTTATTTATTGAGTAATGACTCACCCTTCAGAATGGGCACTGCGTTCCATAATCGTATTGGCCCCTTATTTGAGAAATAAGTTAGAGACAATTCGAGGAATAGAAGTGGATATCCCACCAAAAACATAATAAGAAACCATATGAATACGTAGGCTCCTCGATCTCTCGCATGACTTGAGAGTCTCCAAATATTTGAGAGTCCTAAACTTAATGCAAAACAACTAAATAGAAAATCAGTATGAGTTTTCCAACCATCATTATTTTCATAGCCTAAAGGTTCAAGCTCCAGTAATTTACTACTATTTCGTCTAACAAATTTTTGTGGAAGATGACTACTTCCTCTTCGAGATAAATCTTGAGCACTGTCTATGTTTCCAGAAATAGTTTTGAAACTGTCTGTATCACTTTCTAAACTTAATGGAGGTGGAGGTGGCGGCGGTGGCGGTCCCTTAATGGAAAGGATTGTGGGGCCAATGATCTTTTTCTGGAGGGACTCTTCTTTATTGGGCGGATCTAGAAATGCAAAAATAGTCATTATTTATTATATGTATAATGAAAACACCATTGTTAGAGCTGAAGTGCACCTCTTATATATATTGTCATGTTGACAACAAAAACCGAATAGGTGCAACAGGTAGAAACCAATCATAGAATAATATAAAAAAAACAATTTTTTGACGTTTCATGGAATGAGCTCTCTTTTTTTTTAATTTTAGGTCGTTTACACACCCCCGAATAGCATTGGTTTTTTATGCTTTGTAAGAACATGCCTGATAAGTTATTATGAGTAACTAAGTATGCACTGACAAGTATGAAGTAGGGACCCAACACTTCTCCTCCATTATGATAACTTATTGATCATCAAATAGAACAAATACAAATTAAAAATATGATATTATTTATAGTTATAAGACAAAACAACTCACGCTCAAGTTCACTCTGTGGTATAGTAGGAATGGAAACACGTTTGAGCGAGGCTGTGGGCCTCTTTTCCAGTTCTTCAAACATCCCCGGAACTGCGTAGCGATTTCTAACAGATGCAAAACGTAGTGAGGATGGTCCAGGGGAACTGTTGTCCTCGGATACAAACTCAATGGAAACCTGATCCGTTGACATGGAAAATAATAATAAAAAATAAGATTTGCACTACTACAACTCTTGGTAGTTATGATTTTTTTGTTCACGATGAATGGTGATATAACAACAACATATTTTACTCTGGTATTTTTTTTTCCTTTCTGCTCACTCTTTTCTTCAGGTTAATTTTTTTTTTTTTTTTTTTTTTTACGACACACAAATACGTGAAATCATGAGTGATTCAAAACTAAATTCATAGGTATATATAATTTACATGTTTTATTAGTATTCCCAATCACATCTGTTACACACATACACACACTTTGTAGTCATCATCACACGTTCATTATTTTATTTATTATGACTCCCTCTATTTCTGCTATGAAGTGCCTTCCTTCCTCCCTTACCTATCAATGTTTCCTCATCACTTGTTAATACTGTATCTAATACGAAATTGTTCCCAGTCTACACTATAGTAACTACTTTAATATACCCTTCATCGTTAATTCCCAATTCCTTGCATATAGATACGTTTTGGGGGGAAAAGCAAGTCAGGGACTTAAATGACCAAGGCAGGTCAAAGTTCAAAAAGGTTAGATACATAATATGTGCAACCTATTAAATGCATGCGTTCAGCTCTTTAACCCTAACTGATAGTTATTATTCTACATTTATCACACTATTTCAATACCATGGATATTATATAATATTATTCACTTAACTACATATCTAGGAAAGTCTTTACTCAAAGCCCATTAAAAATACTAAAAACTCACATCTATATTAATCAAACAATGTTTGTTTGTCTGAAAGGGACTCCTTTTTAACAGTGAGTGTGGGTAGCTAAAGCTCAGAGCGTCATATTAAAAAAAAAACAGAACAACTAAAAAATAATAAATGTGACTTTAGATTAAGTTTAGCAACGAGCGTGTATGGCTAAAGCTCAGTTCCTTAAATTAAAAAGAAAAGGGAGCACTTATATTTAGGGCTGTAAATCCTAAGCATTTTTTAAACGTGCCAGTTTTTTGTTTGTTGACAATCTGAGCAATGTTTTATTTTATTTTCTCAGCTGTTATCATTATACTTTCATTCTTGAGGAGAGAACATCTAAGTATTGAGTAACTACGTGTGTGTCTACTCAGGAAAAACGGAGAGTAACATTGAGGATTTGCTGGGGAGTTATCACTTATCTTCTATATTATGAAAGTAAATTCTTATTATTATAGCAAAGTACGTCTGGTCATCGGCGCATAATAACTTTAAAAATATCCCGGTTACTACTCCTTGTTATTAATACTACAATACTACATAACTCTGATTAATTAAAAGAATAATGAAATAACTACATAGCAGGAGCGTCCGCAGAATTATTATTAATTTTTTTATTTGAGGGGGGGGGGGGCTTGGTTAAAACTTTTGTAAATTTTTTTCAAAAATACACAAATATTTACAAAAATAAATTTCAAATATATCTAATTTTTGAAAAATATTAAATATTCGATAGTTATTCACAAAAAATTTCAAAAATTAAATTTCAAATATTCAATTTTTAGGAAAAAAATTTCAAATAAACATTAATGTTTACAAATATTTATTTTTTTGAAAAAAAAAAAATTCCATTGTTATTCACAATAAATTCAACTTTTTGGAAAAAAAAATTGAAAAATTCAATTTCAAATAATAAATTTTGTTAAAAAAAATTTAAAAATCCAAAACTATTCCCTACAAAATTGAATTTTTAAGGGAAACAATTTCTAAAATTAAATTTCAAATATTACATTTTCTACTTAAATACAAAAAATCCGTCATTTGGAGAAGACTACAGCCCTTCCAGCCACAACCTACGGACGCCCCTGCAAACGTATTTGGCTAGATACATATGCCTTGATAAGTATATATTTATCAATATCATTATAATTATAAAAGCCGTATTGATGATGAGTACGATGACTTGAATAAAAATGGAATTAGTATTATTTTTAAGGATATAACGGGTGTGTGGACTCTGATAAAAGAGAGAGACGATCTTTTATATTTTCCTCCTTACTTTTTAGGCTCTTTAGTACACACATAAATAACTAAGGTACCCTTACCGGTATTATATAGTCTTTTTTCGCATTCCACCAGCTCATGGTACGGTCCAATTCTTTTTTTCGTAGATAATAATGGCACAACAAACACAAGAACTCGTATGATGACAATCACTTACGTACATAAATCTCATAACTATTATTCATTAGAGATCTTTGATACTTTTGCTAAGGATATACAAAAATACAAAACAGCACAGCACTATGTTATTATTGCCTGAACAATCATAATCTTGGAGGATATCATGTTCCATTAAACATGAATGGGACACTGTCTACTACTCTCCTCATGCAACGAGCAAATGTATTTTTGCTAGGACGAAACTATATTGCGTGAGAGTATTATAATTCAGATCCTTTTTCAGCTTCTCCTGTTTGGCTTTTCGTATTTCTACTAGCTAGACATTGACATACTACTACTACATAGAGGACGATGTGATGATGATGATGACAATACTAACATTTACCTAACAGAAACGTAACTCTTGATAAGGCCCTTATCAGGCGACTTAATAATAAATTTGTGCCAAGTACATCTGGAATAAGAAAAATGACGCATGCACAAGCTTAAAGAAGAGAAGAGTAATTACTAATTATTCCCGAGATTTCAAAGTCATTTGCATATTTGTGTGCACTGTGTACATGGGCCTGAGTTAAAAAGGAAGTTGAAGTCATTATAAATGTTTTATTTTATAGGTGTTTTTAGCTTTTATGACATAATAAAGTTCCTTAAAAAGATTGTCCAAAGCCTTTGAAGTTTTTTTAGACTTGTGTGACTCAGAGTAGGCTTATAAATATAATGATAAAGAAAGGCGTATTTTGTTTATTCATTATAAATTTGTTGTGTACTTAAAGGGGCGTCTGCAGGGGTAGGGCTGTAGTCCCCCTCCCCAAAAATAGAATTTTTTTGATTCTGACTACAAAATTTAATATTTGAAATTTGATGAAAACGTTCAATGTTTTTGTATATAGCTTTAGATTATTTGAAGTTATATTTGAAATTTAATTTCATAATTTTTTCCCCAAAATATTTCATTTCTTATAGCTATGGATTTTTGAAATTTTTATAGAAAAAATATAATATTTGAATTTTTTTATTAAAATTAATATTCAAAAAATTTAATATTTGAACTTTGATTAAATTTTCAATTTTTTTCCCAAAAAATTTAATATTTGGATTTTGAAATTCTTCTCCGAAAAATTTAATATTTGAAATTAAAAAAAAAAAAATTATATACGAAATTTAATTTTATAATTTTTCCCAAAACATTTAATTATGTGTGATTAGCTTTGGGTTTTGAAATTTTTCTTTCAAAAATTTAATATTTGAAATTTAATCTTAGAAATTTTTTCCAAAAAATTTGATTTTTTGGAAAAACAGCTCTGGATTATTGTAATTTATTTCTAAAAAAGGTTATTTTTTTGTCAGGAAAATTTGATTTTTCAAATTTTTTTATTTATTTTTTTGAAAAAATTAATTAAAAAAATTTTTTTTTTCAGAAAAGTTAAGTTTTCAAAAAAAAATCAAAAATTACCAGCCTCCCCCCCTCCTTCAAATATAATCACGCGGATACCCTTGACATACCTAGTACACAGGTATTTATAATATAATTTATGAGTGTATTAAATATGTTTACATACATATATCAGGGGCGGCACAAATAGGATTTTTAATTTGGGGTAAAGGTGGATCATTCTGCAAATACATAATATTCTCATGAATAGAGTAAATTTTAGAGGGGTGGATTAAAGTTATAGAAAATCTGAGGTCCCCGTTCCTTCCTGCCAACTACGCCCATATGTATGTATTTGAATAAAAGTAAATATAAGTATTTATGTAATCCATAAAATTATTAGTTATTATTCTTATTTGTGACCTTATTTAAAACCGCTTTCCATTATAAACGAAGCGAATACCGTAGATAACAAAAAATAGATAAAAACATTGTACATATTCCGATAAGAAAATGTCCCTTTAGTAAATAGAATTCTTCATATTATAAATTGAGGAATGTATGTATCAGGGATTTCCTTTCGTTTTCCTCGGGATTCATGGGGGTTTTACATCTAGAAGAAACTCCAAGGAAAGCTTACACTTAATTAATTATTTCACAATATGAGCTTCCTTCATGTAATTAATAAAATAAAAAGTTTTATACATATTTAACTGAAAATAATATAAAAATTACGATTAAATGCTGTGCATCGACACAAAAGGAAGCCCAACCTTTCAAAAATCGTTCAGATTGGGCTGCTCCCGCTCTATAGGACATGTTTTATACACCTCAAAAAAACACCAATATTTATATGCATTTTATTAACCCCGTTAATGTATTCAAAATACTAATTTATTAGACACCTTATAGCTAGATGTGGATTTTTTTTTACTGCACTATTAACTATCAGTTATCAATTATTATTAATATCGAATATGATTAAGATTTACCTTACCTTATAATTGTCGAAAAACACATAGATTACATTGGGATCTTTATCGAATATATGCTTTAAAATTTATGATTTCTTCTTAAAATAATGAATAAATTACTTATACTTTATCATATTTATAAACTATTTACTATTCCAAACTGGAATTTGGTACGGAATCCCAAAGTTTCGAAATAAAAAGTCCTATCAGAGTTGGGCAAGTTAATGCAACTTAACTTAACTTAGGTAAGTTAATAAGTTAAGTTAATTAACTTTTAACATAACTAGATAGTTGTTTAAGCAGCCTTATTTTAACTTCAACTTTACTAATTAATTTCTTATTTATCAAAATTAACTTTTAACTTGTCTTGTTAATTTTTTAAACTGCATTATCGTCCTTTTTACTCAACTTGATTAAGTTAATTAGTTAAAGTTAAATTTATTTTGTTATTCTAAGTTGCAATACTAAAAAGCTGTCTTAAATTAACCTTTACTTCTCCGATGATTTAGTTAAACACTGTTTCGAAATTGTGTTGTAGAAAATGTCATTTTTATATTATCTCCGATATTTTTATAATTTTATATATAGTTTAAAATTCGTTAGAAACTCAAAAATCTTAACTGTCTTTGACTTACAATTTAGTAGTAACTTGAATTTGTATTTTTTTTTGATCGTTCAATTGGAAGTGAAGAAATTTTCAGGCAGAGAGACCGACAGAAAAATCTTTATTATAAAACTTTGAGAAATCTCTCAATGGACTAACTTAAATAGTTATTTTTTTATATTGAAATTAAATTTTCAAGGTTGGGTGAGTTAATTTAACTTAAAAAGATAAGTTAACTAGCCCATGACTGAGTCCTACCCAATAGAAATAAATGTATGAAATTTTATGGGACAATTTCCGTGATTCATAATATCGTTCAACTTTTTTGCAAGATTTTGTTTTTAAGAGTTTCTTAAACCATTTTATTTGTCCTTCAAAATAAATCGTATCTTCGTTAAAAGATATTTAAAAAGCAGTTGAGCAAAATACCAATGATATAATTTATGTGATTATAGGTATATATTTAATTACTTGCATATTCACATGTATTTTTATCTGAATGATACTTATTTTATCAATTCTAATCCCAGAATATGATTGTAAACTTCTTTCTTTTGGCTTTAATTCGATAATGAACAATTTAATCATTTAAACAACTGATATTCTTGTTGCTTTTGGTGAATAAAGGAAAGCTATCGTCATGGAAATGTATTTATGTTACCTGAGTGTAGTGTTGTATTTCTTAGGACACAGTATTCCATGTTTTGCATTCTAATTAAACACCTAATTATAACTTTTATGTACATGTAATATAAGAGAAAAACGGATGGGGAAGATATGTTCGTGAATACAAATGCAGTACACTTTTTCAAACATATTGATGGATGGGGCCCTATTAAACTATTCAAAATACTAAAATCTTTAGCCTTTTAATAGTTACAAAGCGATTTTTTGATTATCAGTTATTAAATATTTGTAATATAAATATGTGATGATAATGACGTTCTGCAACTACAATTGTGTCCAAAGGATTTTTTGGGGAAGGGGGTGTTTAGGGCTAGGTTTTGTATTTTCCATTTGGAAAAAAGAAATACAAAAATTAAAACTTTTTGAAAAAAATTTGAAAAATTAATTTTTTAGGAAAAAAAAATCAATAATTCAATTTCAAATATTAAAAAGTTTGAATTTTTTTCAAAGTTATTCTAAAAAAATTAACTTTTTATTAAAAAAAAATCAAAAATCCAAAATTATTCTCAAAAAATTTAATTTTTCGTAAAATTTTTTCAAAAATCCAAAGTTATTCTCAACAAATTAATTTTTATTTGAAAAAAGTTTCAGATATAAACTTTTTTGAAAAAAAATCAAAAATCCAAGATATTCTAAAAAATTAATTCGAAAAAAAAAATTTCGGAAATCCAAAGTATTCTCAAAAAATTAATTTCAAAAATAGATTAAAAAAAAAAATTGAAAAATTAAATTTTTTGTAATAAATTTCAAAAATCCATACTTTTTCATAGAAAATTAAATTTTTTGGAAAAAAAATTGGAAAAATTCTATTAAATTTTTGAAAAAAAAAATCAAATATTAAATTTTAAAAAAAAATCAAATTTTAAATTTTATACTATAAAGAAAAAATTCCTTAATTTGGGGGGCCCCTGTGGACGTTCTTTTACTAACATATAAATTTACCATGTACTTTTTTGTCAACTGTTGATTTTTCTACTTCCTTGACAACTTGAAAAAAGTTTCATTTAAAAATATTTATTGGTGTAAATAGGACATGAGCTAGCTATTAAAAAAATGTCTGCAAGTTGGTGGGAGAGTCACTAGCTAAGAGCACAGTATAAATGTTTATAGCACGTTCTCTGTGAATAATATACTTATATTTTATATTATATAATATGATTATTATAGTGTTGTGTTGGTCCTATTTAGGACCGAGGACGCGGTCCAATCCAGTCCGGTACCATCCAGTCAAGTCCCACTTGTCAGTCCTTAAAGATGGTAAAATTGATCCCTCGGGATGTCAATGAGGGTGTTTTTCCTCCTTTTAATTATTCTGTTAAATGATAGAACATATTATATAACCAAGTAACAACAACATAATATGGTCGTATTATATTGTACTAGCTAAGTATTACCCGGCGTTGCTCTGGTAATGGAGGGAGAGAGAAATCACATTAAAAATGGTCAAATTAATCGAGAAAATATTCAGAAAATACTTCTATATACTAATATGTAATTATCAAGATTAATAGAAATACAAGTTTAGACCATTCTGTAATCGGGCGTGCTAGAATTTTCAATTTGATGAATCGTACCGACTGCTGGGCAAGACAAGCAGATTTTGACAAAACACACAACCCCTCCCTTCCTATGACTTCAATATTAAAAGCGTAGTGGAAGTCAAATTTGTGTTATGGTATAACCTTGTATTTCTATTATTAATCTTGATAATTATAATATACAACGTCTCATCATAGCAACTCCCATACTCTTAGTTATTATGAATATCATACAAAATAATGCACAATAAACTTCAAATAACATACGCATCTAAAAAATTGTCAAGATGAGAAGTTCATTTTCTATTTACTTCAAAAAATTCCCCAATCAAAATTTTTGAAGTAAATTGCAAAAACCTTTTTTTTTCACTAATTTTGAAAAAAAATAGTTAATAGCATTTTTTGGAATTGTAAAAGAAATACAAATATGCCAATATTTTTTTTGCACTTGCAAAAACAAAAAGTTGTGAAAAATAATGTTGTCGAAGAAATAACCCTGGATAACTTGTTCATTTTTGTAAATATTGCAAAAATTTTACAAATTTTTCATAAAAAGCAAATATTAAACATTTGTATTACATTTAACCACTTCTTTTTTTTTTACTTCTTTTAAGATATTAAGACCAAATTCAAAATTATGATTTGGCATAAAATCACATAAGTATTGCTAAAAACACATTTAAAAAAAGATACATGGAATCTCAATTTAGCATGAAAGTAATGTGCTCCAAGATTATGTTTATGTCTTTAAAATGAATGGATATAAATTATCTGATAATAATTAGCTAACGCTTCGTTGGTGTACATATATGTTGGGATTTAAGAAAGAGCATATGTAATGTAAGCACACCTTACATGTTTTATCTTCCAATTACGATATTACAAAGTGGAAGAATATTTATTCATGAATAATATAGGTAGGCACCAAGGTTAATAGAAATAAAAGGTTAGACCATCATGTAATCGGGCATGCTAGAATTTTCAATCAGATGTATTGTACCAACTGCTGGGCAAGACAGGCAGATTTTGACAAAACACGGAACCACTCATAGTCTATGACGTCACTATTGCTAGAATTTTCAATTTAATGTATCGTACCTACTACCGGGCAAGAAAAACAGATTTTGAGAAAACACGCAACCACTCCATACAATATGACATCAATATTAAAAAGCGTGGTGGAAGTCAAATATTAGTCGTACGCGCGTTATGGTATATCCCAAGATCAATAGAAATATAAGGTTATACCATATATCGGTACGATACATCCAATTGAAAATTCTAGCAAGCCCGGTTACATGATTGTTTAACCTTGTATTTCTATTAACCTTGGGTAGATACCTGATATTAGATCGGTCTAAAAAAACTAAAAGAAACCCTATCTGGATGTAATGGAGACTAAAGCGAAGCCCTAGATCGTCATGTTTGCCAATTGGAGGCCTTACATGTGGCAGTAGGACTCGGCTCTCAGTCACACCTATAAAAAAAAAGGTCTCAAATGGCTTTAACACAATTTTGACGACTTATCTCGACGGAATTTTTGCCTAAAAACTCACCGAATCTGAATCCGATTGTTTTTTTTTTGTGTGGAGTTCCGTCGAACGATAAAACCCACTGAGCCCCCTGCAACACCAAAGACGAACTAATAAGTCGGATCAAGAAGGAATTAGAGGATTTTCCAAGGTACCAAGTTGAGAAGCCCTGCTAGCACTTTTGGTCTCGTATAGAGACTGTAATCTAGGCAGGAGGGGATTTTATAGAATAAAATAAGTTGGAATCCATTCAGCTTTCAGAATCTAGTTTTACTTTTTTAATCTGATAACTGGTGGGAGAGAAAATTATATTTGAAAACAATTCTTTACGTGGCAGAGGTAGCTTGCGTGCCCTGTATAAAGCTGATTGTACAGTTGTCATGTGTCAGTAATAAAGTAATAAAGAAAGAAATCAAAGTAAAATATATATTTTTCAAAACTTTAATGTCAGACAATATGCTACTGTTTAGGAGGACTAGGGAATGTAGGTAAATTGTATTAACGTACATATGTTTATATATCATGTGTGTCTTTATACACTCTATGTATACCTATTAATTATGTAGCTTTTTATAAGTATTGTTATTTTTAGTTTTGCATATACAGCAGTCGAACCTGTATTAAACGGTCAGGCAGGGAAAAATCAAAAAGTGAACGTTTAATGCAATAAAATCCAAAAAATTAAAATTAAAAATTAAAATTGTTTAATCCAAGACTCTGATTTTGTTAATATTCCACATTTGAAAACTAGATATGTACGCTTGTACGATGAGATGCTTAAAACAGTTGGCTGTTTAAGGCAGGGTTGACAGTATGTATATAAACAATTGTAAGGTTAAATCTATAAATTAATAATTATTATTTGATTGCTGGATACAAATTGACAATTCGAGGAGTGTGACTCAGTGTATTCAATCTTTATTACCTTCAAAACGAAGTTCAAAGGAGTCTCTGTCTATGCCTCAGTTTCTTAATTAGTTTCTTTGTCTGTTGGTCACGAGGACCTCGGCAAAAATTACAGATCCATTTTGATCTCACTTTCTAAGAAGATCATATGTGGTCACAGTACGAGGTCATTTAATTTTGAGAGATCAAGGTAGCACAAAACGTTAAAAAAATACATGATCGACAATAACTTTGGAACATATTGAAAGTACAGAGCTCAAATTGGTGCCATTATGTAGTTTTAATAAAGATATTTCATATAGAAAAATTAAAGGTTAATAACGCATAATCGACCATCACTTTTGAGCTGAAATCATGTCTTTATGGCACACAATACATTTTAAAGTATGCATGCAACAATACATATAAACTTTCATTAAATTCAAATTGTAAAACATGTCACATTTTTTACTTTAACTCAGAGAAGAAATTATATTTTATTTAGAAAAAATGGCATAGTCTAACACATTATTACTTATTTTATCACACAACCTTTTACACAAAAATAAACTGAATAAAGGCCCAAAATCAGTTGGTGTTTAGCCAATTATTACCAACTATGGAATTATAACTCAATAATTGTTCAAATCTTAACAAGATCTAATTCTATTGATTAAACCAATGAATGTTCAATACACTGATTAAGAGAAAAGAAGCTAACACATCGACAGTTGACAATAAAATACACAGTATATTTTTGAGTTAGCAAGATATCGCCGTGTGGAGACTTGCACTTTACCGTGTGCTATTTTAAATTCGAAAAAGACACAAATCGACTCGACTTTTATCATTAAACTTCATCAAATGTTTTGAGATTTGGTGTGAAAAAAAAAAATGAATTCTTCGCAAGTGTACATGAGTTATAAGTTAGTAATATATAAATTACACGGTAAAAATATTTGAGTGAACAGTATACTTATTCATACTCAACTCGTTTCGACTCAAGTCGACGCAACACTATTTCCAATAAGAAGTCATTTCATTGTAAAGTAGTTTTTGATATTCCATCTGATTCAAATGGAGGTTCTTCCGACCTTAAAGCAGACTATTACATAATCGTATTTGTGACGTCATTTATATTGTAAAAGACAAATAAATTCATTCAATCCTTGCAAACGTGAACTCTTTCAAAAATGGGGCCCAAACAAGAGTTATTATATAAGTTGGAAATTTAAGGTATCTTCACATAATTTTATAATATATAATATGAAGAGAAAAGAGTCAATCGAATTCCTTACTCATTCCTAATTAATGAAGACTTTCTATAGCCTTAATTCTATAATAAAACTACTGCATCTTTGGATAGTTAATAACTACCTATGTTAATTAAGGTGCTATTGAATAATATTTACATGCTAACAGATGTACATATTATAATAAATAGAAAACAAACCGGAAGAGCAAAAGAATTAATATTTGTATTAGGTTGTATAGAAACGCAGTATAATTAATTGCAAACACACTTACATTGGGGAGATAATATATGAGTTCTTTTACCTTTCAAATAAGGAATTATACATCTACAATATATACCTATGTTTAAGCATGTATACGAGGAACCCAGCATCCCATTATTAACAAAGAAATACCCCGAGAATATAATATGAAAGATCAGCAACATGTTTCGTTATATAACTAAGGAAGTGGTGGTGGTGAGTCCATTGTTTGTATAGGTTGTACTTAAGTAGACACAAATGCACAAATGTATTATTTATTGCGCTCCAACATTATCAGCACTCCTTTTCAAGTCCATGTTTTGATAATAGGTTATATGAATACAATTTCCTTTGTTCACATCTCTATGAAGATTACTGTGGCAATTTTTATACTATGCCTATGTGCATATTAATTGAAGATGAACCAAGTCAACTTGGTTTTTTGATTTTTTTGAATAAATTCCAAATATTAATTTTCTTTTGGAAAAAAATTAAAAAAAAAACTTTAAATATTCAATTTTTGGAAAAAAAAATTGAAAAATTCAATTTTAGATGTTCAATTTTGTGGAATAAAATTCAAAAATCCAGAACTATTCACAAAAAAATGGGACTTTAGGTAAGGTCTAGCAACGAGCGTGTGTAGTGAAAGCTCAGTTCCTTAAATTAAAAAGAAAAGGAGGCACTTATATTTAGGGCTGTAAATCCTAAGCATTTTTTAAACGTACCAGTTTTTTGTTTGTTGGCAATCTGAACAATGTTTTATTTTATTTTCTCAGTTGTTATCATTATATTTTCATTCTTGAGGAGAGAACATCTAAGTATTGAGTAACTACGTGTGTTTCTACTCAAGAAAAACGGAGAGTAACACTGAGGATTTGCTAGGGAGTTATCACTTATCCTCTATATTATGAAAGTAAATTCTTATTATTATAGCAAAGTACGTCTGTTCATCGACGCATAATTAATTAAAAAATATACCGGTTACTACTGCTAGTTATTAATAATACATAACTCTCATTAATTAAAAGAATAATGTAATAACTACATACCAGGAGCGTCCATAGAATTAGTATTATTTTTTTTTTTGAGGGGGGGCTTGGTTAAAATTTTGTAAATTTTTTTCAAAAATATACAAATATTTATAAAAATAAATTTAAATATATTTAATTTTGGAAAAAAAATTAAATATTCCATAGTTATTCACAAAAAGTCACAAAATCACAAAACAACACATATATTTACAAAAATTCAATTACAAATATTTAATTTTTTGAAAATAAAATTCAAAAATCCAGAACTATTCACAAAAAAAAAATTAAATTTTTTAGGGAAACAATTTCTAAAATTAAATTTCAAATATTCAGTTTTTTATTTAAATGCAAAAATTCCGCCATGTGAAGAAGGCTACATCCCTTCCAGCCCACAGCCTGCATACACCTTAGCATACGCATTTGGCTAGATACATATGCCTTGATGAGTATATACTTATCAACAATATTAGAATTATTTTAGTGTGATTGATGATGAGTACCATGACTTGGATAAGAATCGACAGCTATTCACAAAATATACACTTTTTTGAGAAAAAATTTGTAAAATTAAATTTGGAATAGTACATTTTTGGAAAAAAAACTTCAAAAATATATTATAAAATATTAAATTTCCTAGCAAAAAGTAAAAATTTCTTATTTTAGGGAGGACTACAGCCCTTTGGCCTATCACCAGCTGACGCCCCTGCAAATCATATTCAAAACTATGTTCTAGCGTTTTTATTTCCTGAGAAATGATCTTTGCCCAAGATTTTGAGCAAGATTTAAAATAGAATGATCATGCGCTAAAGTGTAAACCTCTGCATGGTATTACCTCACTAACACAAAAATATACTGTATATTTTGATGTCAACCGTCGATTGGTAGCTTCTTTTCCCTTAATCTGTATTATGAACATTCATTGGTTTAATTAGTAGAATTAGCTCTTGTTAAGTTTTGAACAATTATTAAGTTATAATTCCATAGTTGCTAATAAATGGCTGACGATCAACTTATTCGGGACCTTATTTGGTTTATTTTTGGAT
This sequence comes from Lepeophtheirus salmonis, assembly GCF_016086655.4. NCBI lineage: Eukaryota > Metazoa > Arthropoda > Copepoda > Siphonostomatoida > Caligidae > Lepeophtheirus > Lepeophtheirus salmonis. Next base: position 38,233,164 of record NC_052137.2, read on the forward strand.
GAAAGGTTGCGTGATAAAATAAAGGTAAAAACGTGCCCACCTATGGTTATTTTTTCTAAATAAAATATAATTTTTTCCCTGCGTTAAAATCAAAAAGGTGCCATGTTTAACTATTTGAATTTAATGAAATTTTATATGTATTGCATGCATACTTTAACATGTATTGTGTGTCACAAAGACATGATTTCAGCTTTGTATTATCAAAAGTGACGGTCGATTATGCGTTATTACCCTTAAATTTTCCTATATAAAATATCTTTATTAAAACTACATATTGGCACCAATGTGAGCTCTGTACCTCAATATGTTCCAAAGTTATTGTCGATCATGTATTTTTAAGGGTTTGTACTACCTTGATCTCTCAAAACTAAATGGCCTCGTACTGTGACCATATATGATCTTCGTACAAAGATAGATCAAAAAGATTTGTAACTTTTGCCGTTATTCTTGAGGCATAAACAAGAGCTCCATTCAACTTCGTTGGCCGATGCCATGATGGGATCCCGTGTGTAAACAATGAATATTGTGAAATTTGAACATATTTCTTTTTAATCATTAAAAAGAAAGTATACAGTTTAAGCTAGGCCTATATTCTCAATTCTTTATTTCCATCATTATCAATAATAGTAGGCAACGAAAAAAAAAATTAAATTGAGAGTGATTAATGAACCAATTTTTGTTGGAGCTGGAGTTTGAATCATTTTATGTATAATACACTAACCCGGCTCACGGGTTAAAAGTCACTTCGGACATCCCTATAATGATTAAATTCCAATGTTCCCGAAAATTTTCCTTTTATATAAAACTCCGAGTAATCCCGGGAAAACGAGATCCTGAGAGATAACCCGCACTATGTGCCTCTAATATCATTCTATCACGTAAAGCCGTGCAATTCTTTCACACCCATTAGTTTGATCTAAGTTGAAACAATCTATCTCCCTTTGCCAGAAAAAAGGAGTAACATCATTTCAGAATAATAGTATTCCATTGTTAAGGTTCTATCATCTAATAAATAATAATCTATCATCAAATGAAAAATAACTGATCACAGTCCAAAAATACAAGAATGCGCGTATGTTTATAATCACTGGATTCATTCATGGAGACATATACTTAATATATATCCCTTAAATCGGTTTACAATAAAACTTAAGCCCCGTATATGCATGTGGCATTGTCGTAATGACGTGTTTTTGATTGAGTATATATGACTCATCATTAATGGACTGATAAATACTACTCCTGAAAAATTTATATTGGGCCAGCCCCCTCTTTAATTCCTTTCCACCTCCCCAATTATATAACAGATACCGGGCATATATGTTAATTAGTAACCTCATATGTGATACCTTCTCCTTCCGCTCTACAAAAATCTCATCCCTATTATTATATAACTTATACAAAGTGAGGACTCAAAACTTGCAGCAGCTTGACTATGTCACAAAAAAAGTGATTTTTATGTAATCCAGAAAATACTCCTAAAAACTAATATGAGATATGCTTTAATACTATATTAAGCTATATTTTTATTCAATATGTCCTTCTACACAATCAATAGCAGGCTTGACACCACACCGATTAACATATTGGTATCCTTTGACGATGAATGCCGTGTCCATGGTGAACCACCCTGTCAGATTGGTTGCTTGGTGCAAATACCAACTTGGATGATAGGTGGTGCGGCTGGCAATCTTTTCGGAGACACTCAATACAAAAGTCAGCCACATTCTTGCTACGACATTTTTTCATTTAGACACACGGAACAAAAATAAAACTTGTTTATTATTGTTTCAGCTATCGTTTGGTTGTGTTATGAAACATTCTTATAGGAAATAAGGGGGAGAAAATCGTAATTACACGTTACTGCAAATTTCGGGGCCTCACTTTGTTATTACACTCTTAATTTGGGAAAGAAATTATCATTTGATCATCGTTTTGACATTTAGTTTATAGCTTTTTTTACTGCCTACCTAATAGTGAGTCAATTAGAAGAAGAAGAAGAATATTTTTATTTGTGGGATTATCATTATGCTTAATGGGAGTCAATTTGCTTTAAATATGTAATTATAAGCAAACTTATTGGTAAGTATGAGAAATAATTTATTAAATGAGATATATTATGGCAAAAACTAAATTGGGTAGCAATTTTGTAGCAGCCTTCGTTAAAAGTAAATTTTTATAGTCTCATTTAATTAATTATGAAAAGAAATTGATAACCCCAATAACTAAAGATGTTTGACTAATTTATATTTATTTATTTATTATACTAATTAATTAGTACTGATTAGCTTCGTGTCAGCTAATTAAAAACTTTTATCTTTTTTTTTTATCAAAAGTTTTTGAAAGTATTGAATAACTTATTTCTTATCAGATCTTCATGTACATTTTAATCACCTATCATATATAATTGTTAAATAGTTAGAATCCACCCCGTGTTAACATAACTGAGCATATTTGAAGTCAATTGATTTGATTGTTGTTTTCAATATATGTAGTTATTAAATATATAAACATATCATCATCGGGTTCAAACATTGATGAATTAAGCCAAAAAAGTAAATTACATATAGAGAGTGTTGGATCGGCCTAAAAAAACTGAAAGGAATGCAGTCATACAGGTGTGTCAGTCATAGGATGGATCCTTTTTGGTCTTTTATGGTATCTTTTTACGGTAACAGACCTTCCCCCAAATTAACGAATTTTTGCCCAATAAATTTTATATATGAAGTTTTTTTCCAAAGAAACTAATTTCCTGTGAACAGCTATGAATTTTGATTTTTTTTTCCTAAAAAATTATTATTTTAAATATAATTTTTGAAATGTTTTTCCAAAAAAATCAAATTTTTTATGAACAACTGTGAATTTTTGAAATTTTTTTCCAAAAAATTTAATGTATGAAATGTCATTTTTCTATCTTTTTTCTTAAAACGAATATACGAAGTAATAAGTTATCCTATACATCTCCTCCGTTTCCAAATGGACAGGAATATAATTTCTTGTTAATCTCTTGTCGATATATGTAGATATTGTTCATCTTATTATTTCTATAAATACGTTTTGGCTATCACATACAAATACAGCTGTATAGCTCCACTTTTAATATTATATACTACGCAATATTATAATAAAAATATCGAATAAAATACTATGTAGTATTATAATATTAATAGGACTAAGAAGAATCCGGAGGTACTTAAAAGATAAACAGAAGTTGGTGGTGAATGACTTATTTGGCTGACTACCATATGATTTCGAGCACGTTTACTGTTCCTTTTTAAAGGAAAGGTTGGGCGATGAAATACAGAAACAAGGTGATTAGGGATAGATAGTGTATACAAATTACATACAATTGAATTATTGATGCAGGGTTTGACTTTTAGGTCGTTAGTAAATCGTGAATTGGTTTATGTATTTCAAAGTTATTCTACCCGCATTTATTACAAAAATCCCTTTGTTTCTTACTTAGTTGTGAAGTTTTTGTAAGTCTTATAATGTCATATTTTTAAGGAGGAGTTATTCAAAAAGTATATAACGGCGATATCAGGCATTTTATTGTTACAAATCGTTACAAAATTATTATAATCTATATATAAATCTTTTTTTTCATGTGGGGGGGACATAATCCATAAGTGTTATGTAACATATTTAAGAAATAAATTTGAAAAAAATACTACTCCGTATTTGTATCTCAAACAAGTGTGCCTCATGAAATGTTGCCTTAAAGCCACTTTGCCAATTTTAATTAAAATCCGATTTTTTAGTAAATCGATTTTTATGAAGAAAATTTTAACAGAAGTGATACAAAATATGATTGTTAATTAATGGATTTTACAAGTGTTATTCACACATTCACAACACTAGATACAGAGCTTCGGAGTCGGAGTCGTACTTGCCCGTAGTGGGGGCTTTATCCCAGACAGCCAGTCGGACTCGCTAGCTTTTGGGCAACTCTTGAGTTGGAGTCCGGGTAAACCTGTGTGGTCTGCAAGCAACCTCGAAGAAAACAACTACACAATCATGGCTGTTGCGACAAATCTATTATTTTAGTTTAATTTTACATTATATACCTACATTAGCAGAACTACAGGTCTATTCTTGTTCATTTCAGTTCTTCTGCCAAACAACGGAAGAGTATAAAGTACTGTTCATAATCCAGTGCACACCAATAAAAATGTATTCCCTGTGAAGAGTGATTAACTCAATGCCTCAGAGTCACTCAGCAAGGACGTCAACTGTGCGAATCAATCCCTAATCACGAAAGCATGATCCAATTTGGAAAAATATTTTTACACAGTACCTTCAAAATCTGGTCAAGATTGCAGAGTCAGGTGCAAAGACTGCCAGCTGGAGGTGCAAGCTCTTGTGGCAAGATCAAAGTACCACAGAACTGTCAGCAGAAACAAGAAGAAGCGGCAGCCACAGAGGAGGAGCTTGATGATCCAGGTAAGGAAGTAAGTATCTGATAAACAAGTTCTGTACTGTACGTATTATGATTGTTTAAGTTTTTAAAGACATCAAAAGCAAAGGAAAATCTTGATCCAACATTTATATTTTTTGTTTGTTATTGCTGTTAGGTCGTTAATTTATTCTTTATTTTTTCAGGAACTATAGCCACAGCATTAGCCTCTACATCTATAGAGGCCCCTGCACTATTGAGAAGATGAGAGTGAGCCACCGCTTCTACTGCCCAATCTGGACATGTCAAACAACCGGCAACAACATCTCTGGACATATTATTCATCAAAACTTCACCCTCCCAAAAGGCCAGTCTAGATGAAGAAGTTGCAAGAATGATATTTGCAACAAATTCTTCATTTCGTCTTGTGCAGCATTCTCAGTTTCGCAAGATGCTCAAGACACTTAGACTAGGTTACACTCCACCATCGAGTCAACCAATTGTTGCTGAATATTTGCCTATGATTTATGAGATGGAATATGAAAAGTGTTCAAATCACTGCAAAAATAAAACTGCCTGTCTTGCATTAGATAGGTGGTCTAACATTCAAAATGGACCCTTTATTTGTGTTACTTTAACAACATCAACTAGCCAAATTGTTCTAATTGCCACTGTAGACACATCAGGCCATCTTCGCACTGTTGCGTACTTCTACAACTTGCTCTTTGTTGCTGATCTAATGAAACTTTATGAGCATTATTATTTTTCTCCTCCAAAACATTTGTTCAAATTGTTGATTTTCCGTTTCTTTTTTTTTAACATGCCCACTCTACACTGGATTTTTATCTTTTGGTATAAGTAAAGAGGGGATGTGTGTGAAGAAACACTGAAGTATAACGATTACAAACGGAAAAACGGTTTAGGTGTGTCTTCTTTTTTTTTATATTAATTATTGAATAAGTCGTGGTCTATTGAAGAAGAATTCTCTCCAATCTTTGGTGTAAATTGATTTAAAAATGTATAATAAAATAAAGATAAATATAATATTTTCCCTGTACTAATCTATTTACTCCTCTCTATTATGCAAATTTGTACAGTTTAAAATTAATTTTTTTTACAATGCTCCGATTAACAATGTTCTAAAACACATATTTGGCTGTCGATTGCTTAGAAAAATATTATTCTAGTTGCCACCATGAGCACAGAGTACGAGAAGGAGATTGAGAATGCATTGCGCCTGAACCACCTAAAGGGAACCTGTGGAGTAATTGTGATCTTTATTGATGAGAAGACTTTTACGGTTGACCTCGTCTTCCACAGGCAGAATGATCGAATAGGGACATTTGTAGATGTAGCAGAGGAGTACCCATAGATCTCCATCACCAAGCACTCTCCTTCAGTGATGATGTTGGGCTTTGTTGCATTCATCAGGCAGGCCATGAATCCTATGAGGTTCCTTTTAGGATGCAGCCGATGAGTGGATGAGTACGTCAAAATTATGGACACCAAAGTTCACCCATGGATCTAATCTATCGTTTGCAATTCTTCCCGGATTTTCTATCAAGATTGAGCACCTGTCCACACATCACAACGAAATGCACTTCTGGACAGATCACTTCTAGCCACTGCAGAGCCCAGAACTCAACCCCCTAGACTATTCCATTTTGACGCACGTTGATTCCAAGGGCTGCAGGATACGCCACAACACTACCCACCCTCTGAAGACCAAAGTCAACAAGACCTGGGCCTTCATGTGCGCCAAGTACATCCAGAGGTTCTGCAGCAGCTTCCACCACCACCTGGAGCTGAACATCCATTCTGAGGGTTGATAAATTGACTATAACATGTTCTTTGGGTTTCAATTAATAGTTTATAAACTTGTTTCTTCATTCACCCAGGATCCTGCCATGGACATCAATACTTTGTGTTTTAAATGGGTAAATAATAACGCTTGGCCCAATATTCCTCCCTCCCGCCTGCTCCTCGGGCTCTTACAAAAAAAAACATCTTTAGGTATATGAGGCATTATAGTATTACAATTACTCCATCTGACATAGGAATTTTCTTTGAAGTCCATATACTTATTTCTGAGCGTTTTATCTATTGAGCTACGTTCTTCCATAGTTTTTTTTAAAGGAAAGTGGAGTTATTTTGTAAAAATATTTAATTAATTATTTTTTTTAAATATTATGAAAAAAATATCTTTCAATCTATCAATAGTGTATGGAGCCGGGAGGAGGTCATGTTAAATGTTATCCAACTAGAAGGGAATTGTGACATGAAGGTTTGCTTCCGAGAAAAAAACAATCTTGAATTTTGAAAAGAGAACATATTTTTTGGAAACTAACATTGAATTGAAAGTGAATATTTATTATAATTTTATATTAAAAGTAATATTAAATTATAACTAAAAGCATTCTTTTAGTAAAGGTAAGATTGCATTTTAAGAAAAGGCCTCTTATCTTAGAAAAATAAGATTGACTTAGAGATATGTTCCTAAATATCATGTTGAACTAATATTAAAACTTAAAAATCCTGTTATTCCTTAGTTGAACCGATTTACGGATTTGAGTCATCTTCAGGGCCCATCTTCATTTGTCAATTATTAAAAAAATTAATAGAGGTCGTTTATAAAGTTGAGAGTGGAGAGTTCAGTCATTTCTGTGACAAGTTGTAACATAAATTATAGAGACATAAGTTTATATTTAAAAAAGTTAGTTACGATAAAAAAAACTAATTTAGAAAGTAATTTAATTATGGAACACATTGAATTATGAGTTCAATGATTTATGGGTAATCACAAAAATAAACTTAATTAAATACATTGAATTTTGACATTCGATCATTATAGTGTAGATTGTGGAACAATTGAATAAGTTGTGATTTTTATAGTAGATAAATTAGATGAAATATTGCATGTTGCGTTATCAAAATTAAATAAATACAGGTTCCACGATCTCTAATTTTTGGAAGGGGCCTGGTTTTGGAATTTTTTGAAAAAAAAATTCCAAAATAAAAGTTTCAAATATTAAATTGTTTCAAATAAAATTTAAAATATTAAATTTTTTCAAATATTTTTTTAAAAAGTCCATATTTATTCTGAAAAAATTATTTTTTTTTGGAAACAAAGTTATAATATAATATTTTTTGATAAAAAATAGAAATATAACATTTTTGAAAGAAAAAAAAAATAAATCACTTATTTAGGAATGAAATTTCAACTTATTCACAGAAAATTAATTTTTTGTGAAAAAAATTTGAAAATTTTAACTTAAATTTTCTAGTAAAATGCAAAAGTTTGTTAATTAAGGGGGGGGGGCAAAAACCTCTCCAGCCAACCTTCTGCGGACGCTCCGGATAGTTATCATCAAGTATATTTATTTAGTATAAAAATATTTTTGGGAAAGTCTACTAGAAACAAAGAAATTCGACTAATCATTACTTAAAATAGTTCGAGTTTTAATTGTTCAAATAACATCTTATTTTCGGAAAAAAATATATGAAGTGAGTTCTTTTTTATTATCTGAACATTGTTGATTTTTTAAAATAGCGTTTTTTCGGGTTTGAATTACCCGAATCAAACACTTCTAATAACTGATATATATGTACAAACTACAAATATATTTTTTTGTACCTGTAGAAAGTTAAAAATGATTTAACGGGTCTTATATTTCGTGATTACTAATATCCATTTATATAATATGAAGAACCTTTAATGCAATTCTAAGTACTTGTAAAATAGAAAGGTTGAGCAATATCTAGATAAGGTACACTAAACTAAAGTGTATCTAAATTTGTACCAATTGTGATTGTATATTTATAAAAATTATGACTCAATGAAGTAGTTGATAAAAGTTAAAGTAATATAAACATTGCAAGTTACATTAAAAAGATTAAACCTAAGCTATATGATTCAGGATCGTTAATGAGTTCTTATCTTTTTGAATGCCAATAGACTTGTATCAACGTATCTTTGGCTTGAAAAATATTATATGTATACATCTATAGTTAAACATGACGTAATTTTCTTATCAGTGTTATTGTCAAATTTAAATATCAAAATCTTGTCCCCTTCACAGACGGATCATAAAATTTAAACATAATAATAATTATTTAAAACTCCTACGCCTCAAGTTTTCAACAAATTGGATTTAAAATAGCAGGATTTTTGTCCCTATTAAATTAAACTTTAAAATAAATATTTAATCCAGGGCAGAGCCGGTTTTACTTAGAACGGAGCAAGGGGAAAGGGTAAATGTTTGAGTACCTTTTCTTTTTTTAAATTTGAGTTTCTTCGTTGTTTTTTTTTATTTATGAAATACATTTCAAATCTTTTTAAAAAAATAATTTCTTATTAATAAAAATGCCGGATCTTTTTTTTTATAAACCATTTGTTGATATTTTTTTAATAACGTGTTTTTGTTTTGTGAAAATATCTTATTTTTTTCAAAGGACCTGTTTTTTATAAAAATTATTTCTTATCTTTTTCCAAATGACTTTTTTTAAAAGAAAAATCCATATACTAATGTAAATAGTTTCTTATTTAAAAAAAAAAAAAAACCCCAGGCGGAGTCCTTATTTGTTGTAATTATGGAATTGTAGTGACATAGAATAATCACACAAAATATTTATTCCCACATGAGGGGAATATTAATTGAATTATTCCTTGAAAGAAAGAAAGAGAGCAAAAAGTGTCAACCTCATTTATTAATCCATTACTTCAAGAGGGAAATAAAGAAAAACTAAGTAAGCTCCATTCTTGATTATTGCATGTGTTTAGAGTTCCATTTTTACCAATTTCCTCGCCTTAAACCAACCCTGGTTCAGGTTTATATACAAAAACTGAAGATCTTAAACATTCAACTCTGTTTTAGTGGCCAAAATTATTAATAACCTTAAAGGTAATAGGTTTGTCCTCATTGGAAAGAAGACAAAATGGATCACTGAATCCAAGATTGAAGAAACAATACATGACTAGTCAAGACTAGTTTCGGTTCTCACGCACTGTATATAGTATGTACCATGTACTCATGGCTAATGATCTCAAAACTCCATTTTTGGCAATCACGTACATATGTTTACTTGTGGAAAACAAGTTTAATTTGTTTTTACACTACTTATAACTGCGAGAGAAGTGAGCTGAACAAAGAGAAAAAGATAATGATATTAAATATAAATAGGGAATTTTTAACATCCGGCACGACTTGTCTGCAGATGCACGGCGCTAGTATCGCGGAAAAACTCAGTAGGATTTTAAACTATAATCATGACTGAAAAATTTATGAAATGGGAAAAATCCAAACTCCAAGCAAAGTTTATAGCTAGAGAAATTAGAATTTCTCTTAGTGTTTAAAATCTGACATTCTGCCAGATTTTGATGGGATAGAGGGCGCTGTAGTAGCTATTCTTGTGCATTAAACAGTGTCTTATATTGACTGTTTGATAACTGATGAGTGATGCACAAACATTCTGGCTTTTACATGTTAAATTAGCATATTATGGTATTCTATTTCACAACCACTGTTACAATTTGAATGACAAATGAAGACGACTTACCTCTTTGGACGGAAAGAAAAGGAAACTGTTGGTAGTAAGTTTTAAAGAAGATAGGCAACTATGCACTTATAAGTAGATGGAAGGCTTTAATTATTCTTTCAGTTAGTGTCAATAAGTGTATATTGTATATCTTATCACTTTTTACGCTTGACGATACTAACTAATGAAATGAATTTATAGTTATCCATATGTCTTCTTGCAGTCCTTATCTTTAACATGACTCGACAAAAGGGATCAATTCAGTGATGTATCGTAGTCTAAAAGTAGAAATATATAATTAGATTCATAATTACATATACAAAGACCAAATAGTACTCATTAAGACACAAAATAATCCTAATATTATGTTTGTATAAAGCTGGATAATGTAAATAATCCTTTCAACAATTGTGATTTGACACAAAGTCATATCTTTTTAGGTAGAGTAAGCTATCATATATATATGAGACTTTATTTAATTATGTGATTCATAAGGGAGACCATCACTAATGGAAATACTTAATGAGTTACTCATGGGATGAATAGTATATGCAGTTTTATGAGTGTAGAAATGGGCTTCATGAAGAGGAAAGATATGTTTAGTTATACTATTTCTTTTTTTCTCACCGTAGGCTCAAGAAGTGACTATGAATTGTGATGAAAACCACCCAAATGGATTTGACTTAGACCCACGTCATCATCATTATTATCATTGTAGGAGGGTATGTTATTATTACTGACAATGAGTATAATTCCATTTTGACAACATTTTATTGACTATACGATAAATAAAGAATGAATCACTGACGTACGTTAGATAAATATCAGTTTTGATGTCTGTCCATATTTAAGAACTTCTTATAATAGATGGATTGAATAACACATATACAAATTCATTATGATGAAATACACAAGAAATGCATGTTCCCTTCTCTGCATACAAACGTAATACTTAGATACACTTAGCAGTAAAAATATACTTATATATTTTCGCACATTCCCACAATATGGAGTGAAATTGGAATACGAAGAGACATTGGCAAATAGTTAAGTAGATATTTCTAAGTCATAGCGGTTTGGTAAGCAATATTACCCTGGAACGACTAAGCGTGAGGAGGACCAGTGAAGATGATGATAAAAGTGAAAATTGAACTTATTACCTATGTCCTACTTATATTTTTTCTGTACACATTGATGGAATAGAATATCAATATGGCGTCTGTAAAATTTACATACATAGTTATTACTTATTAGTGATGCACAAGTTGGCTTATCTTAGAGCCCGCGGGTTCTGCATCTTTTGAATTCTGCAACATAACATCCGATATTTCATCTATTTTGAATAATATAGAAAACTAGAAGTAGTACCCGCCATTGCCCAGAGTTGTTAGGGGTTCATGAATGCCTATTTTTACATAAAAAATGTAAAAAAGAAATACTAAAGAATTCCTTAGTCTTACTCACCGATTTTCATGAGCACACTCACAAGTAGTTACTCAATACATAGATTATGGTAGATATGTTCTCTCCTCAAGAATGAAAGAAGATTAATAATACTAGCTTCGGAAAGAAATAGAATAATGTAATTAATGACTGATAAGCCAAGGAGTACTTTAGTATCTAGGGCGCTACCTGGCAGAGCCTTAGCTATACACGATCGATGAAACGTACAAAATACCTTCGACATTACATTAATATGACTGTATTGTTATTTCTTCGATAAAAAGTATATATATTATACACATGGGGGAATTCTATATTTCTATATACATACACCCCGTGTAAACCCTCAATGATACAAGTAAAACGCTGGTGAGATTCCATTAATATGGCTGCATTGTTATTTCTTAGAACAAAAATATGTATTTGATATGCACGGTAGGGCAGTAAAACGTGGACTCGAGAGATGGATTTTGAAAAAATAAATCTTAACAAAACATGTAGACATGGATTTTGAAAAAGTTTTTTCACTCAATATGACCACTTTCATTATCAATCACTGTTTTTCACGTCCCCTGAAGGTCATGTAGGATTTGATGACAAACTCCTCTGACAAGTTGTCCCATACAACTATTATGGAGGACTTCAGTGACTCCACATTTGCATGTGAAGTCCTGTTGGTTTCCCTCTCCAATATGCTCCATAAAGAAAAGTCCAGTGAGCTGAAACTGGGTGAGGAAGGGGGCCATATCTCTTTGAACCATAATCGCGCCAGGTTATCCGCACATAAATTTTGGCACTTGGTGACCGTGTGAGAGGGTGCACCGTCCTGAATTAATATGTATTCACCCTCCGAGTAGTGAGTCTTCAGCCATGGTAAGATGGTGTAAATAATCACTTTATAGTAGGCCTCCTGGCCAATTTTCTGTCCAGCCTTAAAAAAGACCGGATCCATTTCTTTCTTTCAGAGGCCACTATGCCGAGGACCATTTTGGGGGGGGGGATATTTGGACTAATAAACCCCTTGGACCTCTTTTTTTTTGTTTCTGCAAGCCAGCAGTCGTTTTGGCGGTTGTGGAATTGATCAACTGTGATAATCTTCTTTGGGGATAAAATTTTCACAATTGACCCATTTGCCTTGATCCATCTGAGGATTTTCTTGAACCTTTTGAGCCTTCTGGCTTTCATACCCTCTTTCAGAAGGTGGCGTGGAGTCCTTGTGCAAGAAAATCATCCCTAGTTGTGCATAATAACCCTACTGATGGTCTTACGAGCCCCAGAGAAGTCGATGGCGAGGTGGTTCATCGACTTAGCGGGATTCTCCTTTATATTCTTGTCCAAATTTAACAAGAAATTTGTATCCCTCTTTAAATTACGTCTTCTACTTCACGGTCTTCTGGAGATATCATTTGTCCATAATCTTCATCACATCTACTCTAGCATCTTGGAAATCTGAGATGCGCCGTCTTTTGGTTTGTTGCATGATGATGAAATGACTAAATAATTAATATAATTTGCTTATGTAAAAGGGACGGCGGAAACAGAATATCATCAAATAATCACTAAACCTTTCATAGTAATAAGTCCACGTTGTACTGGCCTACCCTGTACATCAGGGAACAGTATATATGTACAGTTCACCCTTTATTCACGCTCAATCTACATCAAAAGGCCTGCATGATTTCCTTTATATTCAATTTTTTAGATCAAAAATATAAATGTGATATATTTTGAAACATCTAAATATACAATTTTTTTTTAATTGGTAGATGGCTCTTAAGTTGAACCAATATTTCTTTTCAAAGATTTTTTTAAAACACAATTAATATGAATTTTGACAAAAGAACAGATGCTTCACTCAATTGATTAAAATTGTATCAACTCACTGAATACTTGAATTGTATTCCATGGTCACGTCATGAAATCCCTTTACACCCTTAATGGAACATCATTTTAGATTGAAGGAAGTAGGCACATTATTTTTGATTTTTTAATTAGATTTGACAAAAATAAATAATAATTAATCATTTCTTGCCCTACAGACTTATTGCATATGTTTTATTTCTATTTTTTCAATTTAGAAGCTTATTTACAAAATTGCCCATGGACTATTGAATTTAATGTGTTTCATAATGAAAGATAACCTCATTTCCTTCCATAATTTATTTTACAACTTGTGACAGTTAAATTTCAAATATAGAATTTTTTTGAGAATAAATTTCAAAAACCTACAGCTGTTGACAAAAATAATTTTTTTGGGGAAAAAAATTAAAAAATCTTTTTTTCAAAAAATAAATAATATTTTAAATATTTTTAATTTTCCTCAAAAACAAAAAAAAATTCAAATATTCAATTTTCAATTAAAAAGCAAAAACAAAATAAATAATTTTGGGGGTTATAGCTCCTTCAGCCTTGCGGAAGCTCCTCAAAAAATTCTTTAAATCGCCAAGGTTACCATGTTTTTTTTTAACATGCCCAAAATTTCCTAATTAGCATAATTTTTAATATGTATCTATAACTGCTATCTAACTCTTTAAGATATTTACATTAATTTGAATGAGTAGACCTACTCTTGTCAGATTTAAAGCAGCTGACTCTAGGTATTATTAACTTCAAGAGAATATTAGATAGGATTTGTATATATGTATTATATTAATTTATATAAATCAAGGACTTTAGCTCAATGTACATTGAATATAATATCCATGGATAAAGTAATATTTATTCCTCTATAATAATATTTAAATAATTAATGTATTTGACAGTTGGCAATTACAAAAATACAGAAGGCTAACTACCATATGTTACAAAAATAAACAAAAAAAAAGGGTCAAAATCAGTTCATAGTTGCCCAATTCTTCCCATTTTATTCAATAACTGCTATTAATTGTTCAGACTTTAATAAGAGCAGATTTAAATTCAACCAATCAACAATCAGAACACTGATTTGGGGGGAAGAAGCAAAAAAAAAAAAAAAATGCAATGTAAATTTGTATGGTAGTGAGATAACATGGTATATATATAAAGAACTATTCAGGCCCCCGTTGACAAAATCTAATATCTATTATTCAAAAATAAGACATTTTAAGTGAAATGCTTAATAATATTTATTATTATAAACTTGAAAAGGTACAAAAAATATTTAAAATGTATTCAATAAAACAACCTCCCTTGTCGATTACTGCTTGGAGTATTTAAAAAATGATTGACATGATTTACGAACTAAGGATGCAGGTAATGGGTCCAGGACCATCGTAATTCGGTTATTTTGAAGGTTGAACTTGGCATCCAGGTCAAACTTTTTCTCGTTTCTTTTTTCCACGAAGAGCACTGCCGTACCTTAGTTATGAACGGCCAGCACGGAAGCTGTAGGAATTGCATTTTGAGATCCTCATAGATTATCCGGGGAACAGTGCTACGCGAAATATTATGTTCGGAAGCCAAATTGATGAGCTAGTATTCTTAGTTCCTATAAATCTTGGCACGGATGGCTGAGACAACTTTGTGGTACTTGCAGTCTGAAGATTTGGTGCTCACGGCCAATTTTCATGACTACCAGTCTTTTCATACCGTTTTTTTCTGGATGAATTGGCAGGAAAGTGTATCCCGAACGGCTTTCAAAGGATCTCCGGTAGCTTCCTTCGTTTTTTATGGAGCTCAATAAATATTTCTCTTCGAGCCTCCATCTTGACTTAATGGAAAATGATTTTGACTTTTCTCTTTATATGGTTGGTGGGGAGAGGGAAACATCAACTGATTGAAGAAAAATTTAGTGGCAAAAAATAAAATAAAATGAATAGATGGATGATTTACGGCGGCAAAAATGAACTTTGTCAATGGGGATCTGAATGACCCCGTAGAGAAAACTAATTGCTTGCAACTCAATCTACGAATTATATCCTTTTTATGACTACACCACCAAAGTCATTGCTTGTTAATTGCATGCATTTAAGTAATTATATGTAGGAATAGCTTAAATGATCATAAATCAATCACCTTCATATTTGTGAAATAAATTATAATCTGTTAAACATTTGCTGCAAAGTATTGTATGTAGGTTTCGGAAATATTAGTGGTAGATCGAATATCTAATGCAAGGATCTGTGAATGCAAGTGTTCCGTAGGCAGGAGGATTGTCCGGATGAATATTGTCCGCAATTATACAACATATTTATTGGTTCATTTACCGATCTGTCCTATCTACAGACGTGATTGACCATCGAAGAATCCGTAGATAGTTTTCCCATCTGCAGAAAAACTGTATAACATGTAATTGAAAAAAGTATTTATAAATTAGGAGGGCTTTTTATGGTTCTTGAAGCAGTGGTGGTGGATTTCAATCTCCCTTGAGGTCTCAAGCTTATATTGTAATCCCGCTGATTTGAAGCAGACAACTCTATATGGGGTTCATTTTTGGAGTAGCAGCATTGGTTTTTCAACACTATCTCAATGTAACGAGTTTATCCTACACAAATCCTGTGTCTCTGAGGTTCAATTCGGGGAATTATGTGGGCCCTTTTACTCTGTGGTACATTAAAATCTAAACACTTGGAATTTTTAACTTCAACACGATATAATTTATAAATTGAACAATAGAATTTCAACAACATTAATTCTATAAATAGATGTGTGTCTGAACTCCCTTAATCATTAATGTAGCCGTCATTAACTGTAATGATGGCTTCCAGGCGGTGGCGGAAGGCCTGGCTACCGCTATTGATGTAGTAATCTATAATGGCGTCCTAGTACTTGCTGACAGTGGCATTGAAGGCCTTGGTTTTTGGATGACGGACACTGGAGGCCTTCCACTCAACATGCATCTAAAAGGTGTAGTCGAAGGGGTTGGCATCAGGGGTGTGCGGGGCCAAAAGTGTAAAAAAAATAAACAACTTAAAAGACTCAATCAAAAGAGTCTTGCAACGGAGGAGAAAAGTTTCTTTAATTGCTGTTGTCTAAAGTGGCCTCTACAACTCAGAAGGCTGTTTCCGCTCATTTTTTTTATATTCTTTGAACAGTCTGCTGTAAAACCCCGAGATATCTTGCATGGGCCCACATGGACCGGACGGGATTAGCATGGCATGTTTTCTTTAACTCCCTGAGTCCATTTTGCCCTATTTCTATAACGCTTTGGACTTACTGATGTTGTAGACGGTGGTTCTGGAGACGCCCAACTGCTTGGAGTACACGAGTGAAATTCGTCGATCATGTTCAAAAGTCATTTTCTCGACTTTTACGTAAGCTAGAGAGTTAAAATTTGTTTAGTTTTGTAACTCATTGCTTATGCTTCAATATATCGAAATATTACTTTATTTCAAACTCTCATCCTTCATTAATTATTGAATTAGTAGGTGTTCAGATTTAAATGGACCGCCTGGTATTATCGACCATCTGCAAGTTGGAAAACTTTCAGTCCAGGGGCTTCTTTAGGTTCTGGGCTGAAGGAGGTATAGCCTTACCCTTAAATTAAGGAATTTTTGAAAAAAATTCACTCTGGAAGACATTTTTTTAGTGAAAAATAGGCTATCAATTTTTTTTAAGGATTTCATTTCTAAAAAAAAATTCATTCAATATGTATATATATAGTTCTATGGATGCCCCTTAAACGGATCCTTAAATGGGACTGGCCCATCCATGTATAGGACAGCTCGGTAGATAAATAACCATAAATTTAGTAAAAGTATGTGCAATTTGCCACTATTGACAATTTTACAGATGTAATTTTCTGATGTCAACATTCCAGAGGTCAATTTTCCTACACCAATCTTCCGCACACGGAAATATCCACCTAATTGATGCATCGAGTATCTAAAATGATGAATATGTGACACAAAGGAAATGTTGCACGAATATATTACAATTTATAGATTAGCAAATGCATTTCTAATTTCCTAAAATGAAGGTAATTTGTAGAAGTGAATCTGAGTACTTTAATGCATCACTAATATATAATATCTACCCACGTATCCATTAAATTTGACATGACCTGAACTTTAAAAATAAACGTTAAACAGACTTAACCCTTGAGAATTAAAATATATAAACAGATGTGTAAATAAATTTACTATTTTTGTAGAGTGAAATAAAATCTTTCACAATTAGAAAAACAGAGAGATAGAGAGAGGGAAAAAATTTATTACAAATAAATAAATAAATATATTTTTAGACATAATATTAAAGTTGATGAGTGAGCATTTTTTCGACAGTAAAAAAAACTCTCTTAAAAAATTTTACAGAAGACAAAATGATCATAAATAAATAAGATACAATCATAAATGACAAGGCAATTTTTATATATATATATATATGTAGATAAAATAAAACTTTAAAGATCTTTTCTCATTTGCAAGGCAAGAAATTAATTGCAACTCATAGAGAGGGGTTGAGTGTTTCCAGTTACTAGTAAAAAAAAAAAAAAGTAACATAGGAAACTTTAGAGATAAAATAATTTATAATGGAGAAGTCGATTGATTCTTTCTTTACAGTGCCGGAGTCTAGGATTTTTCTTGGAGGGGTGTTGAATTTATATATTTTCAAATATTTCGACTGATGTCTTATTTTTGGCTCTAATACAATATAACCTTTTTTTTTTGGAAAATAAAATATCCTTTCATATTACCAAAGGACCTTTCTTAAATAATTGTTTTGGTAATATCGAAGGACCATTTTTTAAATGTCATGTAATATTTTATTTTTATGATATTGTTCGACTCAAATATGAAATAACATTTTGTAAAGGGTGACATTTATAATTTTGCATTAAATCATCGCATAAATAATCCAAATTTTCCGTTTGACATCCCGTTTTTCCCTACTCAAAGGCAACCCCGTTGCACGGGCCCTAAAATTTACTACTATGTAATAATTTGTTTTCCACTGTTAAAAGGCGATTTACCACATTTATCATACGTGTATACGTATACATGTTTAACCAATTTACAGTGGCGTCCAAAGGGGGAGGGGTTGTATTTTTTGTCATTCAAGCAAATTACGTAGGAGAGTAAAAAATTTCATATTTGAATCTTTTTCCAAAAAAAATAATTATTTTTGTAAAGCTATAGATTATTAATTTTTTCCCAAAAAAAATTGAAATTTAATTTTTAACCCTTTTTGAATTTAATATTTGAAATTTTTGTCCAAAAAATTAAATTTTCTGGGAATACCTATCAATCAAAAAAAGTGTTTTTTTGTAAACAGCTGTGAATTTTTGAATTTTTTTTTCCCAAAAAAAATATTTTTTTGTGAATAGCTGTAAATTTTTGAAATTTTTCTATAAACAGTTTTGAACTTTTGATTTTTTTTCCAAAAAATATAATATTTGAAATTTTTTGAAAAAATTTAATTTTTATGAATAGCTGTGGATTTTGAAACTATATTAGAAAAATTAATAATTTTGGAAATTATTCAAAAAAATTCCTACAACAAAGTCCCTTTAAAAATATAATTTTGCAGATACTCTTGGCGGGAGCGTCTGCAGGGAAGGACTGTAGCCTGCCCCATTTAAGGAATTTTTGCTTATTACTGGTATTTTTTTTGTCATTCGGGCAAATTATGCAGCAGAGCAAAAAAATTCCTATTTGAATTTTTTTCTCAAAAAAATTAATTTTTGGATTTAGTGGCAAAAATCAAGTCCCTCACCCAAAATATAATCTTACAGAGACCCCTGATTTATTTTAAACTTTACACATTATAATCTCAAAACTCTTTCCATAAAAATGAAGAGGTTCTGTGATTGATTATGTCTTATTTGTAGGATTGAAAATGCCTCGGTGAATAAAATTTTGGAATCACAAATATTACTAACGTATCGTTGTCTCTCCCCAAAACCGAAATGTTGGTTGTGTTTGTTATGTATCACTTATTGATATATAGGGCTGTGGTTATGGGCGAGTGAGATCATAGGGCGATATGAAGACATATTGTACTATTGATTAAAGTTTATTTTTTAAAATCTGATGCATATTTTGTTATAATTTTATAGTTTTTCTACTATACAAATGAAAATATTTTATATTTTAAAGAACACTAGGTGGAAGCATTAATATAGAAATAGTTATACTTTCATAAGCATTTCACTAATAGCACCAATTATATTGCACAAAGGGTAGGTGCAAATTAGAGATTTTATTCGAAGGAGATGTTATCACAACAATAATTCGTCAAAGAATGAATAAAAAAAAAAAAGAGAAAAAAAACACAGGCAACAACCGTGTCTAATCTCAAAACAGTTATTTACACATACTTATTGTTCAGCTTGTGATAGGCTATCACTAGCCTCACTACACTCGTTATATTTTTTCCCCATTAAATAGTCCTAATGAGGGATACATCGATATTTCAGTCCTACGATACTAGCTATCTTTTGTTTTCTTTTCTTCTAGCTAGGATTGAAAAATATCAGAACTAAGAAAATAACGAATGAAGCTAGAAAATATGTATAATAATACGTTCAAATCACACAGCTTCTACTTATAATTTCGGTTATCTTGTCTCTTTGAAAGAGGTTATGAATAAAACTTTAGCACTCAAATGACATAGTTAGTAGTAACTAGGTAATTTCAGCTGTTGTAGTTTGGATAAAAGAGTGAAAAGGACTGCTCTTAGGATTGACAAATATTATCAGGACCAGACTGAAAGGACTGCAGTCTTTTTAGTTTTTTTAGACCCATTCAACCCTAGGTATGGCTGAATTCAAACCATGGTGGATACCAGCTGCCTTTTATGTGACTTTGGAGTGAGAAAATGAATTCATTGTTATAATGAGGTGAACCATTTATATTTAAAATATTATAATTAAGTTAATATATATTTACTTTATTCTAAACTTTTTAATCAATTTACAACCAGGATTGGCGAGATTTTAGAGGGAGATGTTAACCTTGTTTTAATCGCTAAATGTAGTATTTTCTTTACACAGATCCCTTCTTTAGATATATAGTGCCCTTTTTTGATATTTGTCAGATTTATACTTATAATGCCACAAAATGGGGCATGCTTATCAACTTTTTTGATATAAAATATGTTTCCCTGATATATTTTGCCCAAAACAAGAAACAATTATATCACAGAACCTCTTTATTTTGAGATGAAGAATTTTTGAGGTTTGAAGATGCACAGTTCTAAGAAATTTAATTGTGTGTACATGTATTATAGATGTCGCAGTGCATAACCCGTCTAAAGTGAGTGAACATTAATTGACCTCCATTGGACTATCCAACAGTGTGATAGAACTTTGTTATGATATATGTATGTCACGAAATATGTGTTAGATCGCTTTCCACTCGCTTGTTGTTAGTATTAATATTTCTTTCAGAATAATATTTTATTTAAATGTTTAGAAAACATAATCATAATAATAGTACGTTTACAAAATACATAAATAACTTTAGTTGTATATTATAGGTTGTTTTTTGTCGTACATGTTTTTCTCATATTCTTTCTTTTAATGTATGCTTTTTTTCAAATGTAAGGAAGTTAGATGAAGAAAAAACACTGTAATAAATGTATTATATGTATTCAAAAATAATAAGAATATTTTATTTCTTTTATAAAAAGGATACAATTATAATGTAGAGCTCTATGTTTTATATTCTAAAATGTAGTCCATTTCTACGCAATATTTATCTATGAAATAACGCAACCTCTCCATACTTTTTCAGCTACTTCTCTTTAGTCTTGACGTATTCTACAACATTTACATATTTATATATAATAAATAGTATTTCCCAATTCGGAAACACTAACTTAATCAAGAACTATTTACTTCATGGGTCTAATGTTGTAACACCTTTTTCTATTTTTCTATTTTTTACATACAGTTGAGGATTATTACATCTCAATATGACCTTCATTAGCCTTATTAATTATGGCCTCCATCTTAGGGACTGAAAGCAGGACCTCCTGACCAATTCCTTCTCCAAATTGTCAAAAATCCCATTTGCAGAGGTTTTCAGGGCCTCAATTTTATAGTGGCTATTGGCAGAGGGCTTGCTCTCCACATGTACCTAGAAGGCAAAGTCCAACGGGTTCACGTCTAGTGTGTATTGTGGCTAACTTGCGTTGATGTAAGATTTTGAGCAATTTTTGTCAACGAAGAAGATGTTTAGACTTAATGGCTTCCACGATCCGCTTCTTCTTCCTCACCAAAGACTTCGCACCCTCCAATTTGATGGCCCTCCTGACTATGTTCTTGGAATCTTTCAGCTCCTTGCCATGTTAAATCATGAATTTGCTAGGTGCCGCAATGACGGTCTCTTTGATCATAGCTGATGAATTGTTTAGGCTTCCTGTCCAGGTATTCTTCGGCTTTCATCCGTTTTGTACACAGTGTTGGGGTCCCCATCAGTCTGCTTGACAATGTCCTTTCTCGTAAGTCCCGCACTGATCAAAGTGGCAACTTTTACAGTATTCACTTGCTCCATAGTTGTGATATAACACAAATAACCTGGAATAGTCTTACATATTACGGGACCGATTGCATTGAGCGCAACCTCCTTCTGTTTAGGGATAAAAATGTAATAAAAGAGGGATGAACAGGGACTGGGACCAGCATCTTTTTTCAAGTTTGGTGTGTGTGGGGGGCAAATTATATCATGATAACGTCATTAGTGGCGTCTGCAGAATTTTTTTTGGGGAGGAGGTTGGGCAATTTTGACTGAAACTTTTTTTTAATTTTATAATTTTTTTAAGAGCCTAAATTTGACTAAATAATCTTTTTTAAAAAGAAGGAAAATTGATTTTTTTTTCTCGAAAATTATCCCGTTTAAAATTTTACGGACAAGATAAATTTTTATAGGATCAGAACAATAAAAAATTCCATAAAAATAGGAAAGGGGGAGGGGGCGAATGAGTCCTTGCTCCTACATTGTAACGACATTTTTTAGAAACTAAAAGCACCCAATAGAAGTACATAGTCCACTGTAGCTGCATCGGTTGTAGTGGCAATAGGCCAGCCATGACCAGAACTAGATCTATATCCAAGGACCGTGACCAGGAGTTTACTTATCGGGTTGACAATTTTGTACATTTAGTTCTGAATTTCTTTCATGATGTTTGTTTTATACATAGGTTGAAGCACGGGCAGTGGGATGTATTTGCAAGTGGGAGAACAAAATTATATAATTATGACGTCATCAGGTGAGCATTTTTTGGAGGGCAGGGCTGATGAGCATTTTTGACAATTTTGACAGAAAGTTATTTCTTTTATTAATACCAGACATATATACATAGTTCAAATGTCCACGGTTATTTAACACATTATAAATATGTTATTTTAATGGATTAAAATAAAATGATAGAATAATTCAATAGATGGTAAATAAAATGACGAATTAAATAAGGCATTATGAGTTTCACAATGTGCATATAAATTAAATTTTTAATGTGTATGTGGGATTGCTTTTTTGTTTCATCATCCATTTCAATATACTCATTTAATTACTACTAAAAAAATATATATATTTGTTCCAAGGTAAAAACATAGTTATTGGTTGACTATCATAATACCCTTAGCTCAAAGACCATGCTTCCAAAATGCTCCTAAATTGAATTTCAACATGACTGATTATTGTTAAAAACTTAATTGTAACTCACTTCTATAAAATTTTCATCTATCCACGTATTTAAACGTTATATTGTTGTTAGAGGCTATAATAATTAGTGGCATGAAAATCGAGTGTAGTTTGGATATGTTAAAAAAAGAACGGGAAATCAATATGGTAACTCTGACAATTTGAAGAATACTTTGAAGGAGAGCAGCTTAGCTGTATAACGTTTCATTAAACAGCTATAAACAGCTGAGACGATGTAAAGGAAATAAACAATGACATGGGTAACAATTACTCCGATTCTACTCTCTGTCTTTTATGAGCACAACAAATTTTCAATCCAGATGGGTATCTAATTATATATGTTGTAGAATAGGAAGTTCACCCTTAAGAACGGCAAAAAAATATACGGGCGAGCTAAAATATACAATCCATTTTTATGACTAATTTGATCAGTTATATAAACCCTGTGAATTTTTTTTAGCCAGCCTGTTGTTTTGGAATTGGTAATCTGAAGTATGAATTTTTCCCCCTTAGCACGTGTCACTGTTATTTACCTCCTGTACTTTTTTTTCAGTTACATTCAATCATATTCAAAGCATGATAGAACATTCGTAAGTGTTTGTATCCTTTTCTCCTTCCTCTCTTGTCACAGATGATTGTAGCTGATCTAATCAAACGTCATGAGTATTTTTCGAAAATATTTTTCAAACTATCAGGGTTCCATGTTGACTTTTTGGTTTATTTTTGTTTAACATGCCACTTTTACATATACAGGATTTTTAGCAGTACTAATTGTGATCGTTAATGGTTGTTGGGTATTTACTCTACAACTTAATTGGTTACAACTAATTCATGACAAGATTTTACAAAAAACTTTTTACAGGATTTAAAAGATTATTTGTCATTAAGGCTGTATTATTCCGAATTTTCTTTTAACAGCATCAAATAAAGCAAGGAAAAAATTAGTAGCAGTAGAAGTAGAAGATGTTTTTTTTATTTTTTTTTTGTTTCAAATCTCAAATAATAAAAATGTAGACTGGGAACGGTTTCCTCATTTCATATATACCCATATTTCCATTCTTCTCTCCATTTACCATTTTTAAAACATTATAATATTTTAACCCCCTAAAGCACTTAAATCAAAAAATTAAACTTGAATAAATATCTGCTTATATAAGAGGAAGAAAAAATTATCATTTTAAAACGATTAATGTGAAAATATTATAGGTTTTATAGATTTTTTTTTCTCCCCTTCTTTCTCAAATAAGAGGAGTCGTGAAGTTATAATTAGAAGGTTCAAACATTTATTGTATATACAAAATACATTTCTTCTCTCTAAATACATGAGGGGTTTCTATTCAAAATGATGAGGGTTTTTTTTTTTATCTAATGTATGTATATATACATAAACTTACTATATATAATGTTTCTTTCAAAAAAGTGTGTTGTTTTATCATTCTCTTGTGAATTATGAGATATGAAGCCTATAATTTTTGTAAAGTGTCATAATAAGTAGTAGAGAAAATAATGAAAGCAATAAAAAGTAAATACATAGTTATAGCTTTTGGGTAACACTCACTCACTCACTCACTCACTCACTCAGTGGTAATAGTGGTGGCTGCTGCCATCGCAGCTTGAATCGAAGGAGTAAATAAGTCCATGCTCATATATTACAACTTCACCTTATTTCCTTCCTACCCTCTCGTCCCCAAACCCATTTTAAGATACATACATAGTATAATTTAGCACATAAATAAACCCTCCTCGGGTATTTATGATCACTTGAAGGTGTGGAAGAATTGTTTTACATTTATGAGCTACGATACCAAATCCAAGACAGTCAAGAGCAACTTCTCAACACCAACAAATATTCAAAGTGTGTTTAAAAGCTACGTTTTGGTATTTGTTTTAAAAATAACAGGTGTTTTGAGTGAACATAAAAACAATCTTGAACAAAAATCAGGCAGAGGAGAAAATCCGAATCTATTCTTTTTTACTTCATAAATTAAACACGGCCTTAAAAGTCCTGGACTTTAGACATAGATGGCGTTATTCACCTCCTTTTCAGATAGTACTAACATTCAAAAGACAGCTGTTGAAACTATATGATAATTTGTTCTTTAGTTTGTGAGTTATTTTGCTAAGTATGACGCCACTTTTGTTAGTTCTAAAACAATGGATCAAAATCAATTTCTTTTTTTCATTTGACACTGGTTTTTGAAGGGCAAAAATATAACATTCAAGCCAAGCAATGGCTTGAAAATTATTATCGGAACTCAGCTTCATAAACACAATCAAATAAATTATATAAATAATATTAATAATTTAAAAAAAAAAAACAATTTTGAACGAAAAGAAACGTAATTCTAATGTTACTTTTTATTTCAAGTGTTACATTCAATCAGCCTAATATTTTTTACCCATATTTACGTTCATTATAGGCTTTGTATTCAAATTGTTGGAATGAGTTAAAATAACCAAGGATTTTAGCAATAACTTTGAACTTTTATTTGATTTAAGAGAAGTTAATGGCCCAGGTTTTCAAAAGGAAAGTCTTTCAAATAAAATATATCCATTTATAATTCTTCAATTGTGAAGATCAACTTAGGTCCTTTAAAAGCAATTTGTAGGTCCTCTAGAGGACTAAAATTGATCTTCACAATTGAGGAATTATAAATGGAAATATTTTATATCTAATATAAAAAATCGCAAAATGAGAAGAATATACAGCACTATGCAAGGAATTTGAATAATTCCAAACACACTGATATGCAAAATCCGTAGAGTTTGAAATCGTGATATACGGGGACTTTCCCTGTATTTTGATAATATAATTTCCGCTTTGGGTATAGTATCTGGAGTGTATGCTGAGTGGAGATACACTTTAAAAAAATTGGAATGGATTTTACGAAGAAACAAAAATTTATATCCTTCGAACACCCCTGAATATATGCAGGTCCTGATAAATCTAGAATCTATATTTGACCTAACGGTGTTATACATCTAATATTTTATTTACTGTGGTGACACTAAAGGTTGCTATTATCCAGATAATTATTGATTTAATCCTGGATTCGTGTATTAATTGAACTCGAAAAAAAAACCGCAAAAAAAACTTAACTTTAATTAGGCCCACAATTTACTAAAAATTACTCAGACTCGCCTTAAATATTGTTGAAAATTTCGAACTTTGAAGTCAAATAATTAAAACAAATTGGAAATCGGGAGAGCACAAACTGCCACCTAGTGTCATTTTTCCAAAATCAAGTATAATTTCTTCTCTTTCTTAAAGTCGAAAATGTGCAATGTTAAACTATAGGAAATTCAATCTCAATATGTTCAAAAGTGATGATTGATCAAGCGTTTTTGGCCTTTTCTGTGACTTTGACGTTTAGTTTTGACGTCTATATTTTTTTTTATATAAAGCATCTATATTAAACCTAAATAATGGCTCCAAATGAAGCTAATTTGACCTTTGACATTTACCACTCAAGATGTAATGGACACTTACTTTGACCGTTTATAATATTCGAAACAAATTAGATCAAAATCAATTTTAATTTTTGCCTTAATCCTGATAACTAACAAAAAAAACAGAGGCAAAAAAATTAATCTCCGTTTCAACTTTGCTGGTAAAACGATAAAGGAGAAACTATAAGATCTATTATGAGAAAATTTCTCAAAAACTCGACCTTTAAAATTGGTATATTTTCCTATAACGAGCTCAACTCGAATCAGGGGCGTCTGTAGGGATATATTTTGAGTGGGTTCTGGGGTTTTAGATTTTTTTTGAAAAAAATATCGAAAAATAAAAATTTGAAAAAAATCAAAAATCCATAGCTTTTGACAGAAAATTTTAAAAATTAAATTTTTTCGAAAAAAACAAAATTTAAATTTCAAATATTAAATTTTTTGGAAAAAAATTTCAAAAATTGGTACACTTACAAAAAATTTCAAAAATTACATTTTTTGGGAAATTTTTTCTAAAATTATTTACAAAAAAAAATAAAATTCAAAAATACAAAGTTACCAATAAAGTTTAAAGATGAAATTTCAAATATAAATTTTTTTGAAACAAATTTCAAAAATCTATAGCTATTCACAAAAAATTTCAATAATCCACAGCTGTTCACAAAAAACTTCAGATGTTTAATTTTTTTTTGAAAAAATTTAACATATTTATTGCTTTTCTAATAAAAAATTGCATTTTTTTGGAATAAAATTTGTTAAATTAAATGAAAATTTTAATATACAGCCTCTCAAGCTATTACCTTGTTACAAAGTATTTTATAGAGTAAAAATTGCTTTAATATGAATTTGACTGTATCTACAAGTATATATAAATGTGTTTTAGCATTATCTAATGATGGAATAAAAAGCTTTCAAGTCATCTATTGAAAAATAGAAACACATGTGTCATTTACAATTAATAGATTGATTGACGACGTTTACTTATATGTATTTTGTGTGAGTTCCTAGAATAAAGACACATGTTTTTTTTTTTGTGTTTTTAACAGGTAAATGTTATCGCCTTTTTTTTATAACTTAATAAGTTCGTCCATCCAGGCGGATAATCAATTTTCTATACATAGATTTGAACATACATATAAATGATTCATTAATGGAGTCGTAAATATGTTGTTTCTTTCAATTGCCATCAGTGGAATGGAATCATTTTACATCTACAACAATGTATGTGGAAATCAAATATTAATTTGGAATATCTCTAATCTAGAAGCTGACAATTTGAAGTTTGGCTGGAAATAGAGGATGTATGATGAACATAAGAAGCAAGGGATGGGCTGTAGACCCCTCTGCTCCTCAAAAAAAAAAAAAAGGAAATTTGACTTTTTACTAGAAATATTTTTCGTCATACGGGCAAATTATGCAGCAGAGTAAACATTTAAAATTTTACCAAGCCCCCCCCAATTAAATTATATATACCGGTAGTTGCATTAATACGCGGACTATTTGTGGTAAATAATTAAATGTGTAATAAAATTCGTATGACGTATTTTTTTTGAGAATTATATAATAGAGAATTTATTCTGGTATAAAATTTAATATAATTACTGATTATAACCGCCATCAGCTGCTATGACCCCCTCCAAGCGCCCGTGGAAGGCCTTGCACACATTGATGATGTACTGGTCTTCCATGGCTACCCATTGCTCATTGACGCTGGCCTTCAATGAGTCCAAATTCGGGTGGTGGGTAGCACAGGCCTTCTTCTCAATTTGCCACCACACACTGTAGTCAAGGGGATTCAAATCAGGTGATTGAGGTGGCCAAATGTTTCTTTCCAGAATGACATGTTGGCAACGGCCAATCCTGAGTCATTGCAGAGATATGGGAAGCGCCTTCAGATATTTTCCCTCCTTGACAGGCTTCTTGGCCTCGTCATTCATCGTAAACGAATTTGTTTGATGCGAGTAAGAAAAACAAAAACAAAGCCAAAAGATTTACTGAGTTACTTGTGGTGGAGTTTTTGATTTTTGGTCACGGAACCTCCAGATATAAGGGTTTAAAAATTAGTCCGCATATTTATGCAACTACCGCTATTTATTTATAATCCTGCAGAAGCCCCTGATAAAGACCAAAAAACATTTTGTTTTACATATATATTTATGTAGATCATTAAAGCTTTAAAACAAAGTGACAAACAGCGCCTGTTAGCTTTAATATATTCGTGGGCTTATTTAAATTTTGTTTCTTACTGCAAAATATATTTTTTTACAATACGACAGTCATTGTAACTAATGCCCTATGCAATTTTTATTTTCCTTTATGGTGTTGTATTTGACAACCCTAGCGGACAACAAAACCGTGTCTCTCTAACAATATTGAAATTCGTTTAGCACTTACTGTATGATTTAGTAAAGAATGATTTAACTCATTCTAAATTATTAAATACACTTAAGGTCGTCTTAGATACGTCTGTAGGGAGGGGGGTTGTGTCTCCCTTAAAGAAGATTTTTTTTTTGGATCATCAAAAATTTTCACTCTGGAAGAAAAAAATTTTATGAAAAAAATTAATTTTTTTAAGAATTTCTTTTTTTTTAAATTTGGCCATTCGACCAAATTAGGGTTATTTTTTTATTATTTTTTTTTTTTGCAATTATAAAGGCTGTACTTGTAATCTTACTTCTATTTTAACCAGTAAATTGATATTCATTCTATTTTACCTATTAGGGTGACCTTTGATTTTCAAAAAGTTATGGTTTGTGATGTGTTTGAGACTTAACCTTTAGAATATCTCTTCAAAATTTGGCGAGGAGTAGACAATATTTTGTTTTGACACATTTGGATGACATATATTAGATTATTTTCAGTTGATTGTGTAACAAATTTGAATAATTTATATTTTTTCCAATATAGGTTTTAATCTCATAGACAGGGGTTCTATGGTTGACTCGGCAATTATTAGGTACTTGCAATATGTTCTAAAAGTTTTTTTCTCATTTATAGTCATTGCAATTGGGGAAGAATGGTATGGCTTCTTTTACAAAAACATTTTTGTGAGCTGATCTTCAATTAATATGAATTTTAAGACAATTTTTATCGTCATTGTTATGTAAGGGTATAACTTTTCTTGTCATACATATTTTATTGATCTTTGGTATTCTTGCTTTGTCATAGAAACGTTGAATCGGATTCATAGCACATTGAGCTGCTTCATATTTCACTTCTTCTCTCACTGAAGAGAAAATATCAATCTTAAAGTGTTTAACGTTTGCTAAATAATATAACAAAAAATTTTAAAGCTTGGTGATTTTGATCCCTTAAGATGTACACATGCTCTTTACAAAGACACTCTAATAAAATTTATTGTGAATTATCACTTAGAAATTTCCATTATGTACTAACTGATTATTAGATCACGGATGGCAATAGTTGTTTATTATTTAAAAATTTTGAAAAAGAGAATACAAAGAACAAATAATCTGAATGGCCCTGTATATAAACATGATCAAAAATTATTTCTTAATAATTTTTTTTTATTAAAATGAGTTATGTAAAAAGACGAATATAAAGGGGTGGCAATCTTTGCTCATTGCCCCCTCTATGAAAGTTGAGCCAGGTTGACACTGGGTAGGTATATATGCATATGTTATTTCGTGTCATTTGTTACTAACATTGACATTGAGAGGAAAGGAGTTATGTTTTTCATTTTTTTTCATTTGGGTAGTCATGAAATAAATAGAAACAGCAATGCAAATAATATAATTATTTGTTTAGGAATAATGACACGCGTAAAACAAATCATTTGCATTTACATATACATATGATTTGCAAATCCAACAGCCTCGTTGTTTTTGTACGTACATGTATATTGGTATATTGTATACTTACATATAATTTATCAAATAAACACATTTATAAACAGTTTGCGTCCCCTCGTAGTAGTTACTAGTACAATAACAAGCCTATAGACTTACAAACAAAAATACAATGGCCCTTTTCTGCTTCAAATAATAAAATACACACAACCGTCTCTGGATTAATAAATTACTCTTTTAGTACTTCGTAAATAATCCTTTCTTGTTATCAAACTTGTAAGTTTGATTCTTTTTATGTCAAGGACAGATTTAATCAAGACAAAAGTTTTATTCTTCACTTTTTATTATAGTAGTCCCTAGTTTTATATTTATGTGTACAAATAAACATTCAAGAATGGATCTACAGAAAAAACTAATTTACTTAGTACATCATTCAGTCGTTGTTTTCTACCGCAATTTAATCCATGCTCTGTTCATACATATATACAGGGTGGGGATTTTAAATCTGGAAAATTTAAGAATAAAGTATATATTCATTTATTTATCAAAATTAATTCAGCAATTCACAAATCTTCTGCAATTATATGACGGGGTTCATCATAGTGAAGTCAATCACTCAAATCAACCACCTCCATATTTAACTACAGTCTCCAACCTGGTGCAGGTCTAAATGAGATTCTCCTTGTCCATGTTGTCCACTGGAGTAGAAGACCGCAAGGAGTGAATACTGATATTCTCTCTCTGACTCACTGTAGTCTAAGGGGTTCAGATACAGGAAGCTAGGAGTCCATAACATAATGCTTAAATTGACGAGGGTATGTGATCTGATCCTCTCAGATTTGGATAATTTTTGGCACACAAGCTCAAATTTATAAGTAAATTAAGTGTGCCAAATTTCAGCACATAATTCTGAGTCGTTCATGAGATATAGATACTCTTATCAGTGCGTTTTTGAACCAAAGTTTTCAATTTAGCTGTAATGTTTTATAATTGGACGCTACTTGTTTCTTTAAATTTTTTGATAAAATCTCAAAAGGGGCTAGCAACACCATTGTGACAACAGCAGCAACAAGAGTGAAAGGACTTCAGTTCCAAGTCTAAGCAAAGAATGAACAAACTATTTTAATAGTATGATCAACTTTATAAAAAAGTGATATACTATAAAGTACTCGTGTTTTTTTTTGTCAGCTTCTAATCAATTTTATTAATTACGTAGTTCAGTTTTCATTTGTCAGTCTATTTCAGTCACAGATTTCAGATATAAACAAATACGTAAAATTGACCAAATTTCCCAGGAAAACTTTGCTTAACTTTGAGATCACACCCTGGGAACTATGATGTAAAAACCACCACGATATTCGGCAGAGTGATACCACTTGATATGTAGAACATGTTCCCATAAGAGGTGTGCATTTTTTACATTCTCGATCAAGTAATAGTTAGTTATTTTCAGATTTTTTCAAAAGAAAATTAAAGTAATAAGAAAAATTAAATATGCTACTTTTGACTTCATTTTTGAAATACTTAATTATAATTATATGCTGAAATTTAGCATACTTAATCTACCCAGGATTTTGAGCTCGTGTCGCAAAAATCATCCAAATCTGGGAGGATCGTATGACATTTTTTTTTTTTTTTTTGGTCGATTAGACATGGAATGAACCCATAAAGTTCTTTAAAATGTTGATTTTCCGGAATAAATCCGGTTCCAATTACCCAATTTCGACAAATTGTAGTAATTTAAAATTTATATCCATTTAAGCTCTCCAGCATCCATATTCAAGGAGTTATTTGCATCCTCAGGCGTGTAGCCGGCTCGGAGGCACACTATAATGTGCGTGCGGCGTTTTTATATAGAGAACATATCAAGGATTTTGTATTTTATCAATATGAATTTTTGTCAGTTAAATCTGATGAGTAGACTTTTGTAAACATAGATCCCAGATTTGTCAAGATATTGAGATCTAAACATCTACCGGATTGAAAATCCCAACCCTGTAAATATATACAAATTTAACAAGCTCATTTTTTTTTCTCTCTCTTTTTTTTATTTATATGTATGTAATTTAAAGACATGCCCAAGAAACACAAAAACAAATAATATGAGAAATAGATAAGCAATCTTAAAGAGAGCTACAAAATATTCATCCTCGTGCTTATTTAAAAAGAGTATCTAAGATCGTTGAACTTGATTCATTCATGATGTTATATGTACCTACATATGTCTGTGTATACAATTATGTTTGTATATTGTCTACATAAATATGTAGATAGGAGTAGGAAATATGGTAGTTTCGATTTTTGCCATGTTTTTTTTTTTTTTTTTTTTTTCATGTTAATAATTATTTGGGCTGTAAACAGAATTGTGGAGTGGAATGAATCTTTTTTTTGGAACTCAGACTGGACTTATGTGAATATTTCGAATTCAAATCCAATTCTGACTTCAAATTTTTTAATTGATTCGCCTTCGACTCTAACCCTGACTCCAGGATTTTGAACTTATTCTACTCCAACACTAACTATTTGACTCCAATTCCGAATGTGATTTTTTGGAAATTTTCGACTCCAACACCAACTTTTTGAAATTATTTGATTTTAACTCGAACTGTGACTCTGAATCCATCAATTTTAATGTATACAAATCCAAGTAACCAATTTTTACTTGAATATAGATTATTTTTCAGTCTAATGATTGTATTCATATTTTAAATGTTATGTTACGTTAATTTGAAAGTTATCTAGTTTTCTTAGTTATAAAATTGGTTAGCTCTGATATTTATATATTAGTCCATATACTTTATTATCTTAAGAAACTTAAAACTATGTAGAATTCTATGCCTCCGGCTCTGATTTCGACTCTAACTTTGTAAACGGTAATATTTAGAATCCTATAAATAATACTAAAATATGTATGTACTTTAAAAAATATGTTGGTAATACTAGTGGGTACAAGTGTCAAACTTTTCGAGCTCTGCGTTGAGTCCAGATAGTACTGGAAAAAATTAGCCCTTTCGGTCGAGAATCAGTTTCCACATTTATAATTTGATTTCTCCTTTTTACATAATACATAAACTTTTATTTTAATCAGAAAGTCCAGCGTTGATATACGCTAGTTTTTTACTGTTCTCTTGACTGTTAATAAAAATTTGACTTATCATTCGGGAAAAGAGTGAAATTATACATATAATCAGCTCAAAAGATCCTAAAAATAATTGAGTCCTGAGATGCAGGAAGCACAAGTATATATTTGACAACAAACATACTTTTTGAATAAATACCCATATTAAATTCTTATATCATTCCCCATATTTAATAAATAAATACATATATCTAATGTTGAAATATTATTGAAAGAGAACACAGGGATTCACTTCCTTATTTTGCAAGACGAAAACATTAAAAAGGCGAATCCTCCTATTACCATTTTCAAAAAAACGTATGCTTTAGTATACTCAACTATTTTTTGAGTTTGAGTATTACTGGAATTCGACACTATTTAATACAAACGGTAGATTTAGAGAGGTCTACATAATTTATAGCCACTTGAATGATTCTAGATCTTTGCAAATAAGATAACTTTATTATTACATAGATCCTCAAATTTAAAAGAATGAGCGTATAAATTTATAATATGTACACGCCCATATTCGTATGATAAGTAAATAAATAAAAAAAAATGCATGGAAGTTTATTCTTAAGCTCGTTACGTAAAAAAACCTCCACTTTAATGTTCATAGCTCTTCAGTCAATTATGAAAGTACATTATTGTACATCTTATCAAAATTAAAGAATAGAAAGTTATTTGGACACCTAGAATTAGTTGTTGTAAAAAACTAATTACACAAACTCCTAAACGCGAAAAAGTTACTTTTTGGATGGAGTTATGAATGAAATTTATTTAAAGAAAATGCATGAAATTCAATACTTAAAGCTATAGTCAATAACACAGACATACTGTTTCATCAAAAAACAATCTGGAACAAAAATCAAGAAAAGGCAATATCCCAATTAATTATATACTTCATATATACACATATCCTAATATTTCATAGAGATATTTTAGTCAATTTTAGGCCTATTATTCAAATTTGTGGGATTAGATCAGACACCCCAGAATTGTAGCTATATCTTACTACCTTGTAGTTACCTTGTTACTTACTATAATTTATTTAAAAAAAAAAAAAAAAACGACAATAAAGAATGAGCAAATTTAAAAAAAAACCACCATAAATATCTACAAGGTGGCATAGATGTACTATTAACCAATAATAAACCCAAGATGGCGCTACTATCTGAGGATATGTAAACAATCTACAAATAAGTAAATAACGCTCCTTCCCCGTTTAAAAAAAAATATTGCCTTGTAAAAAAAATGTCATTTAATTAATTTACTTTTATAAAAAAGGTCATTAAATTTATGAGCTCTAAATCCAGGAGGGTATTGCTTTATTGATGCTCTGAAATTAGGTAATGGAGGTAATAATAGAGGCTGCCAGTTTGGACTTTGGTGAGAAAAAATAAAATATGACAGACAAACGAACTAATATTGTGTTTTTTTTTTGTTTTTTTTGTATTTGTAGATCATTAAAGCTGCAAAACAAAGTGGCGAAATGCGCCTGATACGTTAAATATATTCCTTGAGTTTTTGAAATCTTGTGTCCCACTGTTGAAGCCACAATATCATTTAGTTTTGTGTCGATCTTTATTTAAGATATTGAAGACTGCTGTTCTGTCCAGCTCAATCCTATTACCTTTAGTACTTGATGACGTCACAGAGCTTCATTTATACTTCTTTTAATCAGTTCGTGTACTGCCAGTCCGAAGGCCGGCTCCTATGACTGGACTGGACTGAACTAAATAAACAAGCACTGACACAGCACTATTAAAAGGGTGAATTCATAGAGGCTGCGAATTTTCTTGTGCCCCAATTATGATTGGGGTAAAAAGGTTGCGGACAAAAACGTTTGGGTAATATTGTTGCGTTGTAAAATCATTGTGTACGTTATCATTGGGAGACAAAATGGTCGTAGAGAATCTAATCGTGAAGCAATTTCATTGTAATTAATATGATTGTGAGTAATTTCATTGCAAGACAATCTGATCATGTGTAATTTTATTGCAATTATATTATATTGGAGCAATCCAACTATCGAATAAATAAAAAATCATTCAATCTCAGCCATTTCCCCTAGTATCATGAACCCCTTCTAAAATCCAAAAATACAATCCCATCCTAAGGTTGTACAGGTTAATTACTAGACCTCTAGGAAGTTTAAACTTCACCGCCACCGTATTTCAAAGCATGAACAGCTCCTTCTAGTATGCTATAATACACCTTGGCTCATGGGTTGTAAAGCTGAATTGCTAGCCTCCGAGGCAAGTTAATTTTCTTTGCAGCCGCTTGCCTGAGTATCACTGGTGAACCAGTGATACACATTTGGGACGGAGTCCATTTTAGGATATTAGATGAAGACATTTTTGCTCAGAGAAGGAAGAACTTAACCTGTATTGTTTTCCAGGAGTTCACATACACAACTTGTGAGCCGGTGTATTATAACATATTAGAAAGGGTCCTTGTTGCTTTGAAACGCGGCAACGGTGGTGTTTAAGCTAGCGAGGGAAAAAGTGTTGCTATAAGCACAACTTTCTACAAATATTGAAATTCGTTATGTCATTTGATAATTGCTCTGTAGAGAATGATTTGTCCCATTCAAAACGTTAAGTAACTTAGGTTCTACATAGAGAAATGTAATTAACATGTTTTAACAGTTTTAGATATTTATTAATTAGGGATATCTACTTTTATTGCAATTATAAAGGTTGTACTGAGTAATCTTGCTTCTATTTTAATCCGCATACAGATATTAAAAAATTATATATCTATATTATAGGTTATTAACATTTAATTTAACAAGTGGTGCTTAAATACGAATATTATACATATATGTAATTACTCGAATAATCGTAAAACTATATTGGTTACTTACTTATGTACATAAAAGATATTAATTTAAACACTTTAAACAAATGTTTATCAAACATACCAATCTCGAAGAGTATAATTTATTATAAAAATGGTTATATACGAGGTTGTGCCCGGCTCAGGTTCAGCGGTTCTATCAGTCCCGGTCTCAGTTCCTTCATTTCAAAGGTTACGGTTCCGGTTTCCAGTCAGTGTTCTTTTTTATAGAGGCTCAGTTTGGTAACAGACACTTAAAACAAGAAAAATCTGTAGAAAATTCGTGCCTAAGAAATGATATCAGATACAAATAGGGCCGGAGCTACCTTATACGCAGAGTGTGTTGTTCCCCAAGTTCAAGTAGGGGTCCCAAAAACTAAGGCTGTAAGGAGAGGCTAGGGGACAGAAGAAGAATGAGGATTGCTTTCAGTCTGCACATACAAATGTACATGCTTCGGAAAAAGGGGGCCTCAGATAAACATGTATTAGTGCCTTGTCATAGTAAAGGTTAGGATACCTAAGAAATATTATAGTTATCATATTATGAGGGATCGTCAAGCTTAGACGTGGACCTGGAGCCGTAATATACCCCACCCTTCCCTATTTTATTTGGTGCCTATAACCACTTTTCCAGAACCATAATAAGCCCTTAGCTATTTGGAACTCAGATACAGCTGTATGACCCTGGCGACGGAAAAAAATCATTGGGAAATGCAGGAATTTCACAAAAAATAACTCAGAAAATTATTGACTTATTAATCAAAGGTAATTTATTTTTAGGATATATATTGTATTTTCTTTATATATTCTACATATAAAGGAACAAAAACACAAGATCCGAGAATGGTAAGAAATATGTTGTGGTTTCGATTCAACTTTGTTTGTTCAGAACCGCTAGACCAATAATTGAACGCATTCCTAATTCTAATTTCAATGGAATATAAGTGTCAATACGTAAACTATGTTTACAATCAATATTTTTTGTTATATATACAATATATATGTATATCCCAGTTTCTTCTCAACACCATCTTCCACCATTAAATATCCACAAAAAGAAATAAAACAATTCAATAAATTATTATGATTAAATCATTCATTATGTGAGTAAGGTTGAACCCAATTAATTTTACAAACGGCATTAACAGTTTATGTTTATATTTCGTTATGTCGAACAAAGAAGAAAATATACTCTCATAGCAATTATTTAACTCTAATTTACGACTTCGTATTAATGAAGGAAATTAATTTTCCACAAATTTTGTAGGAATCCTGCAACAAATATACACAAAAATCTCATACTAAATGGAGGAAATAATTTTAATAAATTATACACAATAATATTTGACGTACTAGTGTTGTATTCGAGTCATTAATTTCGAGTTTGAGTTCTTGTTAGAAACCGATTTTCGAGCTTTAGAGAATATGCACATATTATCTAAAGAGGTCTCTCCTTTTCAGGTTATGGAGAAGGGCATGACAACGCTGGAGCTGGTTCTAGTGAATTTTTCAATGTCAATAACGGACACTCCAATATTGTCAAACTCTTCCCTTCGGCATTGTTGACGGCATTCTAGATGCTGTCTTCAGAAACATTGAATTCTCTAGCATGCTCTTGCATGAATTTCTTTGGGCTGTTCTGGGAAGCCTCTTTGATGTCATCTGATTTGTGTCCCCTATCTTTTATACTTATAAAGAGATTCTTTAAGAAATTATTCAAAAAAAATACGCACCCTCCATTTTGAGAAATACTACTTTAGTGGAGATCGATGTGTGTCTTCTATTTACAATTATAATTGCCATCAAATCAGTGGCGCCGGAACCATAGGGACCAAGAGGCCATTGACACCCCCCTCCCGCGTTTGAAGAATTTTTTTATAGTTATTCAATTAAAAAATTTCCTCTTGGGCAATTTTTAAAAAAATCATCTGCTTTAGATCGTATTTTTATGATATAATCCGTACCAACATACGTCCAACACCTAAAATGTCTGATAAACAAAACTCCAATATTAGAAATTTTAAAAATAGGCTTAAAAAGTAATAACCCCATTCAAATAAGTTTATTAATATGTAAACCTTCAAAATTAAGGCCTTTATATTAAATTGATCGGGATTTGATTGTACAGGGGCGTCCGCAAGGGTGGAGGCTGGAAGGGATGTAGTCCTACCTCGTCCAATGATGATTTAAAAAAAAAAAAAACCACACAAAAAGGTAATGCTGCGGACGCCCATCTTGTGTGATACTTGACTTAATTAATTAGTTATTACATAGTGATGTTTTTAAATATATTTAAATAAGTATACATATATTGGAATAATTTCATTGCATGGATTATTTTTTGTCCAGAAACCCTGCAAGCTGCCCCGAGACCTGACATCTCGTTGCCCAACCTAGTCCAAAGCCAGATTTTTCTACCCTGTCTTGTCATGCCCATAAAATGCTTCCCTTATGACATCACCAATATATAATTTACCCCCCACCTCCTGGCGCTGGTGCATCGAAAGGCAGTCAATAAAATATTCTTAAGAAGAATGAACACAACCAATTTTTGTTTACGAGCAATTATCTGATAGAAAATTAGCTCGTAGCATAAGTCGAGATGGGAGGAATCTTTGACCCAGATTCAAAGTACTCGGGTACGGTACTAGTTAACTTGCATTGTTTCAAAATATCCGAGAATCAAACCGACTTCGGGTATTCAAACTTTTCTAGATCTTAAAAAAAAAATACCAGGGGATTTTCTGTATTTCTGCGTATAGTAAACCCATTCAATCTTGGGGATCACGTATAGGATCACAAAATATTCTCAAACGAAGAGATGTTAAGAATCAAAATGATAAATAACTCGTGAAATACCTAGATTAATATGGGTGCATACTGTATCAAAACTGTAGAAGTTATATTTTTTTTAATTTGAAAATATCCTACACGAATAAAACCTTTAAAATAAATTGGAGAGAAAATGGTTAACAAGGATAGGACGGGTCTTGAATCCGGATACGGTACAGTAAATTTTGTATTATCCAGGATCCTAATTGGCTTCGGGTGTCTTAAAAAAAGCTCATGGATTTTTCAGATCTTAAAAAGCATATATAGTATTACTTTTTTGTATATTCCAGTTTAAAAAAAGATATTTATATCGAACGTAG
Organism: Lepeophtheirus salmonis; assembly: GCF_016086655.4. Classification (NCBI taxonomy): domain Eukaryota; kingdom Metazoa; phylum Arthropoda; class Copepoda; order Siphonostomatoida; family Caligidae; genus Lepeophtheirus; species Lepeophtheirus salmonis. The sequence continues at coordinate 38,272,472 of NC_052137.2, forward strand.
CATCTCTATATTTCTTGATGAGTGTTTGTGGCGACATCTATATACATAAACAGTTTTATCACCTGGTTGTATAAATGTTATTATTACAATAATTCTTATAATAACTGACAATTATGTTCAAATATTATTATAGATGGGTTTATTCATGTTTTCGGGATCGGTAATAAATAAAAATGCTTATGTCCAAACTTTGGGTAAAATAATCATAAAATACGAGACAATTATGCGTCTAATTTTGGTTTCGGATGTAGATTCGAAAGTTTGGGTACACGAAGTTTACTCAAATATTTTCCCCTAAAGATCTGAACAGATCCGGGTTTCGAGAAAATGTGGATTCCCTCTATCTTTAAATATAACAAATGATTGTTTATCAATATTGAAAGGACTCGTCAAAACTATCATTAATAACAATAAACCATTTCTATAAAATAAGCAATTTGACAGAAAATCAGGGACTTTACAAAATATGTATTTAGTAATAAATGAAGTAAATTTTATTTTCAACTATTTATGTCGAGAGAGTGAATAAACCGTTTATAACTCATGTCTTTATAATAAGAAATTTAATATTTAGTATTATATTTTATTTCCGTGCGTAATGATTTATATTTCTAGAAAACTACTTTTCTTCCCGCTTTTTGAATATATTAAAACATTTCCCCTTTATAAACAATTTAAAGCAAAAAAATGTATACATATTTATATAATTCTAGGTGGGGGTAGAATATTGTACACACAAAATCTTGATATCTGACTGACTGCCCGTGCCATATCTAAAATACTGTTATTATTAAGAAGGTTTTTGTGTGTTTATTTCTTTGGAGTATCTAAAATATTTATACAGGTGAGGAAAAATGAATTATTAGCTTTTAGAAATATGCAGATATGTAAACAATTCCTGGTCTACATCTTTAAACCTGTGCTTTTTCATAGAGTCACACAGGTATTTCAATTAATTTTGGAACTGTGATGAATTAGGGGGAGGTGGGGAAATAGAAGAAAATACTTCATTACTACAATATTGTCTCCTTCTCAGGGGTTTGCAAATGTAGTGTTGTGTCGCTCGTTATTTAAGACCGAAGACCCCAGTCCAGTCCGATTTGTTAGTCCCCAAAAGAAAGTTAAATCTATCCCTAGTGACGTCAATGAGGGTATTGTTTCTTTTTTTAATTATTCCCGCTTCTAATAATATAAATTATATATCTAATTAACAAAAAATAAACCAAGGTTTCTTCGTAATATTTTGTATTATAATGATTTTTTGATTTTTTTACAAGATAGTTGCAATAATCTTAATACATATTTCATATATCTAAGAATATACTATCGATATTCTTAGGAGAAATCCAAAAGACCAACCTACGGTGCTAAGGACTCATAGGACCGGTCCTAAGGCTGGACTGGACAGAATCAATAAGGACCCAACCAACACTATTTGCAACAGAGTGTTTTGCTTTGACGTCAGGATTGTTGATGTCGTTCATTTTAGAGGGCTAAAAAACTGACGTCTGGATTGTTGATGGAGTCTACTTTAGATGGTTAAACAGCCAAGTATCATTACAATAAAAACCGTTTAATAAAAATTTAGGAAAACGGTCAATTATTTAATGTATCTCCTATGCCTATTCGGTAGACCATTGTTTCACAAATCCTGGGCTGCAGACCGGTACAAGTAGATGGACCAATCAGTACGGGGTCGCACATGAATTAATTATTTATTTATGTTTTATCTATCATCGATGTCTGGGACTATAATAAAGATGAACTTACTACTTCATCTACAGTTGGTTGAAAAGAAGAAAATACTAAGTATAAATGCTAATTACAAAAGAAATTAATTGTTGGAAGGTGTAATTTATTATTATTTCAACTCCCCCCTGCCGCAGTTAGAAAAAGGTTAGGTACCACTTTTGTAAACATTAACCATTAAAATGTAAAGAATAAGATATTTTCTCTACTTTTCTCATCCCCAGCCAATCAACAACAAAAATAAATAGGTATAAATTTACACACTTCATAGGGGTTTTACATTGATTTAATTCAAATATAATTGTTTATTACCGGTATCAAGTACTGTTTAATGCAAGTATGTGATCTTTTATTTATTCATTCATAAAGCCATTTGATGGAGTTTAATAAAGACTCATTTGGAGGTTTGTCCATATTATAAAAAACGTCAACTTTGACCACTGTCCGTCGTTTCCTTTATTTTATCTTGCAAACACTTCTCCAAAAAGAAAGAGAGAAAAGACCCAAAATCAGTACCGCCGTGCATAAGATGACATTACCTTCAATTATAATAATATATCACGTCAGTGAAAGCGCTCTATAGACGCTGATATTCCCACTGAGTAAACCCACAAAAGTTCAAGATGTAGTGATCTCTAAGGAATATCTTGAAATAAAAAGAGGGGGGGGGGGAGATGAATATAGTGTATGGCTTTTGGATTCCAAAATTAGGGCGTCCATATGTCTACTCCATGAATATATATATAAAAAAAGTTTTGACAAGCCATACCTACTTATATCAAAATGCAAATTACTTACACTCCTTGATGGATGACAAGTTGTTCAATGTGTAAAAGCTGATTATTATGTATGTATATAAATCTTAGAAGAAAAAAAACAGCGTTATACAGATTATAAAATGTAAAAGTACACGTTACTAACTATTAGTGATGACATTCGGTCCGAGACTGCAATATATTACGTATCAGTCTCAGTTCTTGTACTTATTTTCGTTTGTTGTATTTTTTGGGATATTTATAAACTTTTAATATTCCATCAGTATCATTTTATGTAAATGAAACACGTCGTTACCTTTATTGTATCACGCAACCTGCCTCAATAAAAAAAGTGACCTAAGGAACGAAATCATCTGGTATTTAGCCAAATAAGTGAACCATCTTCCTGAGCTCCCGCTAGCCTCGCCTCACTGCTCCCACTTTGAAGCCCATTTTCTTAAGCCACCTTCGTTTTTGGGAGCCCTGCTGGTGCTTGGGACACTACGTACTCAGCGTATAAGTTAACTGCGTCCCTGATTGTTTCTAATATTACTTATTGGGCCCGAATTTTCTAGCAACATCTCTTGTTTTAAGTGCCTGTTACCGAACTAACCATGTATAAAGAAGAAGGAAGACCGAGACTAAAACTGTTGAAATAAAAGAACTGGGACCGATAGAACCTCTGAATCTGAGCCGGGAACAACCTTGCTTTAAAATCATAAAAAATGCCCCACCCATATGTAATTCTCAAAATATCTAAACTAGAAAATTGTTTTAGATAAACAAAGAAGAAATTTGCTGTTTATAAAGTCATCAAATTTTGGAACCATCTACAACAAAAAGTCTAAGCAATTTGGAGCAGAATTTAATCTTAATAGGAGTTGTGCCGTGCCCACTCATGTGTTTTTTTACCTAGCATTTTTCACGCCCTTACCTTTATTGTACCACACAACCTCTCCTCAGAAAATCAAGAGATATAAAAAGGCCCAAAATCAATTGATAGTTAGACAAGTCCTTTTTTTTTAAACCTTTATTTAGACAGAAAATAATTTATAAAAAATTATATTTATCTAAAATTGAAGATGCAATGACAAAAATATCTTTCAACATTGCAGTACAAATATTACTCAATAATTCTTAAAAAACGTTCACAGCTTAAAAAGAGCAAATTCTAATTCAACCAATCAATGATTAGGAGAAAATAAGCATCACCCCTGCTGACAAGAAAATATGTACATTTTGGTGTTAGTGATGTATTAACATGTTTTCGGCGCAGTATCATTTTGACGCTATTTAAATATATTTCATCAGGAGTACTCGTAATACGAGTCAGATATAAATATCTTATTTGACAAAATGAGTAAGAAAGTTATGGTCTTTTCTTTAAAAATTTAACTGTCAGAATATTCCTTCATTATTTTTTATAAATAAGAAGTTTAAACTTTAAAAAAGGAGATACATTAGAGTCTTACGAAATGACCAGGGATCCTTATTATCAGAATAGATCTATATACATAATATCTAATTGTAGGAACATTGCAGAAGGATTATCGTTAGGTTGACATTATCATAGACAATAGTAAAACAGCCATTGAGGATTTTCTTTACATCCGCAAATGAATTAGTATACAAAAAGGATGGAATATGAAGGTAGTTACCATCTGTTTGTTGATCAACGGTTGATAAGGTGGAGATAAAGGAATGCTCGTTTAGAAGTTAGATCCCTTATTTGAAGGACTTGTACATACTAAGTACATATTAAGTTCATCGATATTTTAAAGGGATTCAACCGTTTGAAGCTCGAGCATGAATGATGACCATTTTAATTTCAATTTTCCATAGGCTATGGGAAACAACTTTCCTTTATTCCCCCTCACTCTTAATTATATCCAAAGCAATTATCCCCGTCTTTATAGTGGTATTATAAATACATGAATCCCTAGAACCATGTCTATTGTGTCTTGAAAGATGGAAACATACGCATACAATAGTGATTACCATATCCAAATAATTCACGACAATGGAATAGATAAAAGAATTTTGAATAATTTGGAGTAGGTTGAATAAGGAAGAACCACCTCAGGCATCCCATATCCTGTTCTTTCAATTCTTCTCCCTTTTTATGTTGTTGTCGTCGTCGTCGTTTTTGTTGCCTTTGTTTTCTCGACCTTTTGACTGAGCAAGGAGTCGTCTCCTCTATGTACTTGACATGAGTCGAAGAAAGTAGATACGTACAAATACAGCATGAAGAGAAGAAAGACTCACTCCTCTTCACGAATCCATAAATAACCACACGTAGCTTTTATAAATGACACTTTGTAGAGAGTGAACAAAAAGATTTAATAACAGGGTTCAAATATGTATTTGTTTAAGGTTGAAACCCATAATTACTGCTGTTAGATAAATTGGCCTCCCCCTTGTCTATTTTATGTACATGTAGACATTCTGACCATCGGGAGGAGGAGAGTGCGTTAATAGGGATATTATTGAATCTAATTATCCATCTCAGAGTGAATATTGAATAATAATAAATATCCTTGCAGTTTAAAATGATTGATGTGTCTATTAAGATACAGATATTTTAGGTCAAGACTTTTAAAAATGTATTATCCACTCGTATCTTGTACATATAACCGGTCCAGGAAATGCTTGACCGGTCACAGAACATTACAATTTATATAAGATCGACTAATTCGGTCCAAGTTGGTTTTAGAACGATATTTTAGTCAGGAGTATAGCTAGGATTTTGAAATAGGTGAGGTACTTTATACGAGAGCACGGATTAGTCTATAAGCTTAGACATGAAATAATCACAGAAGCGTTCGTGAGATACTATATACATATTTTTTTTTTTTTTTTGGGGGGGATTCGTTTATGGAATATTTCTTCTAGAAAATTTAAAATATTACACTTTTTGGAAAAATATTCAAAATTCTACAGCTGTTCACAAAAAAAAAAAAAATTATATATTACATTTTTTTCAAAAAATTTAATATATTAATTGTCTTAAGAAAAAAAATACAAAAACTCATAGCTATTAACTAAACATTTCCAAAAATTCAGAGCTGTTCACAAAAAAAAATCAAGCATTTATAGCCATTCACAGAAAATTATAATTTTTGTGAAAAATATTTCAAAAATCCATTACTACCAAAAAAAAAAAAAAAAAAAAATCTACTAAAAGCAAAAATTCCTTAATTTGGGGTATGGCTGCAACTTCTCTAACCCACACCCTGTAGACCCTCCTGTATCATGCAAATTGTTAATCCTACATGAGAGGAATATTAAAGGAAGGATTGCTTGAAAAAAATGAGTGAATGTCCTTTTTTGCTCAATTCCTTCAAAAGGGGAAAAAATTAACTAAGCAGCATGTGTGATTATTCTACGTATATAGAATTCCTTGGCTTTGGTTCATCTATAACTTCTTAACAGGTTGATTAGTTCCTGTTGATGTATAACACAATCCTGGAATTCTAGACACTTGGAATAATCGTGCATGCAGCTAAGTTTATTTTTTTCTTTTCTTATCCACTCTTGAAGGAATGGAGAGAAAAATAACGTTCTACATCCCCCCCCCCCCTGTCTTTTTCAAACAATTTTCTTAATATTCCCCTCATGTGGAAATACAAATTCTGTGAGATTATTCAAGGTTTCTAGATTTCATATAACATATGACGGAGTAAGTTTTATAAAAATGTTTCAAATTTGTAAATTAAATTTAGGTAGGCATATTTGGCGGCATTTAATCACAATTCGTTTAAGGACATTTCATTTAAAACAATTTCGTATTGGTACTGGGTTGCATTCTATTTTGAGACCCAGTGATACATTAAACCATCCTCAACATTAGGGGTACAATTGGAGGGGGGATTGGGAGGGGCTCTTAGTTGCTTCTTCAAGTACTAACACTGGGTTGCATCCTATTTTGGGACACAGTGTTACCCTAAAGCACCCCTAACATTCGGGGTACAATTGGGGGTTATGAGGGGCTCTCGGTAGTTTCTTTAAGTATTGACAGTGGGTTACATCCTATATTGGGAGCTGGCGGTACCCAAAAATACTCCCAATAGTTTATACCCCGTTTCTTCATAAATCTATACGAAATTCTTTTTATATGAAATGTCCTTATACGAATTTTTTTAAACAAATTGTCCCATTTCTATCTAAAATTTATATATTGGGCATCATATTTAATTAAAAGTCTACAATTGTAAGCCGCGGTCCGGACCGAAATATTTACTCAAACAATCGAGAAAAATCCCATAAGACCGAAAAAAATCAGTATCGGACAGAGTCGCAATACTATGACCTAACTACCCCGCTGCTAAGTAGATGTGCCCCCAAAAAAAGAGAACTAAGTGAATATCGTGTACCTTCTAATATATATTAAACGTAAATCATATCAAGATGCTTTGCCTTTTATTTTTTGAAGCAGAATGTGCATACATGAACATTCATATAGACGTATATAAATGTACCTTTAGATATAAATTATGATGCTATATAATTTCAAACTTGAACATAGACACTGTACAATTAAAATGCATGTATAAATCAAATAAGACTTGTTCTATAACAAGGTATAGTTTTTATTTTGATATTTCATTTCAATTTAAGACATCTTGGATAAGCTTTAACAAACAAGCAATTTAATATATTTAATTGATCTTTACATCTAAAACACAGCACATAAATTTCATTTAAAACTATACAAGTTTTAATTACTCTATAAACTTGATACTTTAATAAATATACCTTAAGGTTCAAGACAAGTATATATATGGTTAATGCTTGAACAGATATATATATATAATTACTTGAAGTAAAATATAAAATAGACAAACAATGAGTATAGGAATGTCAAAGATATAAATTACTAGATTTATCACTTAAAAATTGTCAAAAGTATTTTCTAAAAAAGAAAAGAAAAACTTTATCTAGATTTGAAAGTATTCTTTTTTTTTTTTGTTAAAGTGTTTACACCCCAAAAGTCAGTTCATCAAATCCTCATTAAAATTAGTGTAAATTTAATAATTAAAATACTTTTGAAAGCTTATTTTTTTCCTATATTGATAGGGATCTGACCATGTACGTAATTCTACTTACATACATCATAATATGTAAGTACGCCAATATTGGTTTGTTAGATAGAATGCAGCTGATGAATAGAAGATTGTTTGTTTGTTTGTCGTCTTCTTCTCAGTAGATGCTCGGTGAAAGGGAGAGGATGTGCACACTTCTGTCATCATCCCCATGATGGGCGTTACGTACATATGTTATCTTTAATTGAAAAATCCTTGATTAAAGGATATTTTGTTTTGCCGTCTGTTTTGTTTGTTTGTTTGTTGTTAAATAAGACAAGAGTCAGAACGTGTTTCTCCATCAAAAAATCACAAAACTAAGGAGTATCCGATTTTCTACTAAAATGTGAAAATATATAGTTTAGGGTGACATATTTTTGCTGCAAAAAAGAGAAAAATCAAAGTTAATTAGATTTAATAATCTAGAATTTTCAAAAATTGTTCGGTAGTAGTATTATCGACTCTATTCAGAGGCGTCTGCAGGGTTATATATATATTTAAGGGGGCAGGAGGAGGGGCTTGTTTTTTTAAATGAAAATAAATCTAAAAAAAAAATATAATGGATAAAAATATGAAATAAAAAAAAATTGAAAAATTAAATTTTAAAAATACAACTTAAAAAACAAATTTAAATATTAAAGAAATTTTTAGACAAAAATTTCGCAAGACCATAAGCTATTCTCTAAAAATAACTTTTTTTTTGATAAAAATTCGAAAAATTACATTAAATTTCAAATTTTATCTAAAATAAATTTAAATATGAAATTTTCTTTTAAAAAGCAAAAATAACTTAATTTGGGGGAAGGTCTACAGCACCTCCATCCCATCCCCTGTGGGTGCCCTGTTATTAATGTTCCTAACAAACCACCTTCTACAACCCCTTCCCCCCAAAATACTCTGATTATGGCTAGAATTGTATAAATTATGACATTAACGCGTCATTTTGGGGCTCCGCTGTTTAATTTGATCGACTGTTCATTTTCAGGAAAGAAATCTTTATTACTCTCTGTTTTCACATTCATTTTTTCACCAGAACAATAGTTTTCCAAAAATTCTTTTATTTGGGGAGGGCTACAGGCCCCTTCCCCCTGAGGGAACACCTGCTGCTAAAGTCTCAGACAATAGGAATTGTCGTGGAATATTTTTCAATGATTGTAAAATATTAATTGCGTTTCGATGGTATTGTGGCAATTTTGCCAAAAAATGCCACTTTAATTGAGAGTGAGTAGTTGCCCACAGTTGCACATTAAGGAGGCCACAATGCGGTCCGCGGGCCACAAGTTGGACATGCCTGGGATTTAATCTGTAAAATATAATAAAAAATAAAATAAAATACTCAGCTCGCCCCCCCCCCCTTGTTGAAGCCCCTGGTAATGGTGATTGAGTTTTTACCTTACTCATTTTTGTTCATTTTCATAAATTGAAGCTTGTGCCTTATCGATTATGCGGAATTGCAAAAAGTTTTTTTTTGTGTGCAATTCCAGCGTTTTCCAATGTTTTTTTTTTACGTTGCGAGAGTGATACAGTTGTATCTGAGTTCCAAATAGGTAAGGGCTTCTTATAGACCTGGAAAAGTGGTTTCAGGCACCAAACGGTGTAAATCGAAGATGGAAGAGGTGTGGTATATTATGGATCCAGGACACCACTAAGCTAGTCCGGTCCCTATAATAACTATAATATTTCTTAAGCCAGGGTTTCCCAAACATTACTATGCCAAAAACCCCTACACTAATACATTTTTAATGAAAAACGTTTTACACGAAGCATGAATCTGTAGACTAAAATCAACCCTCTATTCTCCATCGTCTTGCACCCCCCCACTTTGAAAACTATTTTCTTAAGCAACCTTGGTTTTTGGGGCCCTCACTGGAACTTGGGGCACAATGCACTCTCCATTTAAGGTAGCTGTATCGAATCGCATTTCCTGGGACCGAATTTTCTAGCGATGTCCCTTGTTTTAAGTGCATCTTACCAAACTGAGCCTGTATAAAAAAGAACCGAGACCATGACCATGAACCGGGCATAATCTTGCACAAATTACCTCATGGAGGTTTTGTTGCGTAGAATGTTGCGTGGATTTATCTAGCGTCTTCGCCTTCTTGTTTTTCTTGCATGTTCATTTTGTCTCTTTATATTATTTCTCACACATATTGAATAGAGATAAAAACAATAAGGAAGGATAATAATAATAAAAAAAACAAAAATAAGGACTATATAAGTATGATTGATTCTGAATAAATATTTGTATTAAAACAAACTTATTTTGTTTATTTATGAACGGCCTCCCCCACCGTCTCCCGGCTCTTCCCTTCCCTATAAGTAACTACCATACAACTTTTGCCTATAAAATAATAATAATAAGACGTAAAGAAGAATTTTCTCCCATGAAGGAGAGAAGAGAAAATGAAGAAGAAATAAAACCTATCGATTGATTCAGAGTATTAAACTTTGTATATACATTAAACCTAGTATGTGCTCTTTGTGTTCATTCAAAGTGTCAAACTATTTATATATGTACATACTAGGGGTTCTCTACCAAGATCCCGGGATGTATCGGGCTTTGACACTCATTATATTATCAGTTAATTGAAGCGGAAATTAATTATATAATCCATGAAGTTAAACGTTAAATAAGTTGTAACTAAAGATTCACTTTCCTTGAATTACATATATTTTAGTCTACGGGGCTTGCCTTACCCCCCATTAGCTCGTTCATAACTTAGTATTTAAGTGGTTTATTTGTAACAAGGTCGGATCTGGTCACGGAATTCCAATAAGGTGGATCTGTGGTGGTAGTACCAGAACAATTTGGCATTTATATATATATAAGCTTTTTAGTCAAAAAAGGCAAAGAGAAGCTCGTGATGACGTCACCATTATTATAATTCGCCTCTCCCTCCCACTTGAAAATATATTCCGCCTTTACTGGTGTATTGATGTTACAGATGCATGTGAAGGTGTACAATTTAAGTACAAATGAGAGGTTTTGTCATGGGATCCTGGGATTTTGGAGTTTTACACAAAGGATAAATCCTGCATTCAATTATTTTGTAATGTTAGCTTAATTTAATGATGTATTCTCCACCAAGAGTTAGTTACTTCATCCTTGCTACTTTATTGTGGGAGGCAGATTCGGGTTTCAAAACTCCAAAGAGCTGAATCCGGGGGGGCTCTAAAAAACTAACCTGATCACTTTTTGAGAGAATGATAACATTGAAGAACAGTATAATTGGTAAAATACACAGGGTAGAAATTACTTCAAATGCAAGCTTAATAGAAACACAAGGTTAAAGCATAACACGTGTACGACTGATGCATGACTTCCACCACGCTTTTTAATATTGACGTAAGAGTGTAGGAGTGGTTGCGTGTTTTGTCAAAATCTGTTTTTCTTGCCCAACAATTGGTAGGGTACATCAAATTGAAAATTTTATCAATAGTGACGTCATAGACTATGAGGGATTGCGGGTTTTGTAAAAAAATCTGCCTGTTTTTCCCAGCAGTCGGTAGGATACATCAGATTAAAAATTCTAGCAAGCCCGATTACATGATGGGCTATACTTGTATTTCTATTAGCATTGCTTAAAATGAAGTATTAGTCTTTAAAATATAAAAAGAAATAGATAAACATCAAAGTATTTATTAGAAACTAAGCTAAATCCAAAATAAAAAGAAAATATGTCCCGGGAGTCCACTCAACGACAATTTCCCGAGAAGGGAGGAACCCTAGTGTATACATATGGTACATATTGAATAAAAAATACAAGGGGGGGGAGGCTTTGTTGGTTCGTTGGTTGATGCTTCCTTTGTTCCTGGATTTCTTTAAAGGTGTTAATTGGATATTATCAAATGAGGGTACACTACTATTCACGTATATATTCCCCTCCTCTAATATGTACCTATATCTAATTATATCTAATTTTATGAGAAAGATATTACTTAACTCCAGAGTCCCTCGTTTTGCAGTAGAGTTAAAGAAAGTCATAAGTTGGCACTTAAAAACCATTCATTATTTAAGTTCTTTATTAGGAAAATTAAAATTACTCTTAGTAGTCGTGTTTATTAAAATAATGTGTGCAATATTCCTTCATATTAAGTAGCATTAAGCAGCATTAATGTGACTCTCAAGGTTCAACGGATTTAATGTCTAAAAATAAATTTAAAAAAATGTTCTTTTCTCATTTTTTTAATGAGCTGATAAAATTGATTTTTCAAGTAATTTTTTATTTTTCTGGAAATGACATTTCCTCTAACACATACTCATATTTGGACTAACTTGATTTGATTTCCTTATACATAAAATCAAAGATGGGAAAAGTCTGCAAATCCCAGGCGAGTCTCAAGTCTTTTTTTCCAGGATATTTCCATCCTGTCAGTGGGATTTCCGTGATTTCTTTTCAGATCATTGTATTAAGGCTTTTCTTGTGTTTGAGTCAAAGTCTTTAGTCCAATTCTCAACCTCTGCAAATAATACATGTGGCCCGTCAACCACAAAAGCAAGATAGAATGATTTTTCTCAAAATTGAGTCTGGATTAGTATATTTGTATACGAATTTTGTACATTTATATGAACAAATTATTATTTGTATGAAACCTTTGGAAACACGGCAAATTGCACAGAAAGACGGTAACATTGATCGTCACAATAAACGATAGCTTAAATTCTAGGGTATCTACACTCGTTCCGTCAATTTGAATGATGAGCCTATAATGGGCTGTATGTACATAGATATATGTGAAGTATGGATTTTCTTGATTATTCTTCGAGATTGTTTTTATATTGACATACTATATTGTTAGATGAACCACAATTTGATGTGGTACTTTTTGAAAAAGAGTAAACGATTGACATCAAAGAATGAATCATTTTTCTGTATAAAGAGACCCAAGGAGTGACCGATCCCTAAATGAATAAATAATAAATACAATTATTTGCTTAACTTGTATGTAATTGAATAGTTATTTTTTCCTTTTCTTTTCTTGAAGACATAATTTGAATATCTACAAATGACTCAAAGTTGTTGTTTTTTTCCTTCTCCACAAGTATAAGGTGGTACATACATGGAGCCTGCATATGCATATAAGTATGTACAAGAAAGGAGAAAAAACAACAAGAGATGACATTGAAATTACAATGTATGTTTGTAGTACATAAACTTATTTAGTGAGTGTATATAAATGATAAATATTTATTGTGGATATGAAAAATATATCGCTCCGTGTGCGGTAAGGCGATTCGACGCCGTGAAAAGAAAGTTAGATCCTTCGACGGCGCCGCCGTCTTTCGAGTGAGACAGGCAGAGAGCGACGCCGTAGTTTTTTTAAAAAGCGGTGCAGAGGAATGAGGCGGAGTTTTTGTTTTCTTTTTTTATGCTTTTATTTACATATAAATGTTTTTTTTTTTTTTTTGCAATTCATAATATGTGGAGCATCATCATAAAAACAATCTTGAACAAAAATGAGAAAATCCCTTCATATATCCGACTCACCCAATAGTTTATAGACACATTTGAGTCAATTATTATTATAGACTTGGTATTCAAATTGAAAGGATGAGTTACGATAACCCACGAATTGTAGCTATAGTTTAGAACCTTCATTTGATTTAAGAGACTACTGATGTTGGGCCAACTATATGCCCTATAAAATATCATTCCTTTATTTTTCGCTCTTTCATTCAAAGGATCAGCTCTATAGTCTTTGCAATTTCCGGGGCTTCCAAAGGGTATACACGACTCATTTGTAAATAGAAATTGATGATAATTTGTCGAGTAGGCAATTTTTGTAGAAAAAAACATTCCAGTTTGTTTTTGTGTTGACGGGTAATATAACTACAATTTTTCTTTTTAGAAAGTTGCATTTTTAACAACTTTCTTTTGTATTTTTTATGTGTAAAAATATTGTATACATAATAATGTTATTTTTGTGTTGTTATTTTGTAAAAAGAAAAGAAAGAAAGACAAAGTGCAAACTGAGAGACTATTTAGAAAGCAGGATGAGGAGAAGAGGAGAGAGAATTGAGTATGGTCTTGAGATAGATAAAACTTCATACTATCTGTGATGGATAAGGCGGGGGAAGAGCGTGAAATTGTCAATTTATTACATAATCGGTATTTCACTCTGACTTATGTATTTTGACTTCCATCTTCCTTTTCCTTTGTACAGATCCTAAGTGTTTTTCCTATCCATGAAACAAAATAAAAAAGAATAGAAATAATATGTAGCCATTTGTAAATTATGAGTAAGAACTCATATTTCATTTCCAGGCAAAGTGGATAGAGAACCGTGTATTCCTTCACTCACAAAAACCTTATACCTTGTACATTAGAGGGGTTTTATTCTCATATTTTTGTTCGTTTTTCGATTAGAGATAGTGCGGAAAAGGGAACAACCCTGTAGTGCCCTAACAGGTACCATCAATTATGAAAAAAGACATAAACTCTTTACTTGGTGAATATAGATACTAAGAAAATATTTTTAGTCATTTTGCATAAAAGGACTATGAGAGACATCTTTATATGCTATAAAAAAAGTTAAAAAAAGTTTTTTTCTAAAATTGTCTTATGGAACAAAAAAATTGAGTTAATTGTATGATCCGCATATAGCGCGCAGCCTTCTTTCTTATATTTTCAACAAGGAAGGCTCAAAATTTTCTCTCTCTTTGTTCTAAAGGGTGGCTTTGTAAAAATCTTTATTTATATTTTTTATAGGTTTGAAAAATGTCTATCATAATGAATCAATGCAAAATAATTATAATTGCTGTATTTTAATCTTTATTGACGAAATAAATAATTTTTGTCCCCTTTCAAACCTTGAACTCGATGTGCTGACTAAAGATAACATCGGGGGAGAATATAAGTTTTGCATAGGAACCATATCACAACTTCTTACAAACTATCCACCCGTGATCGAAATTCCAAAAAATAGTTGAGAAAAATCCCCACCTTACTCTAGAAGTTGTGACTTGTATAAGTAGATTGTAATATTAAACGTCTATTAACGCCTTAATTCATTACAACATCAGTCATTATGATAGAGTACAATTAAAATACATTTCAATTAATCTGTTTAAATTAATTATTTATCATGTATTTATGACTAAGATAACTCTGGGCATTTTAACTATATAATGTACTCATCAATTAATCATTTTTACCTTCAAAAGTTACACATTACGTCATGTATACATATTCAAAATATTCTCATTTCAAGTAGGACTCTAAATTCTTCAACTCATATTTGAGGTAAGCAACTTGTACAAGCGTCTACTGATATAGGATGTTAGTGTCCTGACATTCTGAAATCCCATCCTAAAATATTCGTATCGGACACGACGTCGTCATGGACAACATCTAGTCACTTAATCATCTAGGATCTAATATTTATAAGCTTTATAGATACTCAATTAGGCTTAAATTAAGAATAATCGCAAACAATTCTCTTGCATGAAAGATTCTTAGGATTTTAATAAACGTATTGCACTAGTCAATTGACTTCCTGTAGTAATGGATTCTCTCTATAGATCGCCTTACAATTTAAAGCCTTTTTATAAGGACATTTTCAATGACGGGATCGATTTTAAGACCATTGCCAAACGACGCCCTCATGAGTATCAGCTACTGACGTCATTCTCAATCCATCTGGACCCTATAGGATCCAATATTTATAAGAATTATAGTTACTTAATTAGGCGTTAATTAAGAATAAAAGCAAACTATTATCTTGGAGTTTTAGTAAACGTACTTTATTCGTCTACAATTATTGAGGGTTTTTGATGGAATGATAATAAGGAGGTGTCTGGTTTTGTGCCTCCAAATTAAGGACACATACAACCCTTCTTTTTATTGATTTCCTTTTCCGCAAAACAATATTCCTTGTAATTTCATTATATGCGTAGATGTTCTTACATATGTACATGAAACGATAAATCCTTTTTCTCAATATATAATATACATACATACTCTGTTTTTTCTTTTTTCTTGTTAGCTTTTTATACCCATTTCCGTTCACGTGTGAGCTCAATTAACTATATGTAGAGATATTCCTTCCCCCGTCTATGTATAATAATAAAAATGTGTGGTTTCTTCCTTTTTCTTTTTATTATTGTTATTTTCTTGACCAAAGAAAATGATGATGGTTCTGCTTAGCGATCATGTCAGATCATCTATTCACACTTCTTTTTTTATTTGATAAACTCACAGCAGGAGTTGCGTCTTTCTTTCTTTCTTTCATTCTTAATTCAATACGTAGTTAAGAAATAAGTCTCTTTCTTCATTTATTTCTTTTCTTTACTCAGAAAGAATTCTACTACTTCTTCTTCTTTCTTCTATTTTCTCCTTTTTAAAGAATGAAAAACTGATGAGTAATTATTCAAATTTCCCTATTCTTCCCTTCCTTCGTGGATAAAGAGAGAGAGAGAGAGAGGGGAGGACAAAGTGCCATCATTATTTTTTGTCAAATTAACATCCATCACACCACTTTTACCCTCCCACTCACTAAACAAAAATACAGCTTCTCCCCTCTGATTCTTCTTCTATGCACTTGTGTTTACCTATGCAGAGCTATCTAAATTGGAGGTGTGACGATCCGCTTATGCCGCTAAATCATAGTTAAAGAAATGCTATGCAGTAATGCAAAGCATGGAAATCACTGCTCTATAGAAAATGAACGACTTATTTCGTAAGTTGACACAACACTTACTCATGCCTACAACGGACAATATAAGGGTTGGTTTCAAACCTATATCTTACATAGATATATACAGTAATACTTTGGGATACGAGTTGCAGGTATCGTAGATGAACTCCGAGTAAAAATGTACGTTGATATACGAACTGAACAAGGGTTGCGTTGGGACACTAAAGCTGCTTCAAGCTTTATTGCTTTGACTGACAGGTTTTTTAACTATCAAACTCGGTCTCAGAACGAATTAAACTCGTATGTCAGGGGTTTACTGTATATATAAATCAATTAATTTAAGTATGTCCATCATGGATTCTGAAACAAGGGATCGGATCAAAATCTAATTAGAAAGTGTCATTATTTATCAGGGAAAGGTCGAAGGCTATTTATTCTACGGATTCGACAACTAATTAGGCCAAAAACATGTTTTTTGCCAGCAGTGTGATTAAACAAAAATGTCGATTTATAATTAGTATAGATATTTAAATACACAACTCCCTGTTTTCTACGTACAAATTTGTCAATACAAAAGGGTTTAATTCATCTCTTAATATATCTATGATACATGTATGAAAAACAATTTATGTATTTTATTTTTGTCAAATTGAAAATTATCAAAATGTATAGACAAATACATTCTTTGTTATTAATAGTTATTAAAAAATATACCCTCAGAATGAAAAATGATCGGTAAAGCCATTCTTCCAGCAAAGAAAAATAACACAGCTCACGATCTTTTGAATCAAAAGAACAACAAACGCTAATATAACCATGTAAATAAGGATAAATCAATGAAGTTATTAAAATTCACTACATATCCCATCTAAATAGTTTGTTTAGAATGCTTCTTCAAAAGGAAAACAGAAAAGATATCCTTTACCAAAGTCAAATAGTATAATAATATTTTTTCGATATATTACTGTTGTTCTATATTTGATCTTTAATTATGTTGCAGATTACAACTTACTGCTTGTAAATAAGTAAATTAGTGTGTACCTTGATTCCAAAGATGTTTGTATGATATGTGATGGTTAAAAATGTCGAAGAGCTCTATAAAATCTTTGTATTGGCTGATTAAAGGCTGATACAATATAGCAGTATTCCTTGGTGTTTCAGCAAGATATCCGTAAGAAATAACATAAATAGCACAATTACTTTAGCAACCTTTAGGTGTCGCAAGATATATGTAATAAGATGCTAAAGGGATCAGGAGTGATACAAAGGGTTACTGCCTTACATATATTAAACGACTAATTTCTCGAATCAACACAACACTAAGCCTTACATGGAAGAAGAACCAAGTCCTTCTCATGCAGCTTGTCTTAGGGGTCAAACACCGATTCTTCACTCACTCGCCTTCTGTGTGTGTCTATTAAGTCTCGTTAATGACCAAAAAAATGTCGTTAAAATGCTTATATATCATCTAAAATATCTATTTCTCGCTTTATCCATTAGTCCCTTTCCTCCCCCCCCCCTTCTCCCCCTTACTGCTAACTCACCTTATATATATATATATACACTATAGAGATAAGATATGAAGAAAAAATTTCCTCGTGAACCAACCTATGTATGTATGTCGGTTGTGTTGTATGTAGGTATACGACTGTTGTTTTTCTGTCCTTAGACACTAGAGATAGAGAAGAGAGAGAAATTGACACACTGGTAGAATAAGAAGAGAAACACACCCTTGTGTGTGTGTCCACGTCAATTATTTCTGGGTGAAGTCCCTTCAAACTTGACTTTTGATGCATTAAAAATCATTCCAAATGGAAAAAGCACATGGGAAGTGTTCTGGGGATGCAAGAGCATTTATGCTTTCAGTCAGTCCAAGGGATTCTGTTAGTCCAAAAATTACATACGGACCCCATGATGGTCACTCTACATATCGTGCTTCAGCATAAAAACAATCTTGAACAAACATAAAAGAAATTAGAACAACAAAACCAATACATTATATATATCTACAAACAGCCCAATAGACAAATTTGAGTTAATTAAAGAGTTTGTATTCAAATTTGTGGGATGAGTAAAGGACCCCCCCATGAGTTGTAGCTATAGTTTAGAGCCTTAATTTGATTGTAATGACTTATAATGGCCCCGATACGGTCACTCAAATAAAATCTGTCAATCTCTGATTCTCCAATTATAAAAATTGATTTTAGATAATTAAAGTACAATTTGCGACGCCTCTGAAGGATTTATAATAATAATAATTTGCTGATAGAAGCTGACGATAATTCGTCGAAGACTACAGGCATGATCCACACTCAATTTTGAGAAAAAATAATATTTAACTTGTTTTATTTTTAGTGTTCTATATATCAATTATCAGAAAATGAGTAATTTGTTAACCTTTTCAAATTCTTGATTAGCCATTGGTTTAGCTGAAATATCGGTTTTTTTTTCAGGAGCCGTTGATTTAATAGTTACTTGAAAATGGTCATAATATGTGTCAATTAATGATCTATTGATTAATCACTATACATACATGAAATGTTGATAGTCTGCAAATATAAATGCGAGTCCTAGACAGAGTGTTCTAGTTATATTTTAGGAAAATGACGTTCAGAGAATGATTATAAAATATGGATAATTAATCTGTGAATGATTATTTGATAGATCTAGTGTTGGCTCGTTCCTAGGAAGGATTTCTTATCCAGCTTTCCCTTTAAAAAGTACGAACATAATTAACGACCTCTAGAAAATTTCATACTTGAGTTTCTAGCCACACACATCCTGTGACGTAAACCACGTCATGTAACCATAAAAGACACATAAGTGTCGGTTCTAGGACTGAAATTTTTTAAAAAGGACTGGATTTATTGAACTGTACTTTTTAGTTTTTTAGACCGATTCAAGATTTGATACATCCCATCACTAATGACAATAACTCAGAAATTTATTTTTGGAAAGTTCTACAAGTACTCATATTATTAATATATTTTTAAATATTTACTTGTGTTCTTACTCGGTCGAAAATGGATTTTTTGACGATTTGGTCATAAGATATTTTTATAGACCGATTTGGAAACATACTTCCATCAGCTATGGAAGAACCAGGGATGGAAATTTAATATTTTGTTGTTTTTTATTTAGCAAAGTATCTAGAAACACCTAGAACAAAGGTGAAAAAATGTATGTATGTCCTTCTACCATCACATCAATTGAACAATACGTCATAACTTAATAAACTAGGTCGCACATGACGTCAAAAACAATTAATTACTAAATTTCGAAATATACGTCAAATAAAAGCGATTTTGTGTGTGAATCCAATCAATAATAATTTTTTTTAAAGGTAATCTAGGCAGAAAACATTTTCTTAAGCCTTTCTAAACCCTACCCAAGTAAATAAAAACTTCAATTTTCCTAAATTAGTAATTTTAATTGATAACCGTGCTTGAAATTCTTTATAAAAGCGTTTTTCTCAAATCAGAAATTGCGAAAATATTTTTACCCGAAATTTTTTTTGCTCAAATTTTTTCAATTCTTTGAATTGGTTTTTTTTCTTCATTTTTTTCAAATTAGAAAAAAAAAGTAATTTTCAAAAACTTCAAACTAGTTAAATATATAAAATGGCCGTTTCTGTATTATAACCAATCAACAGGACTTTTGTCTATGTAAATAAAAGAAACCGAAAAATAATATGGTAATACTGACAATTTAAAGAATTAACTGCCATGACTTTTCATTACCTGCTGTTTGAGGAAGTAAATAAACAAAAAAAAAACACTCTGGATATAGCAAGGACTTCGTTTTCAATCCTCAATTCTACACTCAGTGTGTATGTTTTAGCGTGACTGTTTTTTGGAATTGCTAATCTGAAGAATGGACTTTCTCTTCCTTAGTAGTTGTCATTATTATTTTATTCTTGAGTAGTAAACTTCCATTCCCACTACATTCAAGTATATTCCAAACCTGATTAAATATTTGTGTCTGATCATAAAAGACGTAGCGTAACACTGAGGATTTGTGGTGGACTTATAATTGTAAGTCGTTGTTGGAAACAGAGTTGAATTAAGGATCGACATCGGAGTGATTCTAGCCAATGTCCTAGTTTGTTTTCTTCTCCCCTGCTGATTGCTGACATCTAAGCTGCACTTCACCAAAATGTTCTTTAAATTGTCAGGGTTACCAGGTTGATTTTAGTTTCTTTTTTAAACATCCCCAAAATAAACAGGATTTTCAACACTATTCATGAGCACAGAAACTCATGGTTACACTTTATAGTTAGATGCTCTCGCCTCAAGAACTTTTCAGTGTTGCCAAACAAGAAAACCCACACACTAAAAAATGCTTAGGATTTACAAGTTTATCTATTTACATGGCGTTCATAGGATTATTTATATATAATTTTTTTGGGGGTGGGGGTGTTGGTTTTATGAATAAAAAAAAAAAAAATTCAAAAATTAAATTTTTTTCGAGAAAATTTTCAAAAATACATAACTTTTATCAAAAAATTAAACTTTGTGGGGGAAAAAGTGGAATATGATTTTTTTTGGTGAAAAATTTCAAAAATTCATAGTCCATTGTTACGGAAAATTAAATTTTTTTTGGAAAAAAAAATTCAACTATTAAATTTTCTACTAAAAAGCAAATATTCCTTCTCTTTTTTTGTGGGGCTACAGCCCCTCCAGCCACCCCTTCCCTGCAGACGCCTATAATTTGCATAGAATCGAACGATCTCTCAACGAAAATTCTTTAATATAACAAATTTTATTCATTTAAATAATATGTAGAAGCGGTAACTGTTTTTTTTTGTTGTACTTTTTACATAATATATCCAGTGACAGGTAACCATTATCCCTAGCTATTACACCAATAATTATACAAGTCAATAGTCATTCAAATTATAAATGTCTTGGAGGGAGCTAGAAGGGGAGGAAGATGAAGAAAAAAAAATGAATGAATGAGGACAGTTCAACAACAAGAATAAAAAACAAACTTAGGAGAGAAAATACATCATTACGATGCGATGATGATGATCTGTGTAGATTTGAATTGTTTTAAAGCATGCAGTGGCGCCGGGCTGTCGTCTGAGTACTGCATTATCTTTGTCGTTTTATTACCATTCCTTCTTCCCCATTTTAGTGAGTTTTTATTTTTCTTCTATTTTTTAAGAGACAAGATGGACAATATTACAAACAACTTGAAATTTGAGAAGTGTATATGTACTTACATTATTATTTATTAATTAAATAGATGCAATTATGAGGTTATTTCTATTCATTGGAGCGGAAAATATAAGTAGGTTCTGGAATGAGGATCTCACAGTGGTGCATTCCATAAGCAAATTCCAGACAAGGATCTTACAAATCACTTGGAGACATCCTCTTGTATGCTGCTGCCATGATTATCATTTTGAAGTATGTATTAGATTTGTTCGGTCAACCGGTGCATGAGTCAGGGCCTTAATCACTGGGGAACCGGCCCAAGGCTCTTCCAATGATTTTGTTAGTAAAAGTGTTTATCCGCCTATAAATAGTGAGAATTCTAAACACATGGAATAATCACGTATGCAGCTTCGTTTATTTTTTTTTATTTCACCTCTTGAAGGATTGGACTAAAAAATGACGAACTGACTCTTTTTTTGCAACCAATTAATCCTTTTATATTGCCCTCATGTGGGAATAAAGATTTCTAAATCCGTTCATCCCGTCATTCAACAGGACTCTTTAGTATTTGAATAAACTCTGATAAATGGAGAGTTGCGAGGAATGTTGATTTACTTCAGAACAAACATTTAACTGTGCTTCTTACCCCCCCCCCCCCTCACAAATTATTCCTACTAAAAAATTTAATATTTGAAAATCAATTAAATTTTTTACAACAAATATAATTTTCTGTGAATAGCTATGGGTTTTTGAAATTTTACATTGAAAAATTTAAAATTTTTTCAAAACAATTTTTTTTTTTGTAAATAGCTCTGGATTTTTGATTTTTTTTTCCCCAAAAAATTTATTTTTTTGAGAATAGCTGAAGATTTTTGATTTTTTTTATTCAAAGCATTTTATACTTGAACTATTTTTCCAAAAAATTTCACGTTTCAATTTTTTTTTTTCAGGAAAGTTTTATATTGAAATTTGGATTTTTAGCCTTTTTAGAGGCCTGGAGAAGGGTGAAAGGGATTCAAAAAAAGATATTATGAATTGTTTTTTATTGATGATTCATGAAAAATATAATGTGTAGCGTAAGAGCGTGAGTCTCACGCCAATTGTGTGAGATTTGAGAGTCCTGCTTATACATTTAAAACAGATCTAATAGCTCTATCACCTTATAAAAATTGGCAAATCCATGACTTAACCCTAATATAGGCCCATCCCAAACAAAATTTTTGTTTATAAAAGAGTATTTAAATATCTGAATTAGCTGTGGACACTTGACTAGTTGATCTTAACGCCATTTTTGTTCCTACTTTAGAGGGAAAAACAGGGGCGTTCTCAGGATTAGATTTTGAGGGGGGCTTAACTTTTAGAAGAGACAAAATTAAATTTTAAGGTAAAAACTTTCTGGTCGAGCCTGAGTTTTAAAACGTGATCATTTTTGAGAATTTTTTTTTTTTTTGAGAATCCCTTTTTTACCCGATTTTCCATTGAATTTTTTCCTACAAAGATATTTTTTATGGATTGTTGGGATTTGCCGTAATCACATTGTTGTAAATGGGATGTGGGACAGATTTTTTTATTGGGGTCCTGATTCAAGTGTATCCCCCCTCCGTGTATGATAACGTTCCTTGATATTGATACCGTCACGAATGACTAGTATGTATGTAGTATGATAATGAGTATATTATTTTAGTCACTCGTATTGTTCATCAGTCTCCTCCTTCACACATGAACAAAGTAAAGTAAAAAGCAAAAACAAATCGACAAAAGGACTCGACATACTATATAGTCATGTACTTATTGTCTTATAGTTATATATATATACGTATATTGTTTTAAGACTTATCACTTAGATAGTAAATACCGAAAAGATATTTTTTCATAGATAAAGATTTATATTTTTAAGCTTTAAAAAAAAATATTTATTCTTTTTTTTTTTGTAGGAAGGGGGGAGGCAAAAAGGAAAAGAAAAACTTAGTTTTTTCCCCTTCTTTTATAGGTATTTTAGGTATATGTACATGATATGACCCAGTAGTATTGGCCTAACTGACAATTCGGCCTCTGTACATAAGATTTACCCCAAAAAATGGTCCATTCAATTTTTGGACAGTTTCCCAATATTTAGGGGTTCTATTACCAATGAACAACCCCTTGTTGGTGCCTCAGAGTCGGTAATAAACGCGGATACATATGGCGGACCCTACTGAATATATATTATAATTTTTTAGGTGTTACCTTTATTTAGAACGAAATTTCGGCCTACGTATGTTGTTATGAGTGTTGGAGCTAGGTTGGAAATCATAGAACGGTCTGAAATACATAATTGTTATACTATTAAATAATTGGGTCTAACATTGTACGCGCCGTTTTTGAAAGTGGATCAAATAATACCTGTATCAAAAAATAGATTTTTTTTTCTAATATATGATATTTGTAAATTCTACAAAATTTGGTTTACTATGCCCCTCATGTAGTCCTTATTACCTTGTCTAAAAATAGTGTTGACCTTATTTAGGACTGAAGACTGATGTCCCGTCCAGTTCATTCCTGCATATAAGTCCTTAAAAGTTGTGCCCTTGATGACGTCACTCAACTTTATTTCTTCTTTTTAATTTGTTGACCGTACTGACAGTCATAAAAACGGATCCAAAGACGCAACTACACTAAAAAAATAAGGACTGAAACACCACTATCTAGAAACAATGCCATCCAAGACCGAACCCCAGTAAAGGATTTGGTTTGAGACTGCGTCTCAACACTACCCTTCTTCACCAAATCCACCATCATATTTATTTTTTATTATTCATATTTCAATGGGGCATATTATTCCTATGTATGTATGTATAATGTATATAAATATTTGAATGAGCTCCACCCCCTGGTAGTGATCATGTTGAAAGATATTCATGGGTACCATATTGTATTAATGTCGCTGTTGTTATTATTAATTCCATATAGTTTGTTTAAGGTCAATACTCGTTTATTATTACTTATGTATGTATATACATAATATTAAACGATTTAAAGAAACAACAACAACAACACAGCATTTAGAAGAAGAAGAAAAAAAGAACAGTGTGTGTGTATTGGAAAAGAGAGAGAGAGAGAGAGCGCAAAGTGGAATCCGTTGAGACCTCCAAGAGTGTAAAATGAATTCAGCTGTCACAACTAATACATTACATAATTTGTCAAACAATATATATATAGAAATAATAGATATATATATTTTTGTTCTCTTCCTTATTCTTTTGCTTCTCCACGGAAAAAAATAATAATATAGGAATCCAAGATAAAAAATGTTCATCTTGGAGGAGAGGGGGTTAGAAGATTTAAAAGTCAGATTCATCATCATTCTTCGTCAAAAGAAGAGAAGACAAAAACAATAATAATCAGGAATGGTTGAAGAAGAACGTCGTCTAGACCCTTTTTTTACTCTCCTTACGTGATGATCCTAACCAAATCGTTCTTCTCCTATATTGACTGAACCATTCACAAGGAATCCAACGTCAAATCTTAGTCCCTATCGATCTAGTATTCTCACCAGTGATGTATCATATTGGTTGACATTAATATGATCTCTCAGTATGCTAAAAAAATCCGGAGAATTTGATTAATGAACGGGAGAAAAGCAGCTGCGTTGTCATTAATAACTTTCCATCCTTCACACAATAATGAATACTCTATGCTAATAAGTATTGATGAAAATAGACAGTAGAATGGGCATGTTTAAAAAAGAGAAACTGAAAATTAACATGATAACAATTTGAAGATTGTTGTTTTGAAATTCAGAAAGAATACTAATCAATACGTTTCATTAGATAAACTACAATCTTCTGTGACAAGGGAGGAAAGATAATATAATTTAAACTAGTGGATTTGCTGAAATTATTCTCATGTTGATCCCCAATTCTACTCTGAGTCCAAAAAGGACCCGTAATTATAACTCTGCAACAAATCCTCAGGGTGTCCTTTATGAGCAGACTAAAAATGTTCAATCGGGTTTTGAATATTAGGGAATCTATTTAGGAAATGATGTTCACTATTCAGGAGTTAAATGATAATGACAACTGTTCAGGAAAAGACAATTCATTCCTCAGACCCATAAACAAAAACGGGGCAGCATAAGAACCCACCAGATTTGCCATCATCTTATACTAGGAAGGGATTACTAACCTTTTCATGACATTTTCTTAAAAAATATGAATATTTACTGCCTTTTTTTTTTCTTTTTATTATATGACGCGCTGGGCTTTACCTACACAGGCTCGTTGCTCGATTGTTATTCCTTAGATCAGTCTGTTCTAAGATATTAAGCGCACACTCAAAATGAGTTATCCACAGACATACAGACTGATGAGCTTTGCTATTAAGCTATTAATCCAGGGGCAAAGTCCCCACCTTACCAAAAAAAAAGGGATTTTTGGCCTAATAATAAAAAAATTTATAATTTGTAATCTTTTTTTTCCTCCATAAAACCCTATATTGAAAATTTAATTTTAAAATTTTTTTCGAAAAATTTTAATATTTGCGAGTTAATTTTTGAATTTTTTTCCAAAAATTTTATTTTTGGAATTTTTTCGTAAACAGCATTGGTTTTTTTTTCTTTAATTTAATGTTTGAAATTTTTTTCCTAAACAATTCCAAAAGCAGAACACAAGGATTTTGAAGAGCCCCAGTAAAGAATCACCATTCAAGTGTTTCGAACGGCATCTCCTCTTTTTACATCCTACCCAATGACTTGATAAAATATTGAAATGTACGAAATGTCAGATTATAATAAATAACAAATGAAAATGGTTAAATATGGACTTTAAGTTAAGAATATAAAATTTAAATCAAAGGAAGGCAAAACCAAAATATATATTGTAAAAAAATAAATGCCAAATATCTCATTTAAAAAGTCGGACAAAAATAATCAAATATACTTTATTTTTAAATTGATCAATTACCTACAATTAAACGCCTCCTCCTCGGCAAAGTGTTCTCTTGTTTGGAGATTAAAATATGATATATCTAAAGAGCTCAGGCTCGATGTATACTTAAGTCTTATTTAACTGCGAGTTGGACTTGATGTAAAAAGACACGTGGCAGTTCCCTCGGACTCAAGAACAAAATGGCTCTTGAACAGATTTAACAAGGAGTGAATATAGAATAATATTTGAATGAGGTTTTTATGTTAAAAATCCTAGCAGCTCTTTATTTCCATATTGTATTATTTACTTTGTATATATTTCCTTTCATTTTTGAGTGTGATATCATCATCAAACACAAACACACTTTGAAATCTCCTGAGGATTTCTCGTCTTTAATAATAATATTATGTTTTATTCCTCTGTTTCTCTTCGTACCATGATTCAAAATATTTTCTGACAGCATATTATGTCAAATGTTAAATACAGCAATGTAGGGATGTAGTCTTAATATTTTGGCGTCCGTCCGATCCAGTTCTTCATATTATGGAAGCCTCCGAATCATCAATCAACATTTCCATTTTTTGATTAGAATAATAATACCTTTAATTAGGCCTAAATTAAGAGTAATAGCAAATGATTTCCCTTCAGGAAAGATACTTACAAATTAACTAAACAAACTCAATTTGTAAATTGAGTCAGACCACCTTACAATTTGATTATAGGGCTATTGGGACTGTTAACGTTTTGGTACGACTTGTCTGCAGAATGAAGGCGCTAGTATCTTAGCCAAACTCAATATGATTTTAAACGATAACTATTAAAGGAAACATTATCAGTTGAGAAAAATCCAAGCCAAAAGTAAAGTTTATGTCACGGAGTAATTTGAATTTTTTGACAGAAATTCAACTTCCCCTTAGTGTTTATGATTTGAGATCCTGATAGATTTTATTGCATAGAGGGCGCCCTAGTGGCTATTCTTGTACATCAAACAGTCCCTATTGGGCAGTGGTGAGGTAAATTTTTTAGCGTTACCCCAAAATAACTTGTGGTAAAGTTAGTGGAGGGGTGTCTGCATAATTATATATATTTTATTTTGGGCGGGGGAGGTTTGGGGTTTTTTTAAATTTTTTTCCCTCCAAAAATTCAAAAATCTACGGCTATTCACAAAAATTTTCAGAAATTTAATTTCAAATATTACATATTTTGGGAAAAAAATTCAAAAATTCATAGCTATTCACAAAAACAATAAATTTTTATCCCTCATGTCCCCTAAAAATTTGCTAGTAAAAAGAAAAATTCATTTTTTTTTTGGGTGAGGGGATTACAGCCCCTTTCACCGTCCATTGCTTTTGGAACTGTCTAATGCACAATAGTATTTTTTTGGTAAGTGACGGCGGGACTGTAAGGGTTAATGCCCCCTACTTATTAGACTAAATGTAATAGTTATATAATATAATTGTAAAGGTTTTGTGACTACGACATCACTATTAACCAACTTACTCATACCCATCCCACCTATAAATGCATTACGGTGCCCCCTTTCAGCCATGTATTTCAAGTATAGATGCCAAATTATAAAATAGTTACGTCGTAGTCACGCAACCACACAACTTTTAGATCAATTAGCTTTAGTCTAAATGAAAACACGGAATGTCTACGACTGCTGTTTGACTTCCACCACGCTTTTAATATTGACGTTATGAGTAGTTGGGTGATTTGTCAAAATCTGTTTTTCTTGCCGAGCAGTCCGTAAGATATATTAAGTTGAAAATTCTAGCAATAGTGACGTCATAGACTATGATTGGTTGCCTGCTTGTCAAAATCTGCCTGTCTTGCCAGACAGTCGGTACAATACATCAGATTGAAAATTCTAGCATGATGAGGGTCTAAACTTGTATTTTTATTAACTGTGGGCCCCATGATGATTCCGACGCCACAGCCGTGAGCTGAATCAATAACGCATTTTACAAATCTTATTGAACAAATAATGATGATGAGCCTGTTGTTGCTATTGCTATAACTACAGTCCTCTTGAACAGCCCTGGTTCTAATTGAGTGATCGATTGGTTTTTCAGGAAGACTCCTGCTAAAAAAAAAGAAGAATCAAATAAATAAAACCCCGCTTCCATCATAACAATATAATATGGAACAGTGGGTGGTAAAAAGTCAGATTTTTCTCTCTTCCTTTTCTATAATATTATTATTATTATTGTGAGTTTTTAAGGGCTCAGCACGATATAGCTCCACTTAAGAATAATGACTACAGCTTTGAATGAACAAAAAAAAAAAAATATTTCAATTCTTCTAAGGGAGGATTATTATTATATTTAGTCTGATATATTTATGTGCTTTTTAAAAAAAGAAAAGGAATTCAATATTTGTATTGTGTCGTCGTCGTTCGAACCAGTTGCAACGAATTCTACCCCTCTTTCTCTTTGTGTTCCATATATGTACAATAATATGTTACAACATACGCATCCATTCCTTCGATCCCTCTATGTAGTAATACCATTATTTAATTCTCACTCCTAATCACATTAAAATACACATTTCTTGTTGATCGTTGTTATCGTCAGAAGTGTCATAATATAAATAGGACTCGTAGCCCTTATTTTGAAACGAGGACGCGTCATTCTCATCATTCTTAGTGAGGAGGGGCTGCTGCTAAATACCCCAGCAATGTGACTTGAACTTTACTTGTTTACTTACTTACTATGACTATTCATAATATATTATGTACGTATAATTTAATATGTATATAAATGAATGTCAACAATGAGAGTCCAGGTACTAGTTGGGATGGAAAAACTGTGGAAATCGGCGTGAGTATACATTTCATAAGTAAAGCATATGCGGGTCACAGCCCAGTGATGCTAATTCAGTGTATTTTTTAGCTTCCCCTTTTTTTTTTTTTTGAATTGGTACTCAAAAGAATGAATTGTCTCATACGCAGCTCTTGTTATCATTATTTAACTCCCAAGAGTATGAACATCCCTTCCTACTACATTCAATTATATTCAAAACCTGATTCAACATTCGTGTGTACTCATAAATAACAGAGAATAATAACCTTGAGGATTTGTGGTGGAGCTATAATTGTTCGATCTTTTTGTAGTCAGAGTCCAATTGAGGAAGGATCGACACTGAAATTATTCTTGACAATGTCCTTGTTGATTTCCTTCTTCTCCTTCTCCATTATCACAGCTGATTGTAGTGATATAATGAAACGTTGTTCAAATTGTCAGAGTTATCATGTTAATTTTCGCTTTCTTTTTTTAACATGCTCAAAATACATACGTTTTGCATCACTAGATGTGAGTACTAGCATTAATTAATTCTCCCTATTCTGAAAATTCAAACGTATTAGTGATTTCTACTGTTGTATCCGTCCTGATTTAGGACTGAAGACTGTAGCACCATCTGGGTCAGTCCGTCAAACTAAAGAAGTTCCTTCTTTGGGAACGTCAATCATCTTTATTTCTTATTTTTTAATCATTTTTATTACTGACAGTCCTAAGAACAACCGTTTTAAAGGATACTCCAAGGACAAATAAACACGGTCTTAAAACTGGACTGGACTTGACCGACACAACTCTAATGATCTCTGCCAGGAGATTTGTCGTCTATCAAGTTGGCAACATATATATTTCTTTCTGATTTACATTCACGAGGATTAGCACAATTTTCCCATCTTTACTAGTATCTAGCAAGGCCATTTGAAGAAGTGGAAGGCGGGGGGGGCGAGGGTGTATGAAATTAAATGAAACCAGTTTTCTTACCAGGGCTTTTTACAATTAGATAAAAATGTTACTTTCCTCAAAAAAAGTCATTGTCTAAAGATTGAGAAAAAAGGATCCATATTTATAAAATAAATTTAGAAAAGGTTACAAAATCTACAAGATATCATTTACATCCAGGCCATGTTACTTAGAAATGAGGATTTTGCCTTTCTTGGGCTAACATGATAAGGAATTCTTTTGGTGGAGTTGTCAAAGCAAAACAAAAACAAACAAAAAAAAAAACCGTCTCAATTCCAGATTTCGACAGACTGTATTGTATACTAATATCCCTGTAAAGATTGTGGGATTTTTTTAATAATACATTGCATGCGTTTGTCAAGTGCCATTTGGTGACTTTTTAATTGAATTTGTTTCTCTAAATGTGGAGGGGGAAACATTAATACATACCTTAAAAGCAACAATTGCGTTTGCCTTCCCTATAAGGCAAAGACGAAAAAGTGCAGAAAATCAGGAAATACATATCGCTCTTTTGAGCGCCAAAGCTCTTATTGACAATAAATTGGTATGTGGAGAACCAATTCTTAGAGAAAACCGAAGAGCAATAGTTTTGTCCTCTGCAGCAAGATATGGTGAGCTTTCATAGATAATACAAAGGATGAGCGGTCATTTTTGGAACCATACTGTTGACATTATCAAATATAAATTGTCAAAGTGAACTAGATTTAGAACTACTTTAAAAACAATTGTCCAGAGGTATGAACAACATAGACATTTCAAATTATATTATTTTATGTTCTGTATATATAAAAAAAAATATATATATCATAATTACTTCCTAAATTCGATAAAAAATTAGCCAAATTATGAAAAAAAATCTTTATATGTATAAGGGAAACATTGAAATCACCCTATTTTTTTCAAAAAATATCCGAGTTAGAAAAATGAGATGACAGACGGGGAAAATTTGAACAGAGCAAAAATCTTAGCTCAGGGTTCTAGAGTTTCTGATTTTATAGGAAATTGTCCTTGAGCAGTATCTCGACAAACAATTGGGATACCTTTAGTAAATAATAAATACTGTGTAATTGAAGTAGTATGCCTTTTTATCTTTCATAAGAAATGATCAACTTTAAGCTAAATCCATTTTATATTCTTAATTCACATGGCTTTCAATTTTATCATTAATAGTTTGCAAGTTGTTATTTAGAGTCCACAAGTCCAGCTGTTTGGAATTCCGTTCCCTGATCCCATACACAACAACAAAAAATAGAAATTAATGAAGGAGTTAAATTTTTGGTGGATTGTAGGTAATCCAATGAAACTTACCTAATGAAATAATTAAATTCTGGATTTCCCATAGGTGTAAAACCCAGAGAAATCCTGGGATCTTGATCGAAAATCCATAGTAGTTAAAGGTGTTTATTCTAAGAACTTTTATTATGTTAAGAGAAAAAATAGAAAAACATATGGTAGCCCTGACCATTTGAAGAAGGCTTGGGAAGAGAGCAGGGGTTCACCTCCCCCCCCCCTCCTCAAAAATATATTCATACAAACGTCCCACCTAAAAGCTAAATTTACACAATTCCTACTATGTATCTAGCAAGGAATTATCCTGATATGAGTCCTTAATTATACTCTGAGTCCAATTAGGTCTTGCACGTATAACTTCCCAACAAAAATCTTGAGTCTTACTCTCCGTCAGATTACAAACTATGTACATCAAAATTCTTACGCGAGTAAAAGCTTATAATTTACATTCCTATTTATAGTTTCTTATGTATTCATTTCCAACTTAATGAGGGCAATATTATGTATTAAGTACATATGTATGTATAGCCCTTCAACGGTTTTCCATTTTATTTGTATTTTGTTATTTTCTCTACCATTCATTGATGAACACAGATTTCTCAATATTGACATTATCCATCTAATGTAATCCTTCATTATTTTTACCTTTAATATCCATATACCTATATCTATTGAACCATTTTGACCGAAACCAGTGAATATGAAGATCAAAATTAATCAACTAAGATTTAATCATGTTGCTAAGGTTTATTAACACTTTAGGCGAAGCATATATTTAGAATGTGGTGATCATATTTGGATTTATAAAAGGAAGGACACTAATCAGTGTCAATTTTAAGTTGATAATATTTTATAAGGAGCAAATTTCAGTGTTCAATGAAATAATTTTGGGATTCTTGGGTCAAAAATAAAAATAATCTGAATCTGTTGATTTTTCATAAAATTTTTTGATTTTGACATTCATTCAGTTATCCCAAATAAAACCGGATATTTCATGAATTTATAAAAAAGTCATCGGACAGTATGTAAAGAGAGGATGTGTTCCGGGAAAAGAGGGGTCACCATTAATAAATTGTATGAAAATTTGATAAGTTCATTATAGTCTTATAAGCATGTATCACTAAATGACTTGATACTCGCACCATTTGAAAGTCCAAGCACCCTAGTTTCAAATAGATGAAATTAATTTATGATATTTACAGTTGAGAAAAAATAAGTACATATTTGATGGCATGCCCATTTAGTAAATTTTCCCCACCGAAAAAGACATTAGGTAAGGAGACCATGACCTTAATGTATTTCTTCTTGAACATTGTGACACTTTTAGACATGGTAGAGTCTCCTTTTGCTCTTGAGAGGCGTATACAACTAGCTAACTAGTAGATGATGGTTTGCTGCACAAAAAGAAATCCGTTTTTCATCAAACGGAAATGAAATTATGTCATCTTTTCTGAGTCCCAATTATATCGTTTTACCGTCTATTTGATCGCTTATAATTTTACCAACTGATTAATGTTTTATATGGGATTGAGACCCAGAGACTGGCAAGGCCACTTCTTGACCTTAATGTACTTCTTCTTGAACATCATTTCACTTTCTAACAGATAGAAGGCTCATATTGCTCTTGGGAGTCGTACACAACTGGTCAACTAATTAAAGGTCTGCTTCAAAAAAATAAAATTGGTTTTTATCAAATGAAAAAGGAGTTATGTCCTTTTTCAGGGGGCGACAATTATATCAATCTACTATGTTTTTGATCCTTTGCGATGTTGTATGTTATCTCACTCATAAATATTTCATATGGAATTGAGTTCCGTAGACGGGCTAGGTCTTGAACAACTCTTTCTTGTAATCTATTTGCTTTGACCCTATGTTTTGGATCATTTTCGTGTTAAAAACGCGTTACACGACTCTTTTTCAGTGCCCTGTATTGAGGGAAAGGATGTTGTCGTCCAAGATTTCCAGGGTAAATCCTCAAGTTGTCCTTTCCCTTAGCTTAGAAACACTCCCAAAACATAATGTTTACCTACCCCTCCATGCTTGACCGCGGTGGTTGGGTTCTTAGGGGTATACTCAGCATTTTCTTCCTCCAAACAAATTAACAATCATTCTTTTTTTGTATCAGAGGGCCAATTTATAAAATCGGCAAATTTCAAATACTTATTTTCTCGGCTGTACATTGGAGGCTCACACATTTTGTGTAGAAAAGTAGTAACACTTAAAATAAGCATGATTAATATCCTTTCACGTCCATATTATAAAAATATTATGAATTTGTTCCTTTGCCTTTGCTTATGTATTATTATTTTTGTACATGATGAAGGGATTGAGTGAAGGAAAGAATGAGCCCAAATAAATATGTATGTACATATATAATTAAGAAGGGTTTTATGCATTCCCATTCAGACCTCTTTTTCAACTCCTTCCCATGATGTTATGCTCACAGTGTGGGGTCAGAGCCAAGGAATGCGCCTTTTTACATTAAGGAGGAAGAAGATTGTTATGTTAGTTTTTCAACATACATATTTATTGAAGGAAAGAAAATATTGATTTAGGTACTTACTTCAAAGTAACGTAGAATTCGTCCCTGTACCATGAAGCGAAATCCGGACTTATGTACATAAGAATATGTCAGTTGAATTAAATTTATTGAATAAAAATGACTGACATGTTGTTATTCGGTTAATTGACAGTTTGAATATTTTTGCGATTCTAATTCATTCGAGTTCTTTTTATTATTATTTTTTTCTTCATGCCGTCGTTTGTATAATTATTATCATCATCTTTACCTATGGCTGCTGCTCCTGTTATTGGTATTATTCATTTACCTCATTTTCTTACCTGTAATTACCTTTGATAATAATCATTGGACTTTTTCTTTGTATTTCATTTTTTTTCATTGTTGTATGTATTTGGAAATTGTTTCGTCATAATTACATCATCCTGGATATACGGTACGTATATAGGTCAGGGCTCTAGAAACAGGGGGCAAAGAGTGTCCCCACAAAAATTCAATGATATTGGTTTTTATTATAAATCAGGACTATATGCATACCTCGACCTAAAAAAGAAATATATATAATGGAAGGGGTATAAAAAATGCTTTCTCAGCTTTTTAGGCACGACCAGTCTTAGCGTGAGCGGGCCCATTGCAAAGATAAATTTGTGGGCCCCTTTTCTTTTCAAAAATTGCTTTTTTAAATATTCTAACTTTAAAAAAATCTCCCATTTTTCTAAAAGAAACAAAACAAAAAAATTTTTTTGCAAACCGTTTTTTACAAAATTCTTAATAATATTGATGAAAAACGTGTTATTGATACAAAGTTTGTTTTAAAATGACTTTTTGTTCGCCCTTTAACAAATTTTTACATGTTTTCAATTTCTGCTTTTTTAAAAGTAAGATACTATATCTTGTCTTAAATAGAAGGAAATATTAGGTTAAACAAAAAAGGATTATTTCAGAGTTCTTAGACTGGAATTAGAGTACGCATAAAGATAACCTCTTGGTATAAATTCAATAGAAAATTAAGAGTCGTTTATATATTAAGTTGATGATTTGGATTAGCCTGGGACTACGTAGAGAAAGGGGGTTTATAAACTTCAAGGGCTCTTTAATCGATGTGAATCCATGATATTTATGACTTCAACTGGTATGATCGAAAGGGATTCATGGTTTTAGCATTCTCAGAGGAGAACTACATTTTTTTTATCTTGTCCAATAAGGTATGTATATTTCAATTAAAAAAGATGAAAATGAAATTATTGAAATCAATAACATGTATAATATATACGTCCACTAAAACAAAAAGTTGAATCAAAGATATAGAAAAAAACCAAAATATTCATATATTACGGAAAAATGAATATAAAAACTTGTCAAAAATACTGAATTTTAAAATTTGTTTACATAAGGGCTATCCGTTCAAGGGTGAAGTTTCACAAAGGATAAAACAAAGGAGATATCATAGTCCAAGGAAGCACGTTTTGCCTACAAAATATGATGAACCTTTGCAATAGCTACATTAATAATCTTCTCCATTTTTCCAGAGTAAAAGCCTGAGAAATCCTTAAAAGTTTAAAAGGTTGATGATGGCTTTATATAATGGACAGAGTGTCTCTCATTCAAAGAGAAAATGATCACTCGTCTCGTCCTTGAAAAATTTAATTTTTAGAAACCAATTTTATTTATTCAATTTCAAATATAAAATATTTTGCAAAAAAGTTTTACATATAAAATCTTAAATATTTGCCCAAAAATTAAAAAAATCCATATCTATTCATTGAAAATTAATTTTTTTGGACAAAATTATAGATTCAATTTCAAAGATTAAATATTTTGCAGAAAAATTAAAAAATCTATATCTATTTACAGAAAATTAAATTTTTTGGAAAAAAAATTAAATTAAATTTCAAGTAGTGAATTTTTTTAAGAAAAAAAATCAAATTTTAAATTTTCTAATAAAAAAAAGCATAAATTTCATTATTATTTTTTTTTCTGGGGGGGGTACAGCCCCTCCAACTCATTCCCTGCGGACACCACAGGTCATAGTGAGTGTATTTTAAAGTTTACATACAGTGAGGGGCCCCAGTCCAGAGTTGATCCTTGCTCCCAACTGCTCCCTAAACCAGACCCCCCTCTAGGTAGTTAATTCTGTTGTTTGGATTCAAAAGCAGAGAGAGAGTAACAAACATCATTTCAAAAGATTACGTTCCATAGTAGATGCCGTTATAGAGGTTATTATGCATAATTTATTAATTTTATCAAACTCTTTGGAATGTGTGTGTGTGTTGGCGATTATCATAGCATGTCTGTATTTTTTCATAATTGCAATAGATACATATTATATATGTACAAGATATTCATCTTATCGGATTCAACATAATATGTATGTATGAATGTGTTTCGGTCGCATTCTCCGTAGTAGAAATGTCACTATGTCATATATTTGACCATACACATAATATGTTGTAAGGATTTATGAGCCTGATAATGACTTGAATGAAAAAGGGGGCAATATATTATTATTATTATTTGAATCCCTTATCATATTCTGCAAATCTTAATTATTATTGCAGCCAGAGTACCGTGGTGGTGAAAATGACATCATTTTGACTTATCTTTCTTTCCCCCATATATTTCTTCATAAATAATGGAATTAATTTATCTCATGTATACAAATAACGTTCCACAAATCTATTTCTTTTAATTTTCATTCACATGTGATTTGAAAAAGTGTATAAGCACATGATTGAGAAGACATTGACACCTTCTCTTTCTTATCTTTTGACATGACTATTGACAAGCCAAGTTAAATTAAATAGAGATGCAATTTTAATTTATAGTGTCTAGTAAGTATGTAGTAGTTACACCCAAATAATGGGTCCTTGGGTTGACTAGTCTCTTAATATAACTTATATCTATGAATGCAAGGAAGAGGTGGGAGATTCACTGATGGTACCCCTGAATTAAATGATTTGAAGGGATACACTGTTTTACTGATATAGAGAGGATAACCTTTTACATTTGACATAGAACTAATGCAAGGTAAATTTTGTAAAATTATAATATATATGTGCGCGGAAAATTGCCCGGTTTTTTGTTCAAACATCATGATGAATAATAACACATTATAAATTTCGAATTTAAAGAAAAAACAATTATTGATACGACTATTGACATACAAATAAGGTTATTTGCATATAAATTAGCAACTATACATAAGAAAAAAAAGTTAAGAGGCGCAAAAACACAGAAAAAATGAGGTTGTCAAATTACAAACCGAGGCCTCAAAATATTTTATGGTATTGAGGGGCTTCTTGGATGTATTGGCATTCTACGCCGTAATATGATGTGGTGAGCCAAAGAGTATTTTAGTCTCTAGAGTGCTACTACCTGACTGAGGTTTACCTATGCAGATTCGATGATAAACCTCATCTAAAGTCTCACACATTATTTTTTAAATTATATAATGCACTTTTATAAGATACACTAAAAAATGATTTAACGGAATGTATACAAACAGACAAATTTTTCTTTATTAATGTAGACTAATTTATTATGAATTAAAAAAAAAAAATTATCATCAAAAGTAGCGGGGAGTTCATCATTCGGGGCAAGATGTTCACACCACGACCCTCTATTTAAGAATAAATAAAAAAGACAAAAATATTTAAAACACCAATAGTTTATCCTTTTATAATCTGTAACATATATTTTCCCCTATATTTACCCATCCTATCTCATATCCCAGAAGGATATGAGTAAAAAGTTTATTTTTGGTTTAACTAGCTTGAGGTGATATTATATATATTTTTTGATACAGCACCAAAATTTGACTATTTTTATTTTATAAAAGGGAATTTATGTAACACTTTTTTTATCATTACACCACCTAGTAGCCCTCACAGGTCTGGCGAGTAAGGAGTATATTTAAAACTAAACGATTGTTAAGCACAAAAATTTAGAATGTAATCACAATTCTACAATTTTGGTAATATAAAATATAATTAATTTGTCTATATGTATATATCAGTTTCGGACATGGTCATTTTGGGCCCTTTCGTAGTTACACACCGATTAAGCCAATGAATTTAATTAAGAGATCATATCAATACTATGTAGTGTAGGACCATTGGTATAGTTGGACCTTAAGACGTACTCCTTTTTTTAAATTTTTAATTAACCCCCCAAAAAAAAAAAAAACCTCTAAAAATCTACAACATTTATGTACTGAAGCCCTTAAATTAGAGTGAATAACAATCCACATTTTCCCCGGACATGTACCATTTTTACATTCTATCCGGGCACTTTTTTGTACATTCATGAAATGTCTGGTTTTATAAGAGCAAATGGTGCATATTAAAAATCGACTTAAATAGAAAATAATATTTTTATTAGGGTAAGACAAAAATTTAAAATATATTATAAGAAACAAATCTATAATTCAGGTTCCAGAGTATTTTTAGTTGACATTTGCAAGTTCTGACATATCTGTAGGAAGAAATAAAGATCAAAAATATATTTCGTCAAGGTCTGTAATCATTTGACGGTGTGAAAGCTGGGCCCATTAATTTATTTACTAGTAGTATTTTAGGGCGTTCGCAGGGGGAGGGCTGGATAATTTTTATTCTTACTATAAAATTTAATATTTGTAATTTTTTTTCAAAAAATTCAAATTTGATATTTATTTAAATTATCATAAAATGGATGAAATACTTGGAACTGAAATGACGATGTAATTATTAAATTCGTTCATCACGTAATCAGATGCACGTTTCATTCTTGGGGTTTTTTTCCTATCCAATTCACTAACTGCGTTATAAAAATATGTTTTATATCGCAGGGTTAAATTAATTAATGTCTAAATATAGTCATTCTACATCCTAAATAAAACAAATACGAATCTCATAAAATCACTTAGAAATGATCCATATCTAATTACTTAAATAACCATGACGTACTACCTTGATATGAAATAAATTATTTTGTTAAAGGTAGAAAGTGATTGATATTCCATTTGATGGGAGACATAGATTACGCGAGATAAAAAGTAATTAGCACTTTAAACATAAATACAATTTACAAATGTTTTTATGTGAACTCTGAATAGTAATTACCCACAAGTGTGAAAAGTGTGTAGTATACTTCAATAGCGTAGCGTAAACACCCGTATTGTATAGACGGAAGGATAAAGAGCATATATAGAGTGAGACGTTTGGCATTTAATGCTGCTTATTAAGAGATTCTTCATGGCACATTTGTTATGCCAGGGTTCAACTCCATAGTTCTCCGCTTCTTTTATTTGAAATCGATTATACTATTATGTCGTTCATTCATAGACAAATTTATATATACATACAAGGTGGGGATTTCAAATCTGGAACAAGTTTAGACCTTAATATCTTGGGAACCAATAGATCTATGTGTATGAAGGGTTGCTTATCAGATTTAGCTGACATAATTGTATCAAAAAATTTCAAATTCTTTGGGATATTCCTCAAATATAAAAACTCCGTCAGGGCAAACGCCCAAAGATATAAATAACTCTATAAAGAATGATGCTAGATAGCTTAAATTGATCTTAACAGATCTAATGTCATTA
This sequence comes from Lepeophtheirus salmonis, assembly GCF_016086655.4. Lineage (NCBI taxonomy): Eukaryota > Metazoa > Arthropoda > Copepoda > Siphonostomatoida > Caligidae > Lepeophtheirus > Lepeophtheirus salmonis. The sequence continues at coordinate 38,311,907 of NC_052137.2, forward strand.
GTAAATTTGGTATTTGGTTCAGTTTATCCTAATTGGGTAATTGAAACTGGATTTATTCTGGAAAACCCAGCATTTATATTTGATATTAGAAATTTAAATAATTAATTTTTTTGTAAACAGCCCTAGATTTTTGAATTTTTTTCAAAAATGTAATCAAATGTAAATAGTTATGGATTTCTTAAACTTTTCTGTGAAAAATTTTATATTTCAAATTTAATTTTAGTTGCTTAAAAAAAATTCCTTAATTGTGAATAGCCATAGATTATTGGAATTTTTTTTCCAAAAAGTTTTATTTTTGTAAATAGCTATGAACTTTTGGAATTTTTCTCCGAAAAGCTTAATATTTAAAATTTTTTTTATACATTTGAAATTAAATTTGAAAAACTTTTGACTTTTGAATTCTTTTTTCATAAATTTTATATTTGAAACTTATTTTTTAGAAACTTTAATTTTGGAATTCTTTTTTCATAAAATTTTATATTTGAAATTTATTTTTCAGAAGCTTTAATTTTGCAACTTTTTCGCAAAAAAATGTATTGTTGTTATTTCCAATTTGCACATTGCTCATAACACACTTTAGAGCCCTTGCGGGCTTCCATCCTCGAAGCAATTGTCAATATGGACACAGTGTTCCTTATGAATCCCTGTGCAAGGTTTCAAAGCCAGTTTGGAGACACTGGTTGAAGCTGGAGATGGTTTGTTTGTGATTTTACTTCACAATGGGCCCCGTGAAGTTATAAAAAAATATTTGTAAATTTTATTGTAGGTTATCATCCTTAAACTTTCCGGATTTAAAATCCCATCTTGTATATCTACATTATAGAAAGAACTATCTCTCTCTCTCTCAAGATGAACCATTGCCACTATCATTAAGATAATTAATGCAATCATTACTTGTATTATTTGGTTTTATCAATACAAAGATGAATTATTCTCTCTGTGTGTGAGTATTGTTTTTTGTTTTTTTTGTGTGTGTGATAGCGTTGACCTTTTATATATAATGACCCTTGACATTGTTAATTGATAGCTTTGAAACAACTAAGAAAACACACGAACGAACTATAAAATGACTTAGTTCCCATGCAGTAACATATGTATGTATAAAAATACAGCACAAAGGGAGTAATATATAGGTTTATTTATCAGTGAACGTTGACCTCAGGACTCGTAATCCTCCTCTGGTTCCTTCCCATTCTTTTCATTGTAGTTTAAAGGTCCAGCCACCCTGATTTTCTTAATAATATATATATATACATATGAATCAAATAATAACATAAGACGGAGTCAATCTTCTACTCTCATTCTCTGGGGATGTAATGCAATACCTAGCTAACAAAATTGGGCATTCATGAATACATATTATAAGTACTCAGGGAAGGAAGAAAAGATGTCGTAGGGAATAAATAGAGAGAGACCCCTACATGGATGGATAAAGAGTATCTATTCCCACACGGGATCCCTCTCCTTTTTAATAGACGAAGAAGAGATTGTTGCATTTCCTTCATTTCTCATGATGATTAAGTGAGGAAGATGGAAGATTGTCAACTCATTTTGTATGTATGTGTGTGCGCAATGGATAATGATGAATAAAGTTGCTGGAGTAGCTCACTCACTCACTCCTATGTTTGGATAAAGTCTTAGGAAAATTGAGTATTAAAAAAGAAGAATAAATAAAACATATAAAAATAGGGAGAGCTGGAGAAAAAAAGAAAGAAAAAAAATCACCTTTTTCATTCCTCCTTTTCTTTCCTTCTTATTTTCAAATTTCCACCCTTCCCTCCTCATTTTCCCCTTTTTCTTATTAATAAATAAAAAAGGAAAAGAAAAGAAAAAAAGAGAAGCCATATTATTATTAAATGACAACAGTTTTTTTTTCTTACTCTTTACTATATAATATAAGAGATTGATGTCTTCTCTACGTGACTATTATCAACAATGAAGAAGCAAGAAGAGGAATTATCATTATTAATTTACTCATCCACATAGGGAATTAATCGACTTTTCCTTTTAATTAAAAAATAGAAAAGGAAAATAAAAAAAAAATGCTTTTCTTTACCCTTTTTTAATACTTTTTTACTGTTATCAACACTCCTGCAATTTTTCATCTTTTATATTCATATTTTTGAATGGGGATTCACTTCAATCATTATAATAATATTAATATGTACAAACGTGCCTTGATCTCTTTAGCTGATAAGGGCTAAATCCTTCTCATTACTATTACTAGGTATTATAATACTTTACGTAATGGAAGGCTCGTACATGGATTCATACTCATTATTAATAAGAAGTGTATCTAATGTATACATCGCTACATGACAAACATGATTCATATTTCACAAAAAGTGTTCGAATTGAAGTTCCAAAAACATGGATAGGCTTAATATGTATTAATTAATTACCTTTTATAATCCTTATACTAGAGGAGTGTGTGAAGGATCCTCTTGAGATTGTTAATGGGGGTCCTTCAACTCTGGGTTCCATTATACATACGTACTTGTATATTTTTGAGCTCGTGGAATGTGGAAGCTTTTAGCAGAGATGGATTTTGCCTTTTGAATACTAATCATTTGCAGATAAACAAACATATTTAAACGTAAATTAACTTCACTCACTCCAAACATATTTGGTTATACTTACATGGGTATATCTATTAGTGTTGACACTTGATTTAAGACCGAATTTTTCGCTCCAATCCCCAGGGTGAAACCACGGAGGGAAATTTCCTTTTCTCAAAAAAGTAATACATATAATTTTTTGGGTTTTTTGGGATTAAAAGAAGTTCGGTTTAGAATGGCCTCAAAGAAAAAGTCGGTTTAGTTAAGTTCCAAAGAAAAAATCAATCCGAACCGTTCTAATTTTAAATTCAGACAAAATTCTATTAATTAATTTTTGATCATGTCATGTGGGCTCTTCAAGAGCATCTTGGCAACCTTCAAAACCAGTCTCCTAGAGCACTTCACAATGTCCATATTCCTTGCCACCTCAACTTCAGCACCTAGGAGATATGAAATATGCTACCTTTTGGGTTTTTTCTCACTCATCAAGACGAGATGACAAAATGTTAATTATTGTTTGTTTATGCACAAAGGAGGGCTGAACCAGAATGTCAAAAAATAATCATTAAACCTTCCTATACTAATGAGAAAATTAGCATAAATTAACAGTTCACATTTTATTGCTGGACCCTGTCGATCCAATTCATTTGGATCTATAAAGGATTTGGGCATACACCGGTCTCATTTAAAATTTGGCCCATAGTTGAATTGTTGATGATTGCATGTCTGTACAAAATTATGAACATCGGAGCAATAAGGTCACATGAAGTTAAAGTTTTGCATAAATCATATTTGCACCACTTAGTAATCAGGCAGGTAGACGAAAAAATAGGTCCATAGATTAAGAGCCCCCCCCAAAAAATATATATATATATTGATTGAAGCTAAAAAAAATCTGATTACGATTTTGAAACGATTAAATATGAATTTAGAGTCTGAGATCCTGGTCTGGACCCAAACTTTGGTTTAAATTGGTCTATATAAAAATAACTTAAATCCAAAATGAAGAAAAAAAAACGGTTCTGGACTGCGTCTCAACTCTAGTACCTAGTATACATATATGTATGACCATAGTCATATTCAATTAGACTCCATTACTCTCTTATCTCTCTTCCCCTGACAACAAAAAAAAGAAATAAAAAGAAATATAAACGACGGGTTCATTCAATTATCTTAAGGTTTGTTACCTCTATTTTTTTTTTTTTTTTACTACTCTGATGGTTTTAATTTTCCTTGAATATCATTACTACATTGTCACCAGATAACAACAGATTCTCAAATGTCAAGCAATATTATATTTACACATCAAACTAAATAAATGTCTTACAATAAGAAAAAGGAGACAGAAAAAAAAATCCCCTTCAATTGACAAGAATAAAAATAAAAAAAGACCTTAACAAACAAAGCAGGTGTCAAAGAGCTGTTTTTTTTTTTTTTTTTTGCATGTGTGTGTGCTTACAGTAAGGCAGTTCCATAGGGCTGAGCCCACCAAATGTGTGATGTTTTATTTATTATTTAAATTGTGAGATATATACCTTATTCTTCTTTACCTGCCATAAATTAAAGAAATTATTTTTACGATGGTTTTATTCATGGATGGAATTAAGACTCTGTATTTTGAGCTGATGTAGATTTTTTTTTCTTTTTCATTTGGGCCTTTCTGGAAAAGGAAATAAATAGATAAAATCAAGGGATTGACGAAATTAAATTTTGTAAGAATCAAGACCTAACTTATGCGATATACATGTATTAAGGTTCGTCATTTCCCGTGAAATTGTCCTTCGCCAAAGATTTTTTTTTTTTTTAATTTCGAGAAATAGTCGATACTGTGAAATTGAAGTAATTTATAATAATAAAAATTAATTTCAAAGGGTACTTACCCATATCTTTGTAAAAGATCCTAAATTAATTCATTTTTCCTACGTTAGATCGTACAGTTAGGTCAAATTAATTATTCATTTGTTAGTTTGTTAAAACAATGAATACTAGATATCAATGTATTTTTTTCCCCTATAAATTACAGAGTTTAGTACAGTATTTGTATTTTGATATATGTTTCCTTGGTAATTCTGCAGAAATAAAATCATTTAAAAACATTGGTGGTAAAGAATAAGTTTTTAAACTATAACATATAAAAATATTTTTAATATTAAAATTTGTAAAAAAAAACATGTGAGGAAGAACAATTTTAGATGAAATTTGTATATTTTTAATTTTATAACTGTTAAACACAATATATATATTCAGCCTATATTTTAGTCTTTCATATTATTGTTAGAAATCTGAGAATTGTTCAATTATTTATCTCTATTTCAAAAAATTAAAAGGTGATATTTTTCAGTAGAAAGTAAACACTTCATTAGGAATCTTTTATACAATTTAAATCCTTAAAAACTCTCCAATCCTAAATATGTATTCAATTTTTTATTTAATAAATTACATAAAAAATCTTATAATATAAACTAATTAAACGCAACATACCCAGGGATTTTTGTTTTGTTTTTGGATTTATCGTAGGTATAAAACCCAAACAAATCCCAGAAAATAAGACCCTGATTGAACTCTGGTTGTATGTATTAGGTTTTGCAGGATCCCAATATTTTCATAGTGGCTTCAGTACCAACCAAAGTATTGGATATTCAAACCCTTTTTTGTCATATAGGGCACTTACTGAGACGTCCGCAGGACTTTTGTTTCGGTTTGGGGATTGGTGGTCATTTCATAATTTTTTTAATACCAGAAAATATATTTTTTATAAAGGACAACTTTGTTCGTAAGGGTTATAAATTTTTGGGGTTTCACCATGGGCTCACTATTTTTATGACATATTGGAGCCGCAACTGTAACGTTTTAAATACATGAGTACCCACGTATCACTATATTGAACAACACTAGTTTTTATATACCTCTAATTAAGACCCCTTTTCAAAATAACATGATAAAGTCATTGCCTTGACCACCCTGAATCAACTTTATTATAAAAGAAAATATAACCACAAAATCTATTATATGTGTAAATATATATGAACGTATAATATATAGAGAGATATACTAAGGAGTTCTATTGAGGAGGAATGAATGGAGTTGTTGGAGGGAGGACGACGCTTTAAGTAGACTTTTATAATAGCATTAAAGAAGCACACTCATTCAAAGTTCTTGAAAAAAAAAAAAAAAAAAAGGGGAGGGAAATGAAAATAAAGATCAGAGATAAGATTCTTAAAGGAACATAAATTTCAGGTATAAAAAGCTAAGTATGTACGTACATACATAGGTAACTAACTAAATAGAATTATGTATGTAGGTATAAATATTCGGGGTGGCAGGATACTTTCAAAAAATCATTGTAAACATCTTTTGTTCAATATATATTCAGGGACATCCGCAGGCCTATATTGTGGGAGGGATCTTGGTTTCTGGATTTTTCGTTTGAAAAATTCCAAAATTATTTTTTTTTGGATAGAATTTCAAAAATTAAATTTATTAGAAAAGAAAAAAATCAAACATCCAACAGTTGTTCACACAAAAAAAAAGAATTTTGTTAGGAAAATAATTCAAAAATTATATCTCAGATATAAATTTAAGAAAAAAGTTTTCAAAAATTAAATTATTTGTTCAAAAATCCATTGTAATTTACAGAAAATTTAATTTTTTGAAAAAAAAAATCCAAAATTATATTTCAAATATTAAATTTTTTACTGAAATGTCAAAATTCCTTTTTTTTGGGGGTGGGGTGCTACGCCCCTCTAGCCCACCTCCTGTGGACTCTTATGGTTTTATTATGGTACATAAGTGTTCAGACGAGAAGAGTTTTCATTAAAAACTAACACCTCACATTAACAAGGATCAAGATTTAACTAACTAGTAGTCCCGTTCTGATATCAATAGTTTTGTAACGGTTTGGGTACGAGGAACACATTCGGTAAAGATGTACAAAATATGGCCTAAAGAGAGGAAATACTTAAGTATTAAATGCGTAGGCGCATGGATAATTGAGAGTATGATTCAAGATTGGTTGGGAAATTATAAGTGTATGTTGGAGTTCAGGTCGACATCCTCATAATTTCGAGATACGGAAGTGGAATTTGTGCTTATTTAGTTCATCTTCCAGCTGCTTGTAGCTAAACTATTGAAGTGTCATGAGAGCTAAACTCCTTTTCTCCCAAACATTATTCAAATTGTCAGGGTTACCATGTTGATTTTTGGTTTCTTTCTTTTTTTTTTTGTTATATTTTTTACAAATTTAAGTATTGTTATTTCGATACTAATAAACTACAAAGTATGGTCAGAAATGTTCTTAAGGGCAATTCAATTGTACTTACAGAGGTGTCCCTCGGATTTTTGTTTTCGAGCCATCAAAAATTGGATGACTTTTTTTTATATCAATGACAACCAAGTTTTGCTTGGACGTGAGGAAGACTTTTTGTAATTTATACCTGCAACTTGAACAGTGTATTTTTATTTTCCGAAGCTGTCATAGCAAAGATTAAATCTTTTGGGAAAAAACTTCCAAAATTCAAAAATTTAATCATGTATATTAAATTAAAAAACTACAGCTATTCTCAAAAAGTCAAATTTACAGGACAACAAATCAAAAAATTTCAGTTATTCACAAAATATTAACTTTTTTGGAAAAAAAGTTCAAATATTAAATTTTTTGGTGGAAAATTTCAAAAATCAATAGGTATTCACAGAAAATTATTTTTTTGGAAAAATATTTCAAAAATTAAATTATTAATATTAAATTTTTAGATGAAAAATTTCAAAAATCTGTAGCTATTTACAGAAAGTTATTTTTTTTGAATAAAAAAATGAAAAATTCCTCAATATTGGAATATTTGGAAAAATCGAATTAAATTTTCTAGAAAGAATGATAAATTCCTTAATTTTTTCTTTTTTGGAGGGGGAGTTTCTACAGCCCCTCCAGACCCCCCCCCCTGGACGCCCCTGTTTATGACAACTAAGCTGCTTTCCTCTTAAAAATTATTCAAATGGTCCAAAAATTTCACATTTTCTTTCTTTTTTTTTTTTTTTTTACATACCAACTGGTCTTATTTTCTACAACTTTACTTATGAACTCTGCTAGGATCACTTACGATATCAATTTATTTTTAAATACTTTTAAATGTATCAGTACACCGCTACCACTTATGTAAACTACATATAGAGTAATTAAAAACCACTATTAATATTAGTATAAGTATTATTACCTAATGTCCTGCCATTTTTATTTTTGCAACCATTATTTTATCAGATTCATTTATCAAAAAAACAAAAAAACTCTCTCTTTGAATGGAAATTAGTTACTAATTTAGTTATTTATAATCGTTTTGTATTATTATGACCTAAAATATGTAATAATGAAACATTAAAGATTATTCGTTTGCATTCACCATTGTTCTTGCTCTAATTTTATTATTATTGTTATGTTGTATGTATTTAATTAACTTGTAGGTAAAAAGTAAGTTAATTAGAAAGTATAGTGATTATTTGTATACCATTTATGCAAGGGTATTTTATTCAAAAAATAAAAATACTTCATCATGAAAAGGCTTGTTGAGATTGCCAAGTTGTAAGGAAATAAGAAATTGTTAACATACGTACGAATGACCGATTTTCATGGAAATACCACAGATTAAAACGAATAAATACAAAACTGACGTGGACAAATTAGTTGTTTAATGACCCCCCATTAAGATATCCCAAAAATTTTATCATGATACTAATATTAAAACATAAATAATTACGAACAATAGTATTATATTTTTGCCATAACTAAAAAGGACATTCGGTATAGCGCAAATCATCCATCTAAAATACAATTTTAGCTATGTATCTCATTTTTTTTTTCAAAGCTATGGTCGATATTACATTTTTTCAGTTTTTTGTTACTTTGACCTTGATATCTCAAAATTTAATGGCCCCTTATCATGACTATATATAATCTTTGTACAAAGTTTGATTAAAATCGATCCGTAACTTTTGCCATAATCCTGGTGACTGACAAAGGAACAAACTAACCAAGAGAGGTAAGAACATTACTTACTTCCAACTTCATTGGCGGAGCTAACAAGACTGGTTTCTATTTTAATTTTTTTCGAAATGTCCGGTGGACATAGGCCAAAAATGGTCTCTTTCAATCAAACATGAAAAAAAAAAAAAATTGAAGTATATTGGTCCATGTTTTAGGGTTGCACAGGGCTCTTGAAGCTCTAAGCGGAAAAAAAACAAAAACCCCATTACTTACAAAATAGTCAATGTAAGTAAAAATGGAGTATTTTGGTAATCATTTTCAAAAAATGTTTGTATCTTATGGTAAACACAATATCGCAAAAAAAGTTTCTTATATAAGAAATAATCCTTTTTAGGAATAACTATTTGACAACTTTTGAATGCTTTATTCATTTAAAATAGTTATTTTGTGTAAAATGTTTGACTGGTACGACTATTTTTTCATCAAATTATGAAAACTACAGCTTCAAAGATTGGTTTCATATTGTAGCCGTGGGATAAATATCGCTTAAACAGTATATTTCGTAATTTCGTAAAACTTTTTTTGATTATGTCCAACTATAATTTCGAGAAACAAAACACCGAACTAGTCTAATTTATACTCACATATGCACCATTATTACCTCATGTCAATAATTTTGATAGCATATGACTCATTTTAAACAATTAGTATATACATATGTAGATATTTTGTAGTAAGTATTTAATGTATGACTTGTAAGGTCTCTGTAGAAGTTTAACCTCTATTAGTGTTATTAAAATAATGATCATAAATCGCCAAATAACCTTTAATTTATTCATAATTAACATATGATAACTTCTACAGCTTCAAAACGACAAAAAGAAATGAATTTTAACCCGATTGTATTTTTTTTTCTTTTTTAAATAGTAAGGGCTAATTAGATACCCTACCTTCCTTTCACAGCTTCATTCAAAATGGCCCCCTGTTATGATTGTTTGTGTATATATGTACTCGTATGTAAATAATATATGTTGTATTTATACACTAGGAGTCAAAAACAAGGAATTTCCTTTCAAAGACAAAAGTTTTTCACAAAATATCGAGTTTCCTTTCTAGGGACAATACCGAGTGTTCGAAAAGACTTTGACCACTTTGATTGTGCTACAAATAACCATGTACAATAGATCAGAATGAGGTTTTACAGAAAAATCTTCAAAGTACTTTTTTTTTTACAAATTATGAAGATTTTTATTTATGAATTTGATTTCCAACAGCTTCAATTACAGGCTCCAGACGCTGTTGGAAGGCAGTATATACTTTAACACTCTAATTTTTGAACATCCTCCTCGAATGGGACTCATCAGAGGCTTTGAGGTAAGTGAAGTTGCTGTGGTGGACTCCCAGGCTTTGGACTCAATATACCACAATATTGAAAAGTACTAAAGATTCATATCAGGGGACTTGCGAGGCGGAAAGTCTATGTGTTAGAAATTCATGTTTTCTCTTTTGTAGGCTTAAGAATTTTTGCTCTATGTGCTGGAGTACTATATTGTGGGAATACCCAGGACTTCTTAAGTGTGGGGGGGATGTGCGACAAGATTTGCCTCTTCAATATCTTTAAGTATTCAGCTCCTGTTAGCTATTAGCCTGTTAGAAACCCAATTGGCGATATTTTATCACCTGCTGAGGCTATGATGACTTCTAGGCCAATCCTTGAGGCTTTTTCCATCCTCTACAAGTTTTCTGAACTTGTACACTGGTTGACGGTTAACTTTCAGCTTCTTAACAATGTCAGAGTTGCTATGCCCGACACGGACCAATTTTGATTAATATAATAATATGTTACATCACTTTCTCGTTAGCTTCAGGTGATGTAAATGGAAATATTTGATTGATACTTTACAACATCTCTTAAACCGTCGTTATATATGTGGTCAATGACTTTTCAAACGCACGGTATGGTAGAGACTATGTACATACAAACATATTAGTGACGTGTTTTGTGTACATTGTAAATGTAATAAACTTTTTTATTTAGCCGCAATAGCGGGAGTAAATTCATAATACAACTCGTACAAAAAAATACATATCGATACACAGTATCATTCTTCATATATCGTTATATTACTTCAATTTGTATTAAACAACTATATGTACATAGGTATAGAATGTACATACTTAGTTACGTAGTCTGCAGGTATTTAGAAAGGAGATGACGTGTTAATAAGGAGAGCTTTAAATACCCTACCTACCTATCTACATAAAAAATAAAGTCTCATAAAAATTTCATCAGTAAATATCATAAATTTGCTTACCTCAAATAAATAAGGAAGAAGAAGCTTTAAAGATGTTCTCATTATCACGTGAAATATCGTCTTGGAATTTATGTATATATATATATAACACATAATATGTATGAGAAGAGGGTCAACATTCCAAGAGGGTGCAAGGAGCAGAGTGCTGCCTGCCTCTTTGTGCTTCTAGGTAATCAGTACTTAACTTAGATATGTACATCCTTGGTTGATCCCTGAATAAAAACCCCTTAAAAGGGCTTTTAGACTCCCAGTACTCTTATAAAGTTGGTGATCTACAGCAGTGGCTCCCAATCATAGGTCTGTGGATCAATCCGTGCCGATCCGTACGAGAATTAATTAGTTAATTCTAGTTTATTTATTATCCAAATCTGGGATGCAAATAAAAAGGGCTTACTACATCATCTACAGTTAGTAGGAGAAGAAGAAAATATTAAGTATTAATGCAAATTACAAAGGAGAATGAATTGTACAAGGTGTTTGCACACAGTTTATGATGCTATAATGGCGTTATATTGTTGGGGTAATGCACTAATAACGTCTCATAAAAGTACACAATGGATTGACGTGTATTACTATTTCAACCCCCTCCTGGTCCGCAGCGTTGAAGGGGTTGCTGTTAAAAAAGGTGGGTAACCACTATTGTACAGGTGAGGCAGTCGGAAGTCTTTGCCTGAGAATAGATTAATAATGGATCTAGACATGAAGTCAGTTAATTTTATATATATCAATTAGTAATGTTTCAAATATCAAAGTATCCTGGTTAATTTAGAAATAAGTAAAATTAAGTAATAAGTAGGCTAATTTTTCTTTGGAAAATATATTTTCGTTCTAGTTTTAGAGTATCTGCGTGGGTGTAATTTTTTTTTCTAGAATGTGAGGATTTGAATTAACATCTCTGTATATATAGAAAAAAGTATCAAAAAATTTATTCTCCGAAAAAAAAAAAAAAAAAGTTTCTCTATTCATTTTTATTTTTTATTTAAAAATAAAAAAAAACAATTTGAAAGGGCTTTTAAACTGTGAATGTTGTATGGAGTGCAGGTCGGCAGCCGGAAGCCTTCTACCAAGAAATATATGCAAACTTATTTGGAATACTGCGAATTGGTTGGGAGGTACAAGTAAAGTGTAATTGTTTGACTCGAAGTAGAATTGAGGACTGTAATTTGTGTTTATTTTTTATAATAAAAAAATGAGATTATGTTGTTAAAATTTGGCTTTTCTTTTTTAATTTGATATTCCTAATATTCATTATTGTCAATTTTTTTTAAATTTGTCTTTTTTCTAAGAAAAAAAGATCATTCAATGCTTAAGAAAAAACATTTGCCCCCCCCCAAAGAAAACTCCTAGTAATCCATGACAGTGGTTCTCAACTGAGTTTTCTCGGATCTGTTGTGTTCCGCAGTGTATTTTATTAGTGCTAGAATGTAATCTCAAGTGTGTGTGGGGGGAAGGTGCAAATTATGTAATAGTGGCGTCCTAACACGCAACCTTACAATTTAATTAGTGAAATATTACTTTACCGTTCCTTCACTAACAGAAAAATAAATAATTTATTTTATTGTCCTTTCAGAAAAAAAAAATGAATTTTAGCTTTTGACTAGAATTTTTTTTTGTCGTTCTGGCAAATCCTGCAGCAAAGCAAAAAATGTAATATTTGCAATATTTTTTTTGTGAATAGCAATAGATTCTTGACTTTTTGACGCCCCTGCAGCTGTCCATGTGTCAGCTTATTTTATTAATCAGAGTTCTGAGCGTTGATTGGCTGAAGTAGAACTAACTCTTGTTAAGCTGTTAACAATTATCAACATCTATTGAATAGTCATTCCATAGTTGGGAGGAATTATGGAACTACTTAACTCATTTTGAATCTTCTCTCCTGTTTAGAGACAAAAGGGGCACTACATGTACCACTTAGTCTTAAAAAAGTAGAGGGACAAAGACCCCTAGGGGTCACTGATTCTTCCTCAAGTGAAAGGTTGCATCAATAATCAATAAAACATTGGATTGAATATATTTTAGGTGTCGCAAAATATTGAAAAGAAAATGTTATAAATTGTGTAAATTGCTGACCCATGGGAAAGGAAGAAGTAAGTAGGAATAGGTAGTGAGTGAGTGAGCCAAGACAAAGACGGCACAATCATGATTATTGTTGCTATGATATCTTTATTTTTATAATTCTTTTGTTTTATTATGTTCTACAAATTAGATATATAAATTTTAAAAGTGTAAGATAAGAATACATTTATTTTATATGTATGTATATAGTATACATATATATGTGTATACTATATACATACATATAACATATAACTTCTTCTTCTTCTTGTTATTTTGTAGTTAAATAAGAACCGGATTTTTGTATTATTAAATTATGTGGCATATCTACACATAATATGCTTTATATTTTGTTAACTACTCCTTGGCTCTGTTTGTGGATTTTTTATTAATTAAAGACCGAGGAGTTCCTTTGTTGTTGTTCTTGGTCTCTGTCGCTGCTACGCACTCGCATGTAGGTAGGTAGATAGGTGTACATACATGGGAGATCATACATATGTACACGTCATTATCTATGCATGTAGAACAAGCTTTATATGTACCTACATTTGTAAGATAGGAAAAGCTTACATAATATTCTGTGGTCAGGGACTGTGGTTCATCCCTTTACATAGTATTTACATTTTACATAGAGGGATTCTTGGATAAAATGCAATCATCTCTGTCATAATCATATATACCGTATGTAAGCTCTATTTAACCACCAACACGGTTTTTAAAGAATGGATTTTCTCCTGCACCAATCATATGATTTTAATAAAAACTCATACCAAATGAAAGCTGAATCCTTTCCCCCCCCCCCATATAATTGCCTTTGGCGTCAATAACTGCCTCAATTTGACCTTATAAAAGGGAGCTGGTATAGGTGACAGTCTCTTCCTGGACAAAAAACCCAGAGTGAATACAATTATGATGTATTGTTAGCTGATTTCCATTACTTTTTGGGAAGAAAGGCTAATATTTATTCCACCAACATTTACCTTACTTATCACTTACATTTAAGTTTTTTTTTACAGGTACTCGATTTGGCTTAGATAATTCCAAAAAGCAGGACACAGCAGCTCTCAAAAACAACTTGTGCATTTTTAGTGATATTGGTAATGTATTTTGCGTAAAACTAAATTAATTATTCTTTCTTAAAATACAACAATAATTATGTAAAATTCATATAGTTTATTATTTACTAACAAGATTCAATAATTTAAATGTTTTCCCAGGATCCCACTCAAAGACAATTTACCGGGAAAACAGAAACCATATTACTACCTCGTATTGCTCAATTTACCGTTATTATCGTGGTACTGATTCATTTAAAGCGTTACAATAATAACTTAAAATTCGGTAGTCATATTGTCATCATGCCATAAAGATAATAGGCGTGTCCAGGACGAAATGCATGTAAATTTCTGAGTTATCTCCCTTCCACCCCAAACTAAAAATCTTGCAGATTCTCCTATACGTGCAAGTGAATTACCAATAACTTTATAAAGCCCTGTGTATCAAATTTGATATTTGATCATTTTTGAGCTTAAAATCTTCATATATGTAATTTAAAATATAAAGTCAACGGCTTATTAAACAGACCTTCCAAAATTACAAACGTATTGCAACATTGAAGAAGTGGAAACGTTGTGTATTTAAAAAAAAAATGCAGTTTGCTAATTGTTAAAATGTTATATGAATCAAATAATTTATTAAATTTATTTATATATATATATTAGCAAAGTAAAAGTCAGTTCGACTAATTTGAATATTTAAAAAAAATCCTGAATTCGTAACAAAATTTTCAACTTTGACCAATTTAAAAAAACAAAAAAAACATATCATATAAATATTTTGAGGAGCACAAGGACACTGAGGAGGAACCTCGGTTGAGAACCACTGATTTCTTCTTTATACGCATGTTATTAGTAATGAAAATCGTTTGTATTTTGGGCATGTTAAAAAATTAAAAAAACAAAAATCAACATGGTAACTCTGACCATTTGAAGAATGTTTTGGAGGAGAGCTGCTTCGCCGTCTTGACGTTCCATTAGATCAGCTACAAGGAGCTATATCAATGGAGGAAGGGGAAATGGAAAGGAACAAGAACGTTTTTAATAAGTACTCGAATGTGGATCCTCAAATCTACTCTGAGTTCAACAAGACTCACAATTATAACTCCGAGACAAATCCTTCAGGTTACTCTCGGTCTTTTATGTGCACACACAAATGTTTTCAGGTTTTGAATTATTTTTGGGAGTTAAATAATAACGACAACATTGAAGAAAATTCATTCTTCGGATTACTATTTCCAAAAAAAGCTAATAAATATACAGGATTTAAATAGCTAATTTGTTTGTTTTATATATATTTTTTTAAAGTGCAAAATAGGGAGGCCAACTATATATATATATATATCGGAACCGGTTGAAATATATTTGTATCGTGACGACGTCAACACTAGTATGTAGAATGTACATTTGTTTCCACTCTGCATACTTGAGAGGATTTGAAATCAATAAATCAAATTAGGATTGATCTGTGTGTTTTCTTCTTTTTCAAGGAGCTTGGTGACTTGGTAGTAAGTAGTAGTAGTAGTAGCAGGGGACAAGAGGTCCCTACATACCTATGGGTAATACGGACTAAAGAGGAATAAATCAGACAACTCCTTTTTCGATAATCAGCTTAGGAATTTCAATTTATGATATAATAATAAAAACTACTAGAAAAAGAAAGAAGAAACTGATGATGGATAATGAGATTTATATTTTGACATGAGTCCCTCACTTCTTGCTTCTTCTGCTCCACCAGAAGGAGACTTATGTATACCTATGTATGGTTGTATACAGTCATGATTACTTCCCCTTTTTCTTCTTCTTCATCATCATCATCAGAGTCGTTGTTGTGTAGGTCTATACATAGCACACAAAAGAACTTTAATCTCTTTAGTTACAACCAACCTGGAGTTATACGTATAAATAATGCATGGATGTAGTAGGTATTAAAAGGTAGTGGCACAAGACGAGAATGACCAAAGTATGTTAAATCTTAATCCCTATATGGCCTGCCTTCCTGCCGCCTGGGATTATCATCATTTCCATTATTAATATTATTATTTGTCAGGTTAGTAAACATTGAAAAAAATCATACAAATCCCTGGATTATTGTTAATATGGATTTGAGCAGTGGCCTCATTCCATGGATGGTATTATTTATTAATTACATACCTATAATGGATATCAAAATAAGATTTCCATGTACATTGAGCACGTTCCAAGACACAAATGAACGGGTTTAAACAAAATAGAAAGCTATAGAAACCGTTATTTTGAATGACTTTACACTACCGACCTTCTTTTAAACATATATATATATATATACATTTGACAACTCCCATTGTTCCCTCTTCCAGATTCATTTTCTCCCAATAATAATAATGACTCTATAATTATGTATCTATAAACATATCCATATCCATCTCGGAAACAGAAGTCTCCATAAAAACACCTTTGTATGAAAAAACTGTCTCCTGTCCATAAACTACCTTTAAAATTAAAAAAATTATAATTAGGGGGAAGGGTATTAGTATGTATGATTATTAGCTCACTCTAAAGCATTGGTGAGGGAAAATGAGTCAGCAAAAAATATTCATTGTACAATGTACATTGTAATATATGTCAGGTAAGCAGGACTAAAAATCATAAAACATTATGCTTCTTGAAAGAAAGAAAGTACGGGTAAAAATAATAACAATTCCGTTAACATGAAAGATTTATAATAATTAGGGAAAAGAAATACACATACTTGGATTTAGGTGATTCAGACTCTCATATATATATTTCTAATGAATATGAGAGGGTAGAGAAAAGTTTTGATTTATAGAGTGAGAGAATATAATTGGAAGGAAGGAAGGAAGAAGGTTTTTGAGAGCAGAGCAGCTAACTACTACTCTAAGTATGTAGAAGCATCTATCCACAAAATAATAGATGATTGAAACATCATTCTCAAAAACGAAGAAGGAATTTTACGGTATATTTAGCATTTCATTCAAAGTATTATAGAGAGGGGGGAGTGAGAATAAAGGAAAGAATAAATAATACGTTCTGGTACATAATATCTGTACACAAATATGAAAAGGATAGATGGATGACTGTATTATGATTTTGATTATTATAACCCCCAATGTCCACGGCACCTCCATTCATCCACCCCAAGGAATGCATTGTCATAAAAACATTCCAAAGTTTCTTATTCATAGTGAAAAAAATAAATAGAATTCAAAGCTGTGAAGGAAAAGACATTAGTATTTCAGTGATGTTTATTTAATCTGTTTTTTGAGGTATTCATGACCTTAGACATGCAAACATACATAACATGTCAATGCTTGACATATGTACATTGCTCACTCAAAACGTATATTATTATAATATACGTTGTTTCATCAATGGAAATTTCATCAATTTCCGTCAATTTATGTGTACATAAATTGTATTATTAATATGTTGAAGGCAAATACATGGATGCATACAATTGTTGAGGAAGGCACTTAGTAAGGTAGTGACTCTCAAGCTTTTCATTTATTGTGGCACGCAGTTATTATATTTGTCCAAGCTACAACAATAATAACAAAAAAAAAAGAGACGAAATTGAGGCAACATACAGGCAAAAAAAAAATATGTGAAAGATAATTTCTTGAGATACGAGTGTCCCAACACACGAGGTTTTTTTAGATACGCTGTGGATGATTAGCAAAAAGTGTATTGACATACAAGCTGGTCGAGAGTTGGTGACAGGATGCAAGAGCCGCTTCAGGCTCTCATTTTTTTCCTTACAGGATAAATTGCTTTGATTTACGAGAACAATCCCGAACGAATTAAACTCGTACATCAAGGTATAACAATTTCTTTGCGTTAGTCAGCTAGTAAGGTACTTGACCTGGATTTTCCTTGCACAATTCTTTCATTCCCATTCGTCTTTTGAATCAAATATATTCAATCTCACGTCTTATTTTTAATTTTTGGAGGAGCATAAGGACTACGAGGAGAAGCCGCCCCGGTTGAGGACCTCTGCATTCTATTTTATAAACTTATTATTAGAGATGAAAGTTGGGTTTATTTTGGGCTTCTTAAAAAATTAAGAAACCAAAAATCAACATGGTAACTCTGATAATTCGAAGAATGTTTTGGAGTAGAGCATCTTGGCTGTCAGAAAGTTTCATTAGATCATCTACAAGCAGCTCAAACTAGGGAGGAGCGATACTCGAATATGGATCCTCAACTCCCCTCCAAGTCCAACAAAGATTTACAATTATAACTTAAGGTTATTCTCCGTCTTTTATGAGCACACAAAAATGTTCAATCAAGTTTAGAATATAATTGAATGTAGAAGGAAAGGAGGTTCACGACTCAGGGGTTAAAAAATTATTACAACAGCTGATGAAAAGAAGGAAAATTCATTCTTCAGATTACCAATTTTTTTTAAAAACGAGTCAGCTATCAAATACGTACGATTTACATCACAACATATTATATAGTTATCAAAGAGATGAAATTCATGAATGAGTTGATCTCCTTGTTGTGGCCACTTAAACGTTATGCTTGCTTGTTTGTTTGCTAAATGATGTTTGGTTGACATGTCCTGTCACGCCTTTTTGTCAGTTTGTTAAAGAGGGGGGAGAGGAGAAATTGAACAATACTACTACATACATGGACATTCAATTCTATAATACTGTATGTACGACTCTGTTATTTGATCCGTTTTCCTAATTGTAATTCGGAATTATAAAATATATGAGCTATTAATATCAATTTATTAGTTTAAATAAATATATATTATTTAATAAGATATTAAATAGATAAGGAACTCCTCTGATTTACGATGTGAAATCCAAATCATTTCACAAATGTATTTTATGTGGTATATGTAAGATTTATCTACTAAAAAGTATTTATATATCTTTGTACAATAATCAAACATATTATATACATACATAATCTTTAGACTTCACCATTTCTTGCTCCTTCCCCTATCATCATTATTTGTTTTGTTTTTGAGGATTAATATATTCTGATCTTAACTCTTCTCATGTCAAAATTGATTTATAATCCTAAAACTTCAATGGTTCTCTTTCTCCATTCCATTCTTCCTCGCTGCCTGAGTGATAAAAAGAGATGTCATTAATCAAGAGAGAAAACAAATTTTTCTCTCTGATTTGAAGAGATTAGACGAATCCACCTTCTTCAATTTTATACATCACACTAATGTAGAAGTCGGCTATGCTTTAAATATGTGTATTTTATAATATTTTATTATTGAAAAAAGGGGTCAAAATAAACAGTTAGGGAGAAAATTATTTGTAAAATGCCTTGAAGCCAATTGTGAGTTGATGAAAACACTTCAAATCTGAAACATTTGTTCATTAAAGCCAGATGTGGCAGCCTCTTTGCAATATGGAGTATTTATGAGGATAATGCAATATTTGAATATTCCATGGATCTTTAATATATATTAATGACTATTTTGATGAAAATTGCTAATTTTTATATGCTACTATTCGTTAGCACATTATAAACTTCAAATGCCCTCAGTTAGTGTTGCGTTAGACCTCCATTATTTGGTCCAGTCCAGTTCTAAGACCAATACTATAAGTTCATGGGATCGGTCCTTTGGACTTTTAGATGGATATATCTATTTATGCTGTCATTTTTGAATATTTTGATGACAATTACTTTTGAATAAGTACCTATTCTTTAGATCACTATGAATATGATATATAGTTCAAATGTCTACAGTTACATTACTCATAAATATGTACATATTAACCCAGAAAAATAAGACATTTTAAAAGGAACTAATTGTTACTTGTACAAGTTACAATTTGAACAGGCATTGATGCTTGTATTCGTTGGTTAACTAGAGTGAAAATCAACTTAGAATTAAAATCCAATAAAAAACAAAACAGGAATTGCCAATATCAAAGTTTTTGTACGAAAAAAAACTAGATCCAAGATAAACATATTAATATTTTGGGTATGCTTAAATTTTATAAATATTAACACACTAACCATGTCTGTAACTAGTGCTGTGCGAGTCTTTATTTATTTGGTTCAGTCCTGTATTAGTACGGGTCCTCTCAGTCCTTGGGACCGGTTTTTAAGACCATCAGTCCTTCCGACTATCAGAACTAGAAATTATTATTTTTTTTAAAAAGAAGAAAGAAAGTTGATTAACTTCTTTTAGGACCTAACATAATAAGTTTTAGGACTCGACTGGACAAAAGACTGAACTTGATGGGACTAAAGTCTTCAGTCCTAAATAAGAATTAGTATAACTCTACCCACAGTTATATTTTTTGTAGATGTATAATAAACTAGAATGACCATTCGGTAGAGGGCAAACCTCTACCCTAGGCCTTTCCTCCTAAATTATATATTTTTTTAACTGAAGCATCTTTATGAAACCTACATAAAAGCACCAATTTAATCTCTGTGCCTTAAATTGTTCCAAAGGTATGATCAATTATGATTTTTAGTGTTTTGTGCTAAAATTAATTGGCATCTGACTGTGACCATTCATATAAAGTTAGAACAAAATCGATCCGTCCCTTTAGCCGTTATGCTTGTGACCAACAGACTAACAAAATAAATGAGGCAAAAACAGAACCTCACTTCGACTTTGTTGGTGTAGGTAATAAGTAATTTTAATAGATCAAAATGAGCTGATAGCATCTACTAATAGTTGGCAGTTAAACTATGACGGTAAATGAATACTGCGTAATGATACAAAAAAAATAATTAATACTTGCATAAACTCCCAGTTGAAAATTCTACAGATAAAAAAGGGCTCAAATTCTTTTATTGTTATTTTTTTTTGATACATGAAGAACGAAACTTCAATGTTTCATCTTTTACCTTGAACAAATAAGGAGAGTGTAAAAATAGCGTTGGTCATAGATGGATGATAGTTCATTATTATCGTCATTTCACCCCCTGACGACCACAATGTCTAAACAAACATTCATAATGATGAAGAAGAAAATTAAAAAGTGGCTGGGTGGTAGTACATAAATACATATGTGTATACTGTATGTATATATATCCGTGTTTTCCTAGGGACGTCTCCTCATTGTTTGCACTAAAATAAACATTAAAAAGTTGGGAAAAGTGGGAGGAGAGAAAGGAAAAAAGAGCTTCAAATATTTCATTTATCTTTACATACATAGAAAGTGTTGGAGATAATTAAAAACTACACACATAAGTATGGCGCATGGTGAGGAGCCGGGGAGGGGGGAGCATGAGAAACACAAACCCATTTTTGTTTTCTTGACCTTTATGTATGTATGTATATTGGAAAAAATCGGGAACACTTTTTTTCAGCTATTACGAAAATACATATTTAACACGTCCAGTGGCTTCAAAAGGATTATATTTGAAGGGGGACTTGATTTTTGGATTATTTTTTTTTTTGAAAAAAAAAATTAAGAAATAAAATTTTTTGTAAAAAAAATTCAAAAATTTTCAGAATCTTTTTTTATAATTCAACATCTATTGACAAAAAAAAATCAAAAATTAAGTTTCAAGTAATAAATTTTCTGGCAGACAAGTCAAAAATCCACAGCTATTCACAAAATTTCAAAAATTAAATTTCGAATATAAAATTTTTTGAAAAAAAAATCAACAATTCACAGTTGTTCGAAAAAAATGAAAATTGAGGTATTTTTTTTAAAAAAATTATTAGCACTTCACAAAAAAAAATCCAAAAAATAACAGCTACTCACAAAAAAATTAAATTTTTAGGAAAAAAAAAGTCAAATTTTAAATTTTGCGGGGGAAAAAACCACCAAAAATCACAGCTGTTTAGAAAGAAATATATTTTTTGGAAACATAGTTCAAAAATCAACAGCTATTCACATAAAAAATTCAAAAATTTAATTTAAAATATTTGTTTTTTCGAAAAAAAATATTCAAAAACTTAATTTTCTAGTAAATAGCAAAAATTCCTTAATTTGGGGTGGGGGGAGGGCTACAGCCCACCCCTGCGGACGCCCCTGACGTCGTCTTTACGAAGGTGTAAATGATTTTCTCTCACAATTTTTTCTTTTATATGTATATGATGACGATCCTAATTAACTTATTAAACAAAAAAGAAAACAAGTTGATTCTTATTCCTTTGTACATATCTTATATTATTTAATACGTAATGGATAAAGCAACAATGTGTTTTTTTCTTTCCTTTGTGATTTCTCAGTTTGATACAACTCTTCTCTAATTGAATGTCATATATTATGTAGAATTAAGTTTTGCTTTATTTAAAGTTTACAAAATATAAAGACAATGAAGATGCAGCAGATTACTCAGTTACAAAATCACTTGACATGAATTATTGCTCTATCCATCTATTAGTGATACATGGAGTTCTGTAACCTTGCCTCATTTTATGTAGTTTGATTCCTTTATACAATTTGATAAAAGCACATTATGAATATATTGTTTTTTGCCGCTCATACTATTGACAATATATATTTATGTAAGATTTATTTTACGTACATGGCCAGAAATATCTTCCATTGTCTTTCTTTAGTCTAACATAACGTTCTCAAATATAATACCCCCACAATTTATGGAACAACTTGCCACAAAAATGGGCGTTAATTAAAGCTATGGTTATACATTTAATGGTAGTTGCTATAAAATGGTTCTCACATCAAGTTCAGAGTTACTTTTCCATGTTTGAATTTATAATGTGAGGGAATTCAATCTGTGGCATAAAAATGTATAAAAGAGCTGACTTTTCTTGGAATTTCTCACTTATTGTCTGAGATCCAAGTGTCCCTGGAATGGGAGTAATAAGTATGACATATAAAGGTTGAAAAGCTTTACTACTACAATCAAACCAATAAAATTTGATGTCATTTGACCCATTTAGAAAATTTGATAATGAAGAATTATACATAATTAATCCTTGTCCAACATACTTATAGAATACATATTAATTCTATCTATTTAATTACATTTTGGAAATTTATTCACAAAATTAATCATAACATACTTAAATCACTTTTTTATTAGGGTGACGTAATGTTTATATATATAACCTTAAATAGCCCCACCATTTATATAACAACTTGTTACAAAAATCCGCCACTCTCAACTGTTGCGATCAATTTTAGTTTTCATAGAAATGTTCTCACGTAGGGTGGTTACTTTTTCTATGATTGAAAAAAGTGTGTGCAAAATTTTAATTTGTGGTAGAAAAGCATGGAAAGACCTGGTTTGTTTGAGTTTCTCACATATTGTCCCTAAAATGGGGGCACTTGTTTAGAGTAAGAAGTATAGCTGTAATAAAAATAAATGAAGTATTATGATTTTTCTCCATTCATTTGTTTCTTCTGTGGCAATCAAAACAGAGCAAAGATGACGCTCAGACTTGACAATTTCCAATGATTTCCCCCATACTTTTTTGAGAATTGGCCTGGTACATTTTTGACGTCAAAATTACGAAAACGGAATGCACAAAACCAAAATTGCACGCGATGGGTTGTTACAGTAGCAGGATCATCAATAATCTTTAAATTTTCAGCCGCCTAACTTGCATTTTCCCCTTGTTCGAAGAAAAACTGTAAAATATAGCCTATTTCTCTTTGCTGGTGCCCATTTTTGACGCTCACTCAAACATTCACAAGACGTCTTTTTTGGTCAAAATTAGCGTGAACCAAATGTACGTATAGAACGTGAGATACACATTAATAAAGGCATCTGTTAGGAAATAATGGATTTCTTTTTACCACACCTATTATGACATTTAAATGGTTGAGCAAACATAAGGACTAAGTGATGAACAGGAGGATTTTTGTTCCAATTCTGGGTTGTATATACATTGCCCGTGGGCAACCCACACATAACGACTATCTATTTGACGACTAAGAATAACTTCTAAGAACCTCTAAAAATGATCCCTTGGGACGTTATCATTACTATTATTAATGAATAAAAGGGCAGTTTTTAATAGGGCAATAAAGTCACAATTAATAGGGCTTCATTAAGATTGTTATTATTAATAATGATAATATACCTATCTACCCATGTACTATGCATGTTTTTAGGATCTTCAAGTTGTTTTATCACTTTGTTATAATGATAATAAAAAAAGAAATGCACTCGAATATCTCAAAGAATGAACAAGACAAAAATAAAATATATAATATTTTTTCTTTTATTGGGTTTTATATGTATTTTTGAGGCGTCTATTAATTTGATTTTTATTAATTAATCTTTATATGTACATACGTGTGTACCATGATCGGATCAGGTTTTTTTTTTATTCTTCTTCTAATTTTTGGATTGAGTGATTTTTTTTATGTATATATCTTCGTCATTATTAATTATGTTATTTCACTTTGAATTATTTTTTTAAAGAGTTGAATCTTTTATTTTTGATAAAGTTTTTTTTTTTATCTATGATTGTATTAGGACTGTCTTGCATACCGGTATTTTAGTGTAGTACCGACATGGGAAAAGTATATTAACTTTATACAACTTTTTATAATAATAACATAGAAAATGGATTGAACTTTCTTAAAAAAGGTCATTTTAATAATAGAAGAAACTATTATGGAGACAGTTTCATAAAAACATGACCTTTCCTTTTAAAATTAGACCAATATGCAAATTAAATAAGAAGTTATTTCATAAAAAACGTCATTCATGAATATTAGTAAAGAAAATTGTATAAAAAAACGCTTGAAAATTTATATTTTTATTAAAAAAAACTACCAAAAAATATGTTTAAAAAAAAAAGTAATCAGAGAATGTTTTACACAAAAGGAAATATATTCACAAATATTCTGCTAAAAATTTGTAATACCCTACGCCTACGTACTGATACCTTTAAAATCGCACTAGTACTTGAAAAATCATTACTTTATACAAAAATTTGTTAGTAGATGACGTAACTTCACAACTAAATATAGTTTTTTATTACAACCAAAATTCTGAGCAAGTAGATGTACAAATCCTACGGAATCCCTTGCAAGTGCATGTGAATTGCTCTTAACCCATAAAATATCAATGGACCTCCTATTTGATCCTTTCTAATTTTGAACATTTTGCTGAATCTTGCTCAACCTTTTACCAGTCCATCAAAATTTGCTTTCAGATTGAAGTCTTTCTTTATATTTATTGATATTAAATTGCAACTGATAGTACCAAATGGACCTCACGTGTTAGAAAACTATTTTTTTTTTTTCAGTTTTATTAATAATTGATTCGTCACTTTTTATTGACAATCATATTTTCTCCGAATCAATGTATAAATTTAAGTCTCTGATTAATTTTGAATACCATGATAAGTTAATTCCTTTTATACAAAAGTTGTTATACATACAAAAAAATAATCAAAGAACACCAAGAAAGTAATGTGTGTCATTTAGTCTATTAGTTATTAAGTTTGACTTCAAATATGTTGCAATTTGTATAAGTAAATTGTACAAGTTGTAATTTCTTCGTCTTAGAATGCATTATTTAATTACAACATCATAATACAAAACTAACTATTCATTGATATAATCATTTCCTTTTGATCTATTAAAATTACATTGTAATTAATTTGTATTAGAGTAGTCAAGAAGACCCCATTAATATATTGTCTATCCGTGGAATATTCAAAATACAGTCAATCATTAATCTCATTTTTTTTTTGTTACAAGTCGTACAGTTTGCGTATACAAATTGCAATTTATGTACAATATACCTATACTTTAGATTCAAAAATGGTTAGAATGAGTATATTAGACCTATAGTTAATTTTGATTCCAATTTTCGTAAATTTATAAAATATTGGTGTTGTGGCAACACTAAATATATTTATATACGTATATAATTTATCTTTTTTATACAGCTACATACGTTGGTACAAATCTGCAAGGGATGTGTTTTGTTAAATTACAACAACGGGAGACAAGAAAATTGTCGCCAGTGTTATGAAAAGAAGAAGAATAACAAATGGCAGAAATAATAAAAAAAATCATTTAACTACATCTAATGAAGATGAAGTGAAGGTTTCCAAGATCATTAAGACAATGATGGATACACATCACGTAAAAGGTGTATATGTAAAGAGACTACATAGAGGCTAGGGTAGGATATTTGAGAGTCTCCTTCTCGTCGCCACAATATAATGTTCAATCCAAGTAGAACCTAAATAGTTTGACGCTGCTAATCTTCCTTTCCATTTTACTCTTTAAATCACGTGAGTTGGGTCGGATTCCAGAGTTTTGTTTGAGCTCAAAGACAAAGTTTTACGTCAAATGTAGATTGCTGAGGGGGTCAAGGCCCAGGCCTTACCTGCCTCTTATACCATGACATACGACTTGAATTTGTTACAGAACCGAGCTACGGTGTCAAAGCAATTAAGTTTGAAACGGCTCTCGTTGACAACTCTCCACCAACTCTTATCTCAATAAATACTTGTATGTCAATGCAAGTTCTTGCTCGGAATCTACGTTGTATCCAAAATAACAAACTCGGACGTTGAGGCACTTTTTTTCTCAAATTATTACTCTGTATATAAAATTAGCTACTCCACAATGTAATAAAACCAATTTATATTGATCATAAATATATATAAAGAAAAACTGAAGGACTGTTGATTACTTTAATCCCCGTATCCACTATTTATTTATTTCATTTATGTAGTCGTTGAGTCCGAACCAGATGCATTTCATGGGTTCTAAGCACGCCATATATGTATAGATCCCCAACAGAGTCCATGGACTCTCTCTCTAAATCCTCTTCTACTAATCCATGATCTTTAACGACACAACAGATACAAAAAGTGGGACTAACAATAAAAGGAATCACGACCAAATCCTTCTATAAGTCAAAAAATTCAATTATAACTTCATGACAATAATCTCAATTTAATTGTTACAGAGAGAGATTAAAAGAAGTTAAAATATATATATGTTATAAACACATTTATAACATATATCATATGTAAAAGTGGACATCTGCGTGCTCCCTGCTAAAAAGGAAGACTTGACAACGCCACTTCATCCTCCTGAATCACATTCGTGGTTGAACAAATAGAAATACATAGAATAATGTGGACTGACTCTTTTCAATAAGTTGGATATGTATGTAGATGTCCCCATGGACTTCCCTCCCTCATTGATTTACATATTAAAATCCCCCCAAAACAAAACAAATATCTCTTGGAAAAGCAGGTGAAGATTCAAACTTCAATTAAAATTATAAACATAATAAGAATTTGATTTGATTTTGATTATATCTACATATAGCTATATAATGACAGGTATATTATATGTAGGTATGTGGTTGATACCTAGATAAAGGAATCATCAATTCATCGTTGCTCCTTCCCTATTTGTTTAATTGAAGATGAAATGTTTATTGTATCAACCTATTAATAGATTTAATTTGTTATTATTTTATTCGTCGTTGAAAGACCATTTAATGTTTTATGTATGTATGTATATCTATGGGTATAGAAGACGAAAAACACTCATTTGAAGATGCTTAAGTATCAACGAGGAAGATTCATTAAACGCGAATAAAAACATAATTAGATTATAATAGTAATTGACGATATAGCAAAAAAAAACACATGGCTATTTTGATTTAATCTATTCCAAAACATCGCCCTTGAATAAAAACCGTAAATGAGAGGTGTCTTTATAGCAATTCAATGTAAGAAGAACCCTCATGATGATGACGGAACTGATAAAGATCGTAGATTGTATAATTTTTCAGCCTAATAAATCAAAAGATGAAAGAACAAAATAAAACATATATATATATAAGTGGACTCACTTTTTCCTGATTTCTATATGGAATTAAAATATCCCTAGACTTTTTCTCTATTTGGACTTATGAAATACAAGAGGGGGACTCTCGACACCTTGAAATATGTAGTTACTTAGGTACATATGTATGTATGTCACATGATGAATGATGATAGGACAGGTCATTCATGATCACCAAGTTAATTTTTGTTGGATTCGTTAGTTGTATAATTATTTACATATTTGCGTGTGTGACCACAGAATTTCAATATTTGTTTTTTGAGCAGATGTTGCTTCATGGAAGGATCTTTCCTCTCCTCATCTCCATTGCCATGAACAACATCATCGCTGCCAGAGAGATAAAAATCAAAATGATCCTTTTGGGCGTAACTATAAATTATATATATATATATATAATGGAATTAGAATAATAACCATATGCAAATGATGAGTAACGAACCCGAAGCGAGAGAGAGAAATTGCCTTATCGTTGTGTGTGGTCTACTGATCTACTCATGATATTGGCTCATGCAAACGAATCCTTTTTTATACATAAAAATACCTATATTTGTTTGTTAATCGTCATTTCACAAAAAAGAAAAAAAAATCTCTCTGTTGTTTTTTACGGTAGATCCAATTACACCGTATAGTCATAGAATTTGAACAAACGAAGAAGACGGAAGAAATCCGAGAGACAGGACCGGTGTCTTTAAATTTTATTTTATTTTTATTTATTTGTGTGTGTATCTATTTTCCGTTCTTTTGTGTGTCAATTTCTTCATTGTTTTCCCTCTTTGTTTCTCTTTCTTTCTCTCTTCTTCAAGAACAACAATATTAACGTAACTGATAATATTGTTAATGTAAGTTAAAGCAGCGTATAATGTTACCTGGAGCTACAAAGAGAAAGAGAGAGAGATGCAGGATAAGAAGGTAATTAGCAAACTAATAAAGACGTCAACAACTCAATGATCATGCCAAGTGGAGCGAGGATCATCCGATTGATGTGTTCCATTTTTTTGTTTTAAATCATTCAAATCCCTCTAATACAGACAATACAGACAGGCTCGTGTATATAAGGGTTAGAGTAATGTTGCTATCAGTTTCTATGCAGATTTGAAACCTACGAATACAGGGTTTTTGGTCAAAAAAAATGAAAATTTGATGTCAATCCTTTTTGTCATAATTAGAATAAATTTATGGTTGTCATTTTATGCCTCCCTCCTTGTAATTAGTGGTGTATTCGTCATCATTTAGGACTACTGAAGACCCCAGTTCAGTATCGTTCCGTCCTCCATATCAGTCCTAAAAAGTTATAAAGTTCGGTCCTAGATGACCGAACTCAACTTTTTCCTTTGAAAAAAAACGAAACAGTTCTACTATTGTCAGTATGATGTATCGACAGTCTTATTGACCGATCTTTTATTGACTTATGTGCCTGGTCCTTAGACTGGACTGGACCGAATAAATAAAGAAAGACACAACACTATTTATAATGGCTCTGCGTAGAGAGAAACAGATAGAGAGAGAATCGGTAAATATTTAAAACCACAAACACAACCAATTCAACTCCATTTAGCAAAAAAATAACGAACTTAAAAAACAAATCATATCCAACCCACAGAGCCCGTAAATTATCTCTACATATGTACAGTCACTGAACAGACACCTTCCTGCCGTATTACCTTATTTTCCATCGTAGTCATCACTTCATTAATGTCATTTATGTAGGTTACTGTCTTTCTTTCAACGAACGCACGAACAGAGTCCTCATTAAATAGGTATCTACACACTCTAATGATTAATATACAAGTCCATGGTCATCACCTTCCTAGTCAATCATTGATAAGCATAATGTAAAAATAAAATAAAAATTGGGAATTATATTAAAAATTCGCTAAATATATTTGGATCTAATCTGCATAATGATCAGAGCAGATGTGAGCAAAATGGTTGAATTTATATTTATATATTAGTATGTGAGTGTAATTAAGAGAATGGTCACTACTACTAATGGGGTTCGGTAACCAAGTACTGTAGATGTCCCGGGCAAGGACGCATTTAAAACGGTTCTATACTACACTGCTATTGGAAGTTTCCATCAAACAAAATTGTATTTTATTAAAAAAAGCAGTCATGAACATTTACAAATGCAAGGAGATTTTAAAAAGCATTCAATGCCCTCTGGTTTCTTATTAAACATATTGGATAGACAATAGGCTCATTACAAGTCTACAAATAAACTTTTGAAAAAAAAAATGCTAAAAGTATTTACAGACTCCATGAGTTGCGAGAACATGATAATATTCATTTATTTCAAAAGTGTGCTTATTCAAAAAATAGAAAAAGAAGAATTAGACTGTATTTGGTAATCATTGGACTCAAATGATTAGGCTTAAGTTTGTATCAGGAGTTTCATTTGTGGAAAAATTTCATCTGGGAAAATAAGGAGAATTTTTTTAAAGGATTTCGTACAAAAAAAAAATGATTGACCAAAAATTAAATTTAAAAACCAAAAAAACAATCTGCAGACTCCCTTTTAATAGAATTTTATCGATCACAAGAAACCAAAAGCGCGACTCGAAATTTTACTGACTATGAATGGTCAATTGTAAGCGATACACATATTTTAAAAATGCAATGATTTTATTTCTACCTTTTTAACAATGATGTGGTTTAAATATATATATTTTAATTATTTGAAGGGCTTAGTTGTTTGTTTTTAAATAAATATTTTGTTGTGGTAACTGTATGTGTTGTACTTGAGGACTTTAAACCGGCAAAATTCAGGTCAAGAAGAAGAAGAAAAATAAAGTTTATTTATCAAAAAAAATCTCACATATCTAAAGTGCTCCAAACGACATTTTTGTAAGTTATTTTTTAGTCGAAAAACTATCAAAAATTGCTCAACTCTGATATGTATTTTTGTAACGGAACGGGTAGACAAAAGACATAAATAGACGTGCAACATTCATTCCTTTCATGTGGAAGAGGCTGTTCTCAATACTCGTATATGAGCGCAGTACATAGTTATGTACTTTACTTTCTTGAAAAAATGTACGAATATAGTACATAAATTTTCATTTTTCCCCATCAAAAACTATCACAACATCAACAATAATACAGTTATAGAAGAAAAAAATAATAAAGAAGATTGTAAAAATAAGTTTTGTAAAGAAAATAAATAAATAAACAATTTTTGGAAGAATCATTTTTTTTTGTTGTTGTTGTTATTGAATGTTTTGATGGATACATTTCAAAGATTTGAGTGAGTGAGTGAGTGAAAGAATGAAGAAGAAGAAGAAATAGGCAGCTGGAGATAGCACGTGAAATAATTTATCAAGGAGTGACAAAGCTAACTAAACTGCTTCTTCCCTCTTTTTACCTCTGACCTCTAATTAGAACGGTCAAGATGTACATAAATACATACATACATCGTTATCAATTGGAAATAACTCGTGTAGAGTTGTGACAAAATGGCAAGAGAGAGAAAAGAAAGCGTTTATTTTTACTCTGAGGATTTCCAAGAATGTTTCAGAGTAATAATGAACGGAAATAGATTTTAGCTATAATTTATGGCCTCTACCAGACATGTGTCTGTAGCAAGGATAGGATATGTATACACACACATCTGTAATTTGATCACTCCTGGTCAAATCACCTCATGTTCATACATATATTTGAGGAACAAACCTACAGAAAAAAGAAGAATAGGGGAAAATGGATTTTTATATCCATTTAATGTATCTTTTTACTTCATAATAAATATAAAATTCAGCTCTATACCATTGAATCAAAGTTCAAAAGAAGCTTTGAGCATTTAATAAAAAAGTGATTTAAACATACTTTATTTTGAATCCCTTACACACTGATGAATGCAACCATGAGGTTACAAAAGTTTGGCCAGAACACTTTATAGTGTTCTGGCCACAATACCTTTGCTTTTCTACTATCGGCGTTTTAACACTTTTTAAATTAAAAAGATAAACAAAAATGTCATTACTAATTTATTTTAATTGAATTAAAAGAAGGAGTTATTCAAAAAATAAATAAAAACCATTGAAACTATTTAACAAAAGTGTTAGTAAATAAAAAGAATGAATTTTAAACAATTAATATAATATGATTACTTTCTAATTCCGATTCTTTTGGAGTGTGGTGACTAAAAATTTTCGCCTTTTAACCAATATATATTTGACATCATGAGGTCTGTGGATACATATTATGTATATTACAAATTTAGTATAGTACTCCTTCAAATACGACATACCAGCATATTGAAATACACTGATTCATTACTTACTTTAAAAATGCAGTGATTTGGGTGCAATTTGGCTTTAAATGTGAGTATGCATACATTTCTTAATTTCTATTTACAGAGATAATACGTTCATGATTTCAAAACATTCAAAATCATCAAAAGAGCACGGAAGAAATTGTTAATTGAAAAATGTCTCTAATGCTTATCAAAGTGACTTATTTGAAGAGTAAGGATCTGTCGTAGAGCCCTTCACTTTGTGGAGAAAAAATATATAACTTTGTTTAATTTGTTTCATTTATGTATCTATTTATATAAAATATACAACAACCCCACCTAAAAGATTCAAAATAGGATACTTATATACAAAATGGTTCATATTCCAAAATAATTCAAAACTACTTATCCTTAAATATTAAAAACCACACCAAAAATATAAATAGAAACCCCATTTAAAATGGACAAACTATTTGTTGATGTTTGAAATAAATATTTGCTTCATATTCAAATTTAAGGAACATTATTAGAAGATCCTTCGATCCAATGTGAACTCAACTTTGACAATTATAATCGTCGTTCTATGAACTTATTTCATGCTTGTTGGTCATGTTATATATGTAGTAGGCATATGGATAAGGGTTCTTCTCCAGGCCTCCAGTTTCCCAGGATTTCTCGGGGTTTAACACCTACCTATTGTTAATTTCTAAGAAATCTTACATTTAATTATTTAATAACATAAGTTTGATTAAATACCATTTTAATTTTATAGTAAATTAAATAGTATGTTGAAGGTTGGATCTGGGGGCACAAGGTTTTTGAAAAAAAAACGGGACCCGCAGGATCTTTAAAACAAAAAAACGTATCAATGGTGATACAAATAATTGATAATAATTTATACACAATATTTATATAGAAGCCCCACCAGAAATCCTCAAAATATGATTCATATGATACAAAGAGGCTCATATTCCAATAGAATTCAAAACGACACCCAAAGTACATATATGTATTTAGTAAGCCCAAATTGAAAGGGACAAACGTTTTGTTGATTTTTGAAAGAAACTTTGGCATCCCATTAGAGAGTCTATTTAATTCATCTATTGAAAGATTAATTACATAGAACATAAATATGACGTATGTATAGAGAGGTACTGAAATCTGTTTTGAAGAGGGGGGAGGATAAACAAAGTTGAGTGGCATTTAATTGGGTAGATCATAACAAATACAATCAAATTATTGATTTTATATTTGTATTTATGAGAATAGAAATCTTTTCTTGTTAGTCATTTTGTGTTTTTTATATTTCTATAATAACATGGAATACATATTTTTTTTTTCTTCTTTCTTTTCACTACTTGAAGTTGACATGCAGCATTGTATGTTTGACTGCAGGACTCCTCTCTTGTTAATCCTGAATGGCAATTCAATGAAGAAAATAATACTAATAATAAAAAAGTCAGTGTAAGCATCAACACCCTACCCCTGCTTTTTTAAAAAAAAGAAATGACTCCAAAAATGAAAGGAATAAAAGTCGAGGTGGATTTAATACTAATGTCATATTATGTACGAAACATATGAAGAAGATTTGAAACAGATTGATTTTATTTTTTGATATGAACAAGGAGTTAACAAGAACCGTTGTGTTACTTGGTTGACTGGATGGTAACTTGGTTCCTTCTACATAGTAGACCTTTCAACCACCCTAATTATGATTTTTCTACGGATTTCAAAATACCAGTGAAAGATCACACAATGCATACATACATACATACAACAGAGAGTGATGTGTGGATTTAACAACTAGAACCATTCGTAGTTGACAACCGTGGAGGTGTGACATTATTCTCATTTAACATGTACACATTATATATATATATATACATATGTTAACGTCTTTTTATATCGTAGATTAGTACAAAAAAAATTAAAAATGATCAAAAAAATTTGTCAAAGATCAATTCTTCTTTTTTGTTATTTGATAAATGTGATGAGTCAACATAAAAATAATCTTCCCAAAAAATCAAGAAAAGGAAACAATCCCAATTAATTTTTTTATTTAATATATTCATGAACAAATTTACGTCAATGATCCGATCTTTTTATTTGGATTTATGGGATGAGCTAAGATACCCAAGGATTTAAACTACAATGTAGAACCTTTATTTGATTAAGTAGACTTATATTGCACCCGATATGGCCTTTTAAATGAAATCTTTGACTGTGACAATCAACTGTGTCTACTTTAAGTGCAATTTGCGGCGTTTTCAAAGGATTAATACAAATCATTTGTTCGTAGAGATTGATGATAATTCGTCGAAGAATAGAAAAATAGCTTGCTTTAGTGTTGAGAGGAGAATTATATTGTTTTATTTTTTATCTTCAAATACTTTTCGTGTGGAAGCTATAACTTGTAGGAGTAAATTAATGTTACTAAAAATTGAGATGAATAATCACATTTAATAAAGAATGTAGAGTGCTTCAATAATGGAATATTTCTTGAAGGGTCCACATACTACTAGTACCTATTAATGATGCAATTTTTGACTATTTTGACGACAATTACTAATGGATTAGTATCTATTCTGAGACAAACTCAAATGCCATCAGTTATATTACGAATAAATACATGATCATCAAGAAATATGGCACTTTAAGACGAACAAATTACAACTTGTAGAATCTGTCTGTACTGTTGTTGGATCAGTCCAATGACTGATTTCCTAATCCCCCTTTTTTTTATCAGTTCTATCTTTTTTACCATTTCAGGGTCCTCAGGACTACTACATCAGTCTTTCAGCCCTGTGATTCTAGCTATTTTTTTATTTTCTTCACTCCTAGATAGGATTGAATAATATCACAACTAAGAGAACAAAGAATGATCGCTGAAAAGGTATAATAATACGATCTAGTCAACACTTTCTACTTTTAACTTCAGGTATTTTTTCACTTTGGAAAAGGGTATGAATTATGATGTAACTTCAGTGACTACAATGACGTAGTTACTAGTAACTACGTCATTTCAGCTGTTTTAGTTTCCATAGAAGAGCGATAAGGACCGTTCCTAGACTGATATTTTTTTAAGACCAAATTGATAGAACT
Organism: Lepeophtheirus salmonis; assembly: GCF_016086655.4. Taxonomy (NCBI): domain Eukaryota; kingdom Metazoa; phylum Arthropoda; class Copepoda; order Siphonostomatoida; family Caligidae; genus Lepeophtheirus; species Lepeophtheirus salmonis. The sequence goes on from NC_052137.2 coordinate 38,346,942, forward strand.
GTAGTCTTTTTAGTTTTTTAGATCCATTCAACAGTAGTTTTTACGTATATATATATATAAGGAAATGCCAAAATCAAAGTTTTGCATGTAAAAACTTGTCCCCAAATAAATAATAATTTCAAAATTTATGAATACTTAAATTTTATAAATATCTAAATATTAACAGACTAACCATGCCAGTAACTAAGTTTGTTGTCAGTTCTTATTTATCCAGTCCAGTCCAGTATTAGGACCGGGGTCCTGTCAGTCTTTGGGATAGGTCCTTCGGACTGTCAGTACTAGAACTGAGAAGAAGAAGAAAAAAGGAGAAATAAAGTTGAAAAAACGTCATCTAGGACCGAACTATATAAGTTTTGGAGTAAAAAGGACCGTACTAAGACTGCACTGGGCAGGACTGCAGAGTTTGGTCCTAAATAAGGATTAACGCAACACTATCCGTCACAAAACATCATTCATCCAATTAAAAACACTCCAAATTCTAGGTAGGAAGAGAAGTGTTTATAATTTTTCTTTGGTGGCATTTTATACCTATATTTATTCTTGACACTCTTTAACTTTCCTTTTTTATAGTGGTGGAAATGAAAAACATGGGAATTGAGGCTAAGACTCGATTAAGATGTATTATTTATCGTTAAAAGATATACTACTATTAGAATACGAACGGGATCCTTATATTTCCCGGGATTTAAGAATGTTTTTCCCAAGAAATGTGAAACCTTTCATACCTAGCTTTTCATAATGACCTTCATGCAACCAATGACTTTTTTAGTACTTTTTCTTCCTCTGAATCAGTTGAGCATTTTTTGGTGTGTTTTTTTTTTTCAGGAGTCATCCCAACATTGGTCTATTATTATAATAACTTATTAGAATGACGTTTTCTTTCTTCTTTTTTGACATTCATACAATAATAAGTATGGTAAAGAGAGAGAAAGAGAGGGATTCAGCTGCTAGTTTGTTCCCCTTGTCATAAAATATTATTGTATTTTCCTAACCATTATTATTTTTTTTTTCATCTTTTCTTTTCTTTTTGAAATCACATTCATAAAGGTGTTTGTGAATGATGAAAAGAAGGAATAAAGAGAGAGAGAGAGAGAAAGAAAGAAAACAAACATTGGGGACAGATAAATGTATACACATAGAGACACGAATGAGCAGAGAAGATAGCTCGATAAATCATTCATAATGTGTTCTCTCTTTCTTTTTGCCTTTTCACCCAATGATTATTTATATATATATATTTATGTACATATAAATTAATCAAAACTCTGTGGAGGGGAAAGAAAATCCTGATGGTCTTATGAAGTTCTTCTTTTTCTTGAGGACATGACTTTTTTTGTGTGTGTGTGTTGTTAAACAGAGTCATAAAACAATAGAGTCACCTCCTAACGGATTCGTTCCCATTATCCATCTCCATTCATGTAATAACAAAAATACACAGATGGATGGATCGATGGACATCAAGGTGGTCTTCTTTGAAGAAGAGAAGAGATGGGAATTGGATTTAAATGAAAAAGACAACTACTTAAAGCAAGCACTTAACTAGACGGAAGATGCCATAAAATGACATAACACGACTCTTATCATTGTGTTAATAAATATTACATATGTATGTACAAAAAGTTGAGCAGCAAAATGTGGACTCTTGAGCCTCCTCATGAACTCTGTGAAAAAGTAGTGTGGGATCCTTATTTATAAGGAGAAGACCAAGATGCACTCCACGTCCCTCTTGATGGGCCAAACAACCACGGAGAAGACATTGGTGAGGCGATTCATTGATTTGGTGGGGTCCTTCTCCATCTTCTTCTCCAAGATGGAGAAGGACTTAAATTAGGCCTTCCACTTCCTGGTTTTCTGGAGAGGTTTTTCTACATCTTTTTTCATCTTGACTCCTCGAAAACCAGGCTCCTGGAGCACTTTGCCATTTCCATAATTTTCACTGCAAAAACTTCAGCATTTAGATGCCTTTGGATTTTTCCTCTTGCATGATGACGAGATGTTTATTAGAGTTTGTTTATGTACAGAGGCTGGATGAACCAGAATGCCAAAAAATAATCACAAAAACCATCCTTTATAAATGGGACAATTAGCATTAATTGACAGTCCACGTTTCCGTAGAAGCCCTGTATATGAATTATGTTCATGATCAATATGCTGTTTTAAAAGAGAGTGAGGGAAACAGACTAATAAATATGAGAGTGGCTCCCTTCAAAATATTTGATTTATTGGGGATTTGTCAATTTACTCATTATTTTGAAAGAATGAGCATCATCCTTGCAAGGAACCAAGGCAGAGAAAGGTGAAAAGTTTAAGTAGTATTGTTATAATATGTAGTTAAATAAAAATACATTTCTTCTCAAAGGAGGTTACTGCCTATATACAATATATATATATATATTACAAAATAAAAACGAAGAAGAAAAAAAAAGGAAAACCACACAGTTGGGTATAGTGTTACATCGATAGACCCCTAGTGTCGAATTATTGCTTAACGAGACTCCATTACTTAAGGTCTTTGTTTTTTTATTATTATTGTTCCTTGCTTCCTTCCTTCCTTCCTCCTGGGGCCAAGAAGAAGAAGAAGACCCAGTGAGTCTTTTTTGGGTTACTATGAATGACATTTCCACCTTTTTTTTCTTTCCGTTTTCACAATACATATGTGACATGATTTTAGACAAAGGAAAAGGGATTTGCAGATTCGTGGATGAATTGGATCCTAGAATGCTCTTAAAAAAGGGACTACAGGGGTGCCTGCAGGATTTTTTTTTAAATCCTAAATTAAACTTTTTGGTAAAAAATATAAAATACTAATTTTTGTGGATTTTTTTTTTTTCAAAGATTCATGTCTATTTACAAAAAATTTCAAAAATCCACAGCTGTTCACATAAGATTATTTTTTTTTGCAAAATAATTTGAAATACTAAATTTGTGAATTAAGAATTTCAAAAATCCTAAATATACTGAAAAAAAAACTTTTTTGAGTAAAAACTTCCCAAATTAAATTTCACAATAAAACTTTTTTTTGATAAAAATTTCAACAATCTAAATTTGTTCCAAGAAAGTTAAATTTAGTGGAAAAAAATTCAAAAATCTTTAGCTGTTACCAAGAAATTTAAAAATTATAAAAGTAAATTTCAGAAATCCAAACTTGTTCGCAGAAAATTAAATTTTTAGTGAAAAGATTTAAAAAAAAGTTTGAAAAATCCAAAGTAGTGTACTAAAAATTCAAAAATCATTTTTGGGTAAAAAAATTGAAAGATTACATTTCAAATGTGAAATTTTTTTAAGAAAAACTTCAAAATCCACTGCTATTCAAAATAAGTTAAATCTTTTGACAAAATATATTTTGTGGGAAAAATATGTAAAAATATTCCATTTTCTAGTAAAAAGCCATAAATCCATAATTTGGCGGATGAGCTACAGCCCTTCCAGCCCACCCCCTACAAAACCCCCTGTACTATAATCCTAATTACTTGGATTTGACATATGTACCGATATAAGAAATAAGGACATACATTTATCCGTAGAATATGTCAAAGTATCAAATATTCCATTTAAGTAAATGACGGATATACCAAGTTCTATTAAATTATTAATAGACCTCTAATGATCCCTATCTCCCTTGTTGATAGATACTCCTCTGTGTTTACTCTACTTTATCATTTCCATCGTCATTAATAGCATTATTACTATTAATAACAGAACGTTTGTTACTATGATGATCAAAGTGGGTATCATAATACTACATAGTTACTACTTAGGGCAATGATAATGATGTGAGCCATTCCCCCCCATCCTTCTCTATAGGCTATAGCCAGTCAGTCAGTTAGTCACGTGAAAAAATGTACATTTATTTATTTATTTTTCTTCATCATCTATCTCAGGTATTTTTATTGCTGAAATATGAAGTCACATTTGGTTGACAAATTATTATTATATTTTTCTCTCTTTTTATTATTATTTTTTTCGTCATTCCCCATAACGACTTTTATATCTATCTATGCTATGTGTGTATATAGGTATAAATACAGAAATTGGAGATATTGACTCTTATACAATATATATTTAATATTATTTTGGTATTAGTGAGAGAGATTTGCAAAGACATTAATCATTTTTCGTATATATTATAGCCTTACATTGGTAGGATTGTATGTACATACATATATATTGTCTACATATTGCATTTATTTGTTTTGAAGAAGACTATTAAAACATATGCATACATATATATATATCCTATACCAAGTAAAGTTGTGAAGTTGACAAATGAAAAGTTGTTATAATAGTATTGTTCAATGTCAAACAAATATATAGATTTAATAAATATGCTTCATATAGCAAAAAATGATCACAAGTGGAGGTTTGTAGTCTATCAATTGACCATTGTAGTATATATTTGTTTTCATTCTTTATAAAACTCTATCAAATATTTAAAAAAAAAAAAAAAAAAAGAGACAAAACCCAACTTGTTACCAATGATTAAGAATGATATTTGTCAAATGAATAAGCCTACTAGAAATTCCTATTTGGCTATGCTTATATAGATAATTATTTTCTTTTTAAATCAATTAGACACAAGAAAAGTAGAATAATTGAAGAAAAATAGCTGATTCTTGCAAATAGTTGATTGTAATAGTTAATTTATTGACTACATTATATAAATACGAATGTATAATGCTAAAATAAAAATTTTTAATCACATATTTGAGTCTGCTATATAATCAAACTCGATGCTAGAGCAGTTGTTCCCTAACAAACCTCCTCAGAGGTAGATCGTCAATGACTCAACAAGGGATGAAATCAATAATAAATATAACATTTGATAGAGCATATTTGAGAGTTGATGAAAGCTTAAGTCCATTTTTTCTGTCAGTCTCATATTGGCATCAAAATACACGGCAGTGCCGAGTGTGACGTTGAAATATGAACAATCAATACTTTTCCCTTTAACAAGATATATTTCCCTAGACAATAAACATGTACAAAAAATATTTAAAGGTCAGCTGTAACTCTATATACCCTCCTACTAATCTTCAATGTAGCCTCTTCTGGAGTCCACAGTGGCCTCAAGATACCTTCTAAAGGCTTAGCACGTCTTCCTTATGCATTCTTTCAACATATTGTACCAGTATTTGTTTACGTTGGCCGGCCGTTATGACCATGATGTTTTCGTGCCTAACGTACAGGTTCTGGAATCTACACACATCGGTTGAACATAATCGGGCGATGTTTTTTTTTGTTTTTTGCCAGAAATTTATGTTATTGCTGATCCAGAGCACTATCTTATTCCATAATCTCATTATCATCTGCAATGTTAGCCCGAACTCAGGGGAAAAAGTGAGCCTTCATATTTTATTTCCTCCATCAAAAAGCGCACGGATCTATATACGAGTGTCCAGTTCATACACCCTTTTCTTGATAACTTAAAAAAAAGAAGAAGATATATAAGTCCAATTTATAGACAGGGTTATGAAATGTTCAACACGTCTAACTTTATTTATGTCCGTCTCGGACAAACTCACTAGAACCTCTCAGCTTGCCCATAGCCTATTTTTCAGATTTCAGTGCCGCACCCGCTACAGATTTATCCTCTTTCTTTCCTTAATCATAATGGGAGGGAAATTTTTTATTATTTTTTTATTATAAAACTTGGTCATGTAAGTCCCTAAGATGGTGGTACCACCAATACTGACGTCATGGGACCCCCCTCTATTTTTTCAACTGTCTTATTTCAATAACTACAGAGTACTGTTTAATTAACCTTTATTTTAAGGAGAACTCTTAAGCCCATGTATGGAAATCATAAAGTTGAACTCATTTATCATACATAGATAGATAAGATAGCAAGTTATGCATAATTGCCAAAGGAAGGGCAAGAAGAGGAGTTAATTAAATTATTTATATATGCGTATATAATATATATTTTTTAGGTATACCACTCCGTCTCTTCTCCTATCTCCCCATCCCATTAGCCAAATGCATGTAACATTATTCTATTTTTGGATATCGGACGACGAACATTATATATACAATTAGATGATGAAAAAAAACGAATTCCTTTATTATGTATTTTTAACATGTGTTTTATATAATATGTTTGTTATCTAGTAGACACATATGTGTATATTGTATAGGTACTGGGTTTGCAAATATCCCACCCACCCCCCTGTTTAGTCTGAAGGGATTTTTTCTAGACTGATTCGGACGAATATTTCCGTCCAGACCGTAGGTCCAAAATTGAATCATTTTCAAATCATGGATCGAATTTCTCAGCCCGAATAAATAACCCAATTTTTCAGTCTCAATCTATGGACTGATTTTCTACCTTATCCTGTGATTTATGAGTAATCCAACATTTTTAACTATCTAAGACAATTTTATAAGACACATTATATCATCAGCAGTTCATCTTTGGAATTGTTCCGGACTCAATTTTAAATTAAACTGATCCAGACCTACTTTTTTCTTTGGAAGCAATCTAGAAAGAACTTCTTATAAGGGTTTTGTGTCGATGTTCACTATTTTGGTATACACAAAATGACATCAACTATTTATCAATGGAGTCAGTCGATACCGAATTATCTTTGAGGCTGCTCCAGACTAGGGCTGTCTGTGAACTTTTCAACAAAGCCCAGACTACATGCTTCTTGAAAGCCAGGATTTAAAAAAAAAATACTAAGAGTAGAAATATTAAGTTAAGGATATATTTTCTGTTCTATATTCAAAAAATTTCTTTAGATATTTACAAATGGTCGGCTGACGGTTAAGTCCCTACTGCTCATCAAGATCCCGGGCCAACTATTATTATTTACTCCTCTCTATTACACTAATTTGGAGTGTTTAAGAGTCTTTTTTTTACGATGATCCGATGAACAATATTGTAGAACAGATAATTAGCTGTAGATTGCTAAAAAAACAACTTTGTCCTATTCGCCATCATGAGCACACAGTACGAGAAGAGGATTCAGATCCCTGTGCTCCTCCGCCTGGGATTGTCCCAGAAGACCATCTGGGAGCAGAGGGGGATTTCAAGGAAACGAATTACAATGTATCCATGCGGTGGAAGGTAGGGGAGGACCTCAGTCACTCCCCAGGATCAGGAAGGAAACCCTCCGTGTCTTTCAACCATATGAAGTGCTATTTAACTATTATTTTTCTCTTAAAAATGTAATATTTGAAATTTTTTTAACATAAAATTTAATTTTTTTGTGAATAACAATGGATATTTGAAATTTGATTTTCCTCCCCCACTCCAAATATTATATTGCAGACGCCCCTGATATTATATACATCTTCAGAACTAAAGCCCAAGAACCCAAGATGATAGACAATACCCAAGATCTGAGATGAGGGGAGCCAAGCTCTGACATCTCTGGTACAGACCGATTTTTTTTTTTTTTTTTTGAAGAACCGAATTTGTGCGATCTACTTAAAATCATGACGGTCCAAGACCGATCTAGGATTTTGAGACCAGACACGACCACTAACACATATACACCTATATACTTTTTCTTCTGAAGGTTACGTGGGCAATATGTTTGGTTGTTTGGTTGCTATGAGTGTTGAAGATAAGGAAGTCACCTCATTCTTTCTCATCTCCTCTCCTTCTTTAGGATATCTAATCACATTGATAAATCTCTTGAACGGAATAACAATCCATGTATCTTATATCTACATACATACATAGACATACATGTGTATGATAATTGTTAATTACTATCTCTCTACTTCTTCTTCATGTTTTGAGTCTCTGATCCTTTATCGTCAAATAAACACATTGGGAGCTCAGACGTGGAAAATACACAGACACACACACACATAGATAAAAACAAATAAGGATCCCTTCTCCACAAAGTATACATATGTATACATTGAGGAGAGTGAAAACAGAGAATCCATCTCCAACTGTGACTTCTTTGAGGATCTTCTTTAAAACTCACTCAAAGGCGACGAGGTTCATTTATAGGTTTTTTTCCACCTTCTCAAATTCAAGTTACGACATTGGACTAATTATTGAGTTTGTAAGATTCTCAATAAGGTATTTTCTTTTTAATGAGAAAGAGCTTCTGTAGTAGTTTTTAACAGTCCTTTTGAATTCTATTAGACATTTGACCAATCGTTACTTGAATGTTTCAAGGATCAATTATAATTCGGGGTTAGAGGAATCCGCATTCTTTAAAAAAATATTAAACGGAAGTTTGAGTAATTTTCAAAAGTTCTTTGAATGTAGTAAAGTTGAGTTAATCTTTAGGGTTCGAGTCACCGGACTTGGAATGTATTTTCAAGAAAGAAGGCCAAAACTTATTATGTTAATGTCCTCAGGTATCTTTAGAATATATTTTTTATGGGAGGGGCTGGGCCATTGGCCTTTTTGATAATTTTGACTCAAAGTTTTTTTCCCATTCATAAAAATTCTGCAAAAGTTGAGGTCCTTTAATCCCTCAGCCACTACGATTCGTGCCCCACTGGTTCGAGTAATCCTCCAATCCAACACAATTGATAAATAATAATTAATAGCTATGTATTGCATTTCTACAATTATGTATATGCTGTTTACAAGTTGCAGCTTGTATAAGACAATTGTACAAGTTGCAACCAAAATTGAGATAAAGGGTTTGATAAACCTGGGACCAGAATAATGCAATAAATAAATGTTCCATGGATGTTCCTTATATGTAATAATGGTTTATTAGAATAACCAATTTGCAATCTATATATTAAATGTCCATGTATCTATATATCCTTCAATGACAGCCAAACCAATGGACAAATTTTACTAAAAACTTTCATATAGGTACTTATGACTCCAGAAACGGTTCTGGTAACATTTTTTGGGGTCCTTGGGGCCATGTCAGCCTTTCAATCGAATTTTAGCACTTCCCCTGTACAACCTGAGGCAGGGGTGTGTGTCGAGTATTATAAGAGCTCTTTGTTGTTTAGAAAGTGGTGCTGGAATAATTTAACCTGCCTTAGGGACCAGCAGACTACAACCAGTGGGGGAGGTGTATTCTAGCATATTTGAAGGGGTTCTGGTCCCAAGAAGCAAAGAGGTGGAAGTGTTTAAACTGGTTTTCAGTCCAGCACTTGACCTATACAACCTGAGGGCCATGGTATATTTTGGGATATTAGGAGGGCTTTTGATGCAATGGGAAGGGCGGAGGAGAAATTGTGTATTACAACATAGTGGAAGGGGTTCTTAGTGATTAGTCCTGGGGTGTATTTTGGGATATTAAGAGGGTTTCTAGATGATCAGGGAAGCGGCGGTGGAGAAATTTAATTTGAATAAAGCACAGTGGTTCATCTACACAACCCATGGGCCGGGGTATAATATAGCAAATTAGAAGGGCTCCTTGGTGTATATAAATGCAGCAGTGGATGAGTTTAAACTGTATTTTGTCTTTGTACTTCACCATTACAACCTAGAGTGTATTTTGAGAAGGTATCCCTAATGTTCATGGAAGCAGCTACAATACTTCGGGTTTGGGGTACTCAAACTCGGGGTTCCAAACTCCAAAAACTCCAAACTGGGGTTTGGATACTCAAAATACCAAAATTAAAATAATTATTAAAATTTAACGTCTTTATTTTTTGTTAAATTACTCTAGTTTAATCATGAATTTTAAGACCAAAAAAAATAACCAAATTTATACACTATACCTATATATGTTTTACAAGTTGTATTTTGTATAACAGATATACATAATTCACTTTACGTGTCATTGAGCTTCAAAACATTTATCACTACTGATTTCATGGCATTAAAAGGTTTTATTTTTGTTAAGAAAAAAAAAAATATATATATAAAGGGCCATCAAGTTATGCTTTTAAATCATTTATGCAAAATAGGTAGACAGTGGATCCCCATGAGGGCTCCACATGTTTTGGCACAACTGTCTATTTTATTTTAAAAAGTAAAATAAGAAGGTTTTTCTATCCTCAGCTAATAATAATGAACGATCATGAAAAAAAATCCCTTGAATTCCTCTTCATTTGAATATTATTATAATTCACTTATACAATTTCATGGAAAAAAGGTTTTTTGGAATGTGGGGGACTCTGCCGCCATGGTGTATACTTATTTTCCTTGATGATGACTACTACTCTTATGTACTTTGTTCTAACCTCATCATCATCATCATCTTCAACATCCCTGGAGTGGAAATCTAGATAAGAATATTCATACATAATATGTACACATACAAATCTACATATAACTCAGAAAATTTTATTATGAAAATATGTTCCTCCATGATCATTCATTTAAAAAAACATAAAAATTCCTTCGAGGAAATCAAGAATTTTCACTCTGCAAGGAAACAAAAAAAAACAAAAAAAAAAACTACATGTACATACATGGATCATGAAGACTCTCCAGGAGTTCATGTCTCCAAAAACAAAACAGTCATGTACAAAAATAATAAGAGAAAGAAAAAAAAACTAAAAACTTTCCTTATTATTAAATATGAAAAGAGTGATGATTCAAATCCAATGTATGTTTGTATAAGACAAATATTTTTGCCGTTTTGACAAATTCCAAAATTGAGGGGTTTTGTATGTAGATATATTATAAATTATAATCTATCAACATGTTATCTGTTCTTTCATAACTTTGCATATATATATATATATTTTAATGAGCTTCACTATCTATTAAAATAGGGTCAAAGGTCAATTTATATGAGTTTTGAATATTAATCACTTGTTCCTATCAGATAGTGGACGACGACTCATAATCAGACTGGAATGTTTCTCTCTCAATATAATGTATAAATCCATTAGACTGATAAAACAAAAAAGGCTTATCCCGTGAGAAACTTTTACATTGTTTCTCCTAGAATGTTTGATCAGTACATGACCCCTTGTCTTGCAATTTTATAAGAGAGAGGTATAGGGAAAATGTGAGTAATAAAACTTCATTGATCCATTGATTTCCACTCGGAAGTTCTAAAACTCTCTGAAAAAAGAAAAAAAAAAAAAAGAAGATTATTATGATTGATGGACTTCATTAAAAAATCATAATCTCTTATTGAATCTGAATAAACTACTTTTTCTATCTGAATCATGAATAATAAAAATGCAGTTAGGTCAGTATGAAGGATTTTTACTCACTCAACTAAAGAATATACACGGTGTATGTAATTATATGTAAATATTTTTTAATATACCTACAGTGTGCTTAAAAAAAAGTGGAAAATTTACCTGCCACGAAAATTGGCCATTTCTTGACAACTCTACAAGTTCCTTCACCTTTACAAGACTCACATTTTCAGCCTGGCAAATTTATTGACTATGTGAGTAATAATTGCAGCACAGTCACGTTGTTTTATTTACCTTTTTGCTCGTAATTTAGGTAAAGAAAATTCGATTTCAACGTGAGGCACTTCATTTAAAAACCATGTTATTATTCTTTTGATAAACCAGGACTTTAATTGTTATAGTCAACGCAACCTTCAATACATTGGATTGCAAATTCATTAGAAGAAAAAAAAATACCTTAAGGGTCCCAGTGTCATTAGGGTAAAACTCCATAGGCGTAGAATTGTACATTTAGTAGTATCTCAGAGTTTTTCCCCTACAATAAATTGTCAGCCAGATCGATTCTAGTTTATCCTATCAGTATCTAATTATTATGTAATACTATTGCAAAACAAATTCCTCATGATCTCAAGGGACAATCAGATGTATGACTCTCACTAATGTGCCATCAATTAAAAGATCTATATATATGTAAGTAATATTAAATGAAGTATGAATAGGCCCATTATTGCTAGGGGTTTTAAAGAAGGAACTTTTTCGGTAAGAAGGTAAATTGTCTGCGTTTTTTTAAAGGGACTGAACATCTTTGTTCATATATTTAGCGTACAAATTGTAACTTGTACAAAGAAGTCGTACAATATGCATAATTTGAAATGAAGAAATTATAGTACTTGCAATAATTAAAAATTCCTTAGATGGTCGATACATATTTATTAATGATGCCATTTAGAATTATTTTGATGAAAATGACGAATTGATGAATAAATATTGAGTAGTCCATTTTATATTTCAAATGCCCATCGTTATATTACTCGTACATACGTAATAACCAATTAATTCTAATAGCTCAAAAAGAAAAGATAACCTCATTGTATATTTAGTTGTTAATTAGAATGACCAAACATTGCAGTAATTGATGAGGCCGTTATGAGACATACAAATCGCAAGTTGTACAATATATAGGTATATAGAATACCGTAGAATCCGGTTGATGAAGTGTTTTTTTAAACTTTATACAGTCTGAGTGCACTTACAATATCGGATACTGTTATAACCTGAACCGAGACTGCAATATATTGCTTATCGGTCTCAGTTCTTGTACTTTTGTTCCTCTATAGAATATATAATTTATAAATAAAATACAATATATATTATAAAAATAAATTAGCTTTAATCAATAAGTCAATTTTCTGACTTTTTTTTGTGGAATTGCAGCGTTTTCCAATGATCTTTTTTTAGGTCGACAAGGTGATACAGTTGTATCTGAGTTCCAAATAGCTAAGGGCTTCTTTTGGATTTGGAAAAGGGGTATTAGACAACAGACAATCTTAATAAAATATGGAAGGGGCGGGGTAGATTATGGATCCAGGCTCACATCTAAGCTTTTTGAGCCCCAATAATATGATAACTATAATATTTATGAAGCCAGGGTTTCTCAAACTTCACCATGGCAAGGCCCCAACTACACTAATACATTTTTTGCTGAGGCCCCCTTAATACCAAACATGTGTACTATGTATTTGTAGACTGAACACAATCCTAAATCTAGCCTCCCTCGCAGAACCCACATTGAAAACCATCGTTTTAAGCAATCTTAGATTTGAGGGCCCCTGTAGAAACTTGAAGAACTACGCACTCTGCGTATAAGGTAGCTAGAGAACTGATTGTATCTAACATCCTTTCCTAGGTCCAAATATTCTAGCAATGTGCCTTTTTTTAGTGCCTGTTACCAAATTGAGCATGTATTAAAAAAAAAAACGAGACGGGAACCGAGACTGAAACTTTTTAAATTAAAGAACTGAGACCAGGACCAGTAGAACCGATGAACCTAAGTCGGGCACAACCTTGCTTGCAATACAACAGATAATAGCATTGTATAAGAAATAGGACAAATATTCTATGAGTAAGTAAAACATATAGAAAAAAAAACCCTAGCAAATTAAGGCATAATTTTATTTAGTTTTACGTTAATGAGAAGTGACCTTGGGATTTCTTCCAATGTTTGAGAACCAAATCCATTAAGAATTTATCTCAATGTCAATGCACACTGTGCAGGCTCCGTGCAGCGTTTTTGTAAGTGGCGGAGCCAATTAGTGAAATTTAAAGAAATACACACGTTATGCTGCTATACAGAATGGGTATGCAAAACTTGCAGTGGATACATTAAATTACAATTTCATCCCTGTTATTTTTAAAAACAAGGTTTCATTCTCCGGAGCTGCCAATGTGTTTACCAACGTGTCGAGCTGAAATTGGTTGGGAAGGACAACATATTTCTTACATGTTTGCCCTAATGTTTGAGAGCTAAATGCATTAAGAACTCATCTCATCATCAACTTAATTGTGACGAGGGTGGTTCCAAACCCCAGTCCATTGGCTATTGAGTGGTCAATTCTGCTATATAAGGGTGAGACAGAAACCGCACCACAACTTAGCAACATTACCTGGTTTTCTCATTTGGACTGGGCATAATTGGTATTTAAGTAGTGCTAAATAGGGCAGCTGTTGAGGGTGTAGTTTGAGAACCACTGGGTTAAGGAGTTAAACCACTAATACGGATATTCGTTTAAACTTATTTTTTAAATTTTTTTTTTCCTGTAACTGGTCAGATTCAGTTGCACGGATTAAGTATAAGAAAGCATTCAAGTCTTGTATTTACTCCATCTGCTCTAGGAATCTTCTTTCAAGTCCATATACATAGAGTATATTTCCTTCGCTAGGAAGGATCTACTAAGCAAACCACCGCTCATTGACTTCTAAGGAATAATTTCTCACCAGCACGTTGTCCATTGAGGTACGTTCTTCACTGTTTTAACTAGTGGTTATTTATACAAGTCCAGAATTAGTAATCATATACAATATATTAGGCGGATTTCTTTTGTCAGTCCCCTGAGATCTGGCAAAAGCGGATTCGGCTGTTGATATATTTCTGAGTACTAGACGTTCATACTAGTACTTAGAGTACATTTGTTAAGTGTTTTCGTTACACTTTTGAATGTATTACTTTTCATTCGTCATAAAACAATGAACATATCTCAATTAAAGGAACTTCTATAGAAAACCGAGTGCCCCCATAAAATAAGAAATAAAATATATATATATACTACATACAGGGGCGTCCGCAGGATTATTTATATAAATATATATATATATATTTTTTTTTTTTTGGGGGTGGAATTTTTGGAAAAAATAATTCAAGTAATAAATCTTTGGAAAAAATTATAAATATAATTTTTTTTTGTAAAATACAGAGTTAATCATAAAAAAGAAGCTCACACCTGAAACCAAAAAAAATAATTTTTGGATATAAATTTCAAAGATTTAATATATAATTTTTTTTAAAGACGGAATTGGTTTTCGGATTTTTTTTAAAAGAAAAGTTCAAAAATTAAAAAAAAAAAAAAAAAAAATTCGTTTATAAATTTTTTGAAAAAATAATTAAAATATTAAATTTTTACAAAAAATTATTCTAAAATCTAGAGCTGTTTACACAAAATAAAAAATATTATTTTTTTTGAAAAAATGACTTTAAAACTAAATTTTCTGAAAAAAAATTCAAAAACTCATAGATATTCACAAAAAATCTCGATAAAAAAGTTCCAAAAATTTTATTAAATTGTGTGAAAAATTTATATTCAATTTTTTGGAAAAAATTGAATATGGTACATTTTCTGTGAAGAAGCAAACATTTCTTAATTTGGGAGGGGGGGTTAGCCCCTCCAACCCACCTACTGCGGACGCTCCAGATATAGTACAAATTATGAAACATATTTTGTACCCAATTGAGAGTTGGACCATGACATATTAGCTACAAACTAGGTGAGTATAATGTGTAGACGCACACATTAAATGCGTACTATTATTAATAGTATCATTATTGATTAAGTCATAAGAGTACCTACTACTACTCATATAATATTGTGTATAATAATTTAAGTGTAACAACAGATATGAGATAGTGAGAGAGAGAGAGTAATAAATGGCGTGAAAAGGGAATAGAAGAAGAAACACCCTGTATTTATTAATTAAACTTTTCTTAGTCGTCTTCTCCTTCATTAACCCCCCTCCACACACACACACACACACTTCTCCTCGTATTTACTGTTTGAACTATATATACATATATGTGAATGTACTTAAGTATAAATATATTTCTCAAGAGGGGTTCTTCATCATCAAATTGGAAGAAGAAGAAGACAGTTATTAGAGGAGGAAGGGTAATAACAATAAAAGTGTGATATGATTCTCATAAAGAATTATCACTTCAAATATCGGTAGTAGGTACATATACGTGAGCTACACTGTGCAGGCATCGTGCAGCGACTTTTAAGTGGGGAAGCCAATAAGCGAAATTTAAAGAAATACACATTTTATGCTGCTATACAGAGTGGAGTATGCAAAGACTTAGTGGACTCATTAAATTATAATTTTAGCCCAGTCACTTTTTATAAAAAGGTTTCATTGCGCAAACAAACGACAGTCAAAACAAAAATAAACAAGTTTTGTTTTTACCCCATGTCTCTATGTGTAAAGACATTGGAGAGACATCAAATTAAGCAACGTGTGTTCGATCTCTTTTGTGCAAGTGTCAGTGGTAAGAAGGTTGTAGAGACCGTTAGCATCTCCATCTGGACTGCCCCCAATATCAAGAAGTCCATTATAGCCCCATACAGCCAAGAAGAACCAGCACTTTTGTGGAAACAATATGCCACACCTCTCATTAAAATTTGTATTTGCTCCAAACTGCCGCCTTAACAGCGTGGTACGCTATAGACACGACTTGTGAAAGAAGAGGACATATTGAATACAAATATAGCTAAATATAGGGGTTCAAGAAAAGAAAAAAGAAGGGAAGAGTGACAAGTCATATTATTTGGTGCTCTGATTTTTATTCTTCAAAAATAGAATTATAATGAAGTTTTGCATTTAATTTGTCTACAAGTGAGACCCAAGATATATTGTGTCTATATCTAGTGTGATACATATCCTACAGTATGCAATAGTTGTGAGAAAATAATTCACAAACTGATTTTGAGTCTTGTTTTCTTGATTCCAAGTTAATGACGTCAATAATCAAGAGTTTTTTGATGATTGTCAATTCCAACAAAAATGTGGGAGGACCACAGCTGGCCAGTAAAATGATTGTTGAAGGAAAGCAAATTAGAATGTATTTCCTTGACAACCTCAAGCAAATGTAACATAATTTTTGATCCCACATTAGAGTCCAATCGATTTTTCCCCCTGTGATAGGGATCAAAAATATCAAATATTAAGTCTGATAATAAAAAGTAAAAATTTATTCATTTTGGCAGTGGAGGGGGGTGTTGTACAAGAGGACTACATTCGTCTTTCTCTTTTAAATCTTCTTCTTAAGTACTTTTTTGTTTAATATTTAAAGAATGAATATTGTTATAATCATGCAAGGCTTCTTGTAATACAATTATTATTATTATATTTTTTTTAAATACGGGAAATGGTGGAAGAAAGGAAAATAAATAGTTTATATGTATATACCTACAATATTTTGTATAATATATATAAGACTAAAGAACATTTTCTCTTTTTCTTCGTTCTATTTTGAGTTTGTACATACTACAATATACATATTAAGTATTATTCAATAATTCTCTTTAAGGAATCTAAAAGAAACGGAGAATGGGTATATGGCCTCTCATCCCAAATGCAAGCTTGTATTATTTTTTATTCAAAGGTGAACTCTGATTACATTTGTATTATGAATCTATTTACTTTACATATCTATTAATAAATTATTTTCATAAAGCATTTGAAGTCACTCCGATCCTGTAAAATTATCAATCCGTTATAGAAAGAATATTATGTTTGAAAGGGTCATATCGGAATTAAAACAAAGTTACATATAGCAAGTAAAGGCCTTTTAGTTAATATTCATATGGTTCTGAATGTATCGCCAAAAAAAAAAGTCATTTAAATAATGAGGCGTTGATATTTAAGAAGACGTCAACAAAAGTTTATCTAACTGAATGATGAACGTATGAGAAACAGTCACTGTGGATAGTGAGTGCTGCACACTGATGTATATCATATAAAGCATAAAGAAGAAAAATTAGAGAATAATAACACTATATAAGATGAAATTAATGCTTCAGGCCTTTAATACAACTCGTATGAAAAAATAAATTAATGCTTTATATCAAATTTAAAAAAATAAAAATGAATGTCTTTAGATAAGCATTAGCAACGAACTAAAGTCAATTCCATGCTCATCTAATCATTTAAAAAAAATCTAAGGCTGTTAATAATATATTTTTACTATAGAGGAGAGAACGTCCAAGTATTGAGTAACTACGTGTGAGTATGTTCATGAAAGTTAGTTCTGGAGTATTCTTTTATATTATTATAGCAAAATTTGCCTGTTTGTCGACGCCTAATCAATAATGCGGCGTGCTCCTGGGAGTATTATATAAATGCTATGAATTATGAACTCTAACGAACTATACAAACATGTAGTTGGGCCTCAAGGTCTATAAAAGTATTTTAAAGTGAGCATTTATCTTTTGGCGGTGAAGAAGGGTTCCTTACTAGTGGTGAGACTTGGTTCAGCACCGAATTTTTTAGTCGGTTCGATCTTTAATAGTGATTTTTCTAGAGCCTTTTGGACCAATTTTTGTCTGTCTTACTTTGTAAACCGACTTTGATTCGGTCTCAATTTATGGACCGACTTTGATTCGGTCTCATATATTATGAGAGACCATGTTGTTGTTTTTTTTAATAAACTGAGATTCATTTTTTTTTCAAAAAAATCTCAAGAGTACACGATAAGTTCTGGAACAAATATTGTATACATATAAGAGACGGCTTGATCAATATTAATCCAAGATATCTCTGTCTAAACTTCGTATAACGTCATTGTACTTGAAAATACATATATATGATGTCATGTTTTAATCAATTTATTTGTAAAATTCCTCTAGACACATTTTTTTGTGACCGAACCAGATTGAATTTTTCCTTTGGACCGATCTAGGCCAAATTTTTATATGAGACCGGTCTAGTACTAGCTTTTTTGTTAGACCAAACTAATTCGTTCCAACAAAAATATACCGGTCTCAGACTAGGATTTCCAAACCGAACCCCAACACGATTAGTTACTACTCTGGAAGCTAAGAAATGAGCGTTACTCTTATATTGAGAAAAATGTAGACTTTTAAATAGTGTAGGTTTTTGGAATAATTTGATAAGTATTTTTATATTTTATAAAAAGAAAGAAATCATTTTCTGGGGCAGGCAGGTGATGTACGTACGTATGTACTAAAACACAAGCAAATGTAGAAACAGAGATATACCATATTTAAGGGAATATATAATATATACTTGGAGAACCATCTGCCTGCTTTCTAATGTATTAAAAAAGTTGACAATTTATACCATATATATATAAGTATAATATTCTTCTCTTTCAAAAAAGAAGAGAGGCAGTATTTTATACACATATATATATATATATATATGTATACAGGAAAAAAAGTGATAAAAATTGTTGTATATATGCCTATAACTTTTTATTTTTTTGAGCGGCCGATTTGTTAAACATTTTTTTTCTATGTTCGATTAGATTGTTAATGTTTTTGAGCGTGTAACATTTATTTTTTTCCCTCTTCTCTCTCTCTCTTTGCTGTATGTAAGAAGTTGTTTGGTGTGCTGTGGTGTTCACTCCTGCGTACGCCGCTTTTCTCATCTTGTTTAACAAAACAGGATTGGATCCACAGACAAGAGACCAAGAGGATAACTCCGCCTTTGCCTCACGGAACAGTAAAAAAAAAGAAAACTACTACTAGAAGAAAAAAAGGCAGGCCTCCGCCGTGGAGAAGAAGAACAGCCTGCCTCAGCTTGGGAAAAGAGAAAGAGAGTTTGTATGTACAATGTTCTATGTATGTTATGTGTGTGTGTAAGAGGGGGGATCTTGTAAATGGCCATGTAAAACTTTGTCAAACATTTGTAGTACATCCTTTAAGATAATTGGGAGCTATGTTTTATTTTTTTTTTAATGTGAAAAAAAATTAAAAAAAAAAAAAAAAAAGTGCCCCCCCCTTCATCCAGTCTCGTTGTGTAGTTGTCGTGTTTATTACAAGTCTGTTACACGTTGTCGATAGACTTCATAATAATTCTCCAGTGGTGATTAAGGCTCAGTGATAACATTTAGTTTACATGAACACAATATGTTCACATATAATATCTATAGATAGTAGTGTCTCCATATAAATCCATTATTGTTTGATCCTTCGAATATCTACCTACTCAAACACTTAAACTACTAAGTCAAGGAAGGAAGAGTTGGATTAGTAGTATAAGGCAAGGCATCCTTCGTATCCTTGCTCTGAGAACTCTTCCTACGTGTGTTCAAATCAACATTTATATATTACAAAGAAGTTTTCAAATATCTTAGTGCAATGTCCTTCCCATCCTCCACCTTTGGCTACTCCCCATATAACCCACAGGTAAGGAATCTATTTATTATTTGCATATTATTATTATTACTATCTTATCATCAATTGGCTAGAGTTTTGATCTTTGCCGAATTGAATTAAATATAGAATAAGCATATAAGGCTAAGTCAATACCTCTAAAATCCGTGTTTTATTTTTTGTCGTTTGTTAAAGATAAATTAGTTATCGTAGGATTATACAAACAATTTTAATTTTAGTTTCTTACATATGCATCTATTGATATAAATTATCTACTGATTTCCTGGGATCGCGCAGTCTGGTCCTCGTAAATTATCCATAGTATATTTTTTCATATTGAAATCACATTAAAGTTTCAATTCAATATTTACACCCCAAAAAAAAAAATACGACATATTTTATAGAAATAAAACAGCATCAAATGTACAAAATGAAATAAAAATACTGGACACAGTTGACTTTTATGTCTATTTTTTATTATTATTATCGAATGCTATTTTGATTTAAAGATTTTGAGGGGATATTTAGGAAGGAAGTTTTCTCCGTCACATATGTTGAAGCTATATAAAATGAAATGTGTAATAATCATTTTTGATTCTATGTATATATGTTTATATTTCCAGATTTTAACACAGCCCCGATCCTCCCTCTCACCCGGGAGTACAGCCTCTAATAATTCATCCCATCCACCAAATAATGAATCTCGACTATCATCTGGGAGTCCCAAATCTCCACTCGAATCCTCATCCTCCTCTTCGACCTCTTCTACAAACGCTAATACACCCACCACTAATGCAGCGACGATCGTCTCTTCGCCCATTTCCAGTCCCGCTACCAACACGTCAGAGGCATCATCAGATCCTGCGTCAGCATGTCGATTAGCCGCAATAAATTTAAGTCCCGCTGCTGCTGCGGCAGCGGCGGCGTTAGGACCTGTTTATTCTGCATCGTCGTATCCGAGTACTGAGCAAAATCCCTATCCGAGTATAGCCATGGACAACTCCTACTTTGGAAGTTTAGTAAGTCCAATTATTTTTTAATCGTCCTTTGAATTTAAAAATTTACAAAATACAAGTAAATCCCGGGAATCCTCAAGTATTCATAAGCAATCCCAAAAGAGGATTATCAAATAAATAAACCCCATATATAATAGTTTAGTATTTCTACTTGAAAGTCCTTCAACTTTGTACTTGTAACTAATTTGCTACAACTGCGGTTTACGTCATTTTTTAAAAAAAATAATATTTTTTTTAAGCGAGTTTTTTTTATTTTATAGAAAAGGAATATTCAAAACTACGATATTAATATCGGTCTGTATTTTGATCAATCAAAATATAGACAAAATCACAAAACATCTAACCCGGATAAAAATCGGTCTCGGACATATTCTCAGCAATAATATAAAATGAAATTATTAAAATGCCGACTCAGAGGGGTTAGAATTGATGGGAAGGACTTAAAAGGACGTACGTGATCCAGAGAATTGTATGTGTGGTTGTTAATGAAACTTCCGGAGAGGTATTTACTATGTCAATGAGTTAATTGAAGGGGTCTACCCTAGGTAGATAGGTATACGAGTTGTGGAGGTGTTAAAGCATGAAACTCATTATCCAATTATTTGGAGCTAAGCCTTCTTTCTAGTCGACCAGATGCGTTGCTAGTACATGAAGTGGCAATTGTGGATTCATGGTAGAAAATTCATAATTTACTCCATGTTAAAACAGGTACCTACTACATACATTCTAAGGTTTCATTTCCGCTCTTCAAGTACTCTCAGAGTACATTTGTAGGTACGTAATTAAATTATACATTTGTGTACATATAATAATGTAATAATTATTAGAAGACAAATAAAGTCAGGCAGTGGTGAAATATAAGTGATAACATCACATAAATCGGGCTTTATGTGCGGAATCAGACCTCCATATGACAGCATCTACTCATTATTTAATAATTCGAGTCATGAAGCTGTTTTGAGGAGCAAAAGAAAGAGAGAGAGACAAGAAGGAATGTTTCTTAATATTTATGAAAGGCGAATAGTTGTAACAAGGAACAACGTCTGAATATTGAGTAGTCTCCATGTACAATATAAATAGATGGCTGTCAATCAATGTAAGAATCTTCGTCTCTCAGTATCTCTCATAATGAATGAAATATCCTTTCTTCGATTGATTTGACCCTTTGTTCTTTATTCAGAGAGGGTAAAGGACTGACTGACTCATTTCATTTCACTACCATTCCTTGACCATCATGAACTTAATTAAATCTTTGTCAACCACAAAATAAAAGAAAAGATAACAGAAGGGAAAAAACAGGCAGGAACCATTTTTCAATGTCGAGATTGTAACTAACTCGTTGTCTTTTCTTTTTTTTTCATTAGGTAGGACTTTTTGTTTGAAAGATTTATTCTAATTTTTGAATCAATCTGTTATTCCTTCTTCTCCCATTTGTGTTTGTTGTTTCAAAAGATTATTCCTCCTCTTTTTTTGGCAGCATCCAAATCATTGTTATTGTCTCTCATTGCAGACTATATCCCACGCCTTTTCCTACCCAAATTGATTTCTCAGACCCCTCTTTCTACACCAAATCCAAAATGAATTCCTTCTGCATAAAATTAAATGTGTTTGTCCCTTCTGCAAATATATATTTAACAAAGTAGATACATAGTTGGTATCTCTTTCAATAATAATTGAAAAAAAAAGAGAAGAGAGACACACACCTTATTAACGGTCATTTAGACGACACACCATAGTCACATCTACCACTCCACGACTCTTTGTATAGAGACTCATGAATAATTTCCTGTCATTGTAAATGTTGTATCTCTATGTGGGTTTTTTTTCTTCTTGCTTTTTCAAAGTGAAGGCTTGAGAGAGTTTACCCAACACCATTGCTGTCTCCTGCTGTCCAGGACCCCAATTTGCTCATTGGAATTTTCTTTATTCTTGACTATTTGTTTTATGTGGCCCTGTTTGAGCCCCACTGTGTGTCAAAAAAGAAACTTTTTTGTTTTACTAACCAGGTGTGACTTACCTTACGGGTCAACATTCCGTGAATGACACTCGGAGGAAGAAGACTCTATGAAGAAAGAAATGTCACTCAGCATGACTTGAATTTCTTTTCTTTCCCCCTTTTTATTTGTTGACTTTTGGGTATTGCTTTGATTATTGTTTTTTTCCTTCTCCAAGGGAGTTGTGAGAATCAGGATTCAAGGAGCCCCCTGGGTATTACTATTGGTTTTAGTCCTCATTCTTAACCTTTTCTCTTTCTATCTTTCAGGGAAATCCATATGCCTCAAAAGATGCGGCAGAAATGAACGCAGCGGCTGCAGCGGCATGGTCTGCGGGTGCTATTCCGCCAACTGCATGTTACTATTCATATGACCACCCATCCTTGGCTGCGTATGGGTAAGAATCTAATATATTTCCTATCAAAATTGCCCATTAGACCCTCACTTTTTACTTCATTTTTAAAGTTATCGCAATAAAAAAATTTATAATGTCATAATTTTCGTGATTTTTTTTAACTTTTTATTTTAGTCCCTCCTCAAAAATTTTAACCCTTGTCTCTTCTAAAAAAAACAACTATTAGTCTAATTTGGATTTATTTTAGAAACAGAAAACTTTTCAATCAAAATTGTCAAAAAAACCAAAAACATTTTGAGCCCACCCCTGCTCCCCCAAAAAAATAATATTGTGGGTGCACTGGATGACGTCACAATGATATAATTGAAGACCCCACTTTCAAATACATTCCGGCGTCGGAATGTATTTGAAAGAGGGGGGATTATGATTTTGTAAGGCTGGTAGGTTTCTCTCTAAAGTGAGGCTTTTTGACAATTTTGACCGAATTTTTTCATTGTTTTTATAAATATCAAATTTGACCAATCATTTTTTCTACGCAGAGATAGTTAATTTATATTTCAAGAGACCTATGTTATATAAACGAAAAAAAAAAAAAACTATTTAAAAGAATTTATAGACGTCAAAGGAATACAAATCACTATTTTTTTTTTAGATATATAACAGACAAATTGAA
Organism: Lepeophtheirus salmonis; assembly: GCF_016086655.4. Lineage (NCBI taxonomy): Eukaryota > Metazoa > Arthropoda > Copepoda > Siphonostomatoida > Caligidae > Lepeophtheirus > Lepeophtheirus salmonis. The sequence goes on from NC_052137.2 coordinate 38,370,680, forward strand.
ATAAAAAAATCGAAAATATTGCAGTTTTAATTTTTTTAATGCAAGACGAACATTATTTATCAATATAACTATAAAAAGTCCTCAAAAATAAGGGGTCCCCGAATAATATATATAGTTCCGACGTCATTCAAATCATTGGCGGAGAATAATATAATTTTTAAAGCAGCAATTAATTTTGCCCCAATATTTGGGATTATCACTTTAAAAAAAAAAAAACTATATTCAATGACTTTTTGTGTATTATAAAATACCGATTATTGGAAAGATTGCTCAAATTAGGAACTCAATTTTGCCTATGATATCCCTCGTCAACCTGTTTATACCTCTGCCTCTTGTATTTTCATCTTGAATGAGAAGAAGTAATGTATTAAGTGTGTGTTTTTATATATATTAAGTACATAGCATAGGTATACATAAATATACCTGAAATCCGTGTCTAATTATATGAGAGAAAGAGAGAAACAAAGGCCTTAAGGTGTGTCAAGTCTACTCCACTATATAAGAATAAATGAAAAAATATATATTTTCTGACGTCATAGCCCGTTTCTGTGACGTCAACAACAGTGACTATGATAAACTATCATTAAATAAGTAAATCATTATATTGTACTTAACTATGTTTGAATTGAGGACCATTCTTACTCGAAACACGGGCCTTTGATCATTATTCGCGATTTTTTAACGATATTTTTTTTTAATTAGACGCGTTTCCTCCTTTTAAAATAGTACAATGTGGCCTTTATATAGCCAGTTTGGCTACATAATAGAACAGCTTAAATACTGTATATACACTAAAGGCAATTTAGGGTTTAAATCATACGTATTACGTCAAATAGACATGGAAAACAAATATTATGGGGAATAATTGTAAGTAAAATATAGTTTAAAAAAGACAAAGTTTGTAATATTTTCAATATTTAAATTATTTTCTTTACGCACTCCCAAAACATGGCTTATTTGAAAGCAAAACTACTTCGATACTAGTTTGAAAAGGATCAAATATTAGAGATAAAAAATAATTGACTACCCCTCTTGGTTAGTAGCTAATTTGAACGAGCCTCTAACGTACAGAAATACAAACATATTCAACAAAGTACATCTCTTTTTTTAACACTCACTCCGTATGTTCGTATACGTATAGTGAAGTTAAGTTTAACAGACTTAAAAAGAAGAAGATCATGAATCTATCTTTCCTCTCATTTTGTTTGACCCCAATTAGAGGAAGAAGAAGAAGTCAGTGAAGGGGGGGAGAGAAGAAAAATTCAATCAGCAATCTCGTTATCACAGCTCATTATTTAATTGCATGGGGGAGGAACGAGAGAGAAAAAAAAGGAAAATTTAATTATGCGAAACGATCAAGTTTTTTTATTCTTAAAAATGGAAACATTTTCCCCCAAACAAGTAAGTACACACAGAGAATTGTGAAACGTCTCTCTTCATCAGTCATCACTACTCTTAATTTTATATCCATTTTTTTGATTCAAATCATTTTAAACAACAACATCTGCTTTATAAAAGTGTATGGCTTAGAGGATAGGAAAAGGACCCTCCTCCCTTCAATGGAGTCTCTACTAGACATCCTCAGTATCTCATTCTAACTATTGTTATAAAGTACAAACTATAAACTATGCCTTTTCTCTCACTTGAAATATAATAAAATATGTGAAGAATGTGTAAAAGATTAAAATGAGACTTCAATAAGAAAGAAAATGGAATCATGAGACGAGAGAAGAAGCATTTTCACCTCATATTACGACTTAGTACTTACTATTATTAAGAGTACATAATTTATATTTAGCTCACACATATCTTGGATTATATATCTTCTGCATTTCTTCATTCTAACAAAGGCAGAATACGACAATATAAGGCGCTAAGAACACGTGATCCCTCTTTTGTGTTCTTCTTGTTAATGTGTACACAGACAGCACTAGACATCCCTGTCTTCCTTTAATACATTATTATTAAGGAGATGATGGTTTAATTAAAAATAGGAGGAGAGAAAGAGAGAGAAAAAAAAAGTCATCAACATCTTCTGACGTCGTCTTTTCCTTATCACAACTAAACAGAAAAATCACAAAAACAACGGCCGTAAATCCACTCTTTTCCTCATTGTCTTTACTCTCTCTTTGTTAGTGATGTGTTGGCTTGAATTGAACCGAGTCGAGTCGAATAATTAGGAAAGAAAATAAATATGCAAGATTGGCAATTTGCCTCTAAACAGCGGCACTGGAATCCACATGCAAGTGGGGGCAGTGGGTAATTTTAATATGATGACGTCATTGGTACACAACCATACCATTTTATAGTAAATCTACTCCGCTGAGTCTAAAAAAGTGAGGGACAATGGCCCTATACACCAGGAACGGAGTGTATTTGTTAGCGGAAAGGGGCAAATTATATAATGGTGACGTCATCAGAGATGCTCACATTATTTGTTTTTGGGATGGGGCAGGCCATTGGGCTTTTTGGCTATTTCAACTGCGCTTCTGGAAGCAACTGTGGCATTGTGCATTTTATTTCATACATACAGCCCAATGATTATCAGACATGTTTCCGTCAATTATAAGCCTTTTATTCAAATTTGTGAGATGAATTAAAGTATAATGTATTTATTGTATTTAAGAGACTTACATATATTGTCCCTGATATACATAAAAACTATCAATTTCCCCTTATTTTCATTGGGGATGATCAATTTTGCAACTTTAAGTTCAATTTGAGACACATTTAATGGGTGTTTATGAATAATTTGTTGACTCATCGAAGAATACAAATATTCTATTTATAAAATACTCATTTTTCTTGTGATTCATGAGAAGAAACACAATAAATTATGAAGTCAACTCGTGGTTTTTTTTTTTTTTTAAATTTGATTCGAGTTAGCACAACACTACTTTTGTGTCGTCTCTGAGCGCGCTGTTCATGTTCAGTATTAGTATAAGACTTGTTCCAATTAGAATTGACAAATTAACTTTATAATAAAAATAAATTGATTAATATGTTTTTGTATGTAAAAGCATAATACTCTTGACACATGTGTTTTGATTCTCTCTTGCTCTGATGCTACTCCACTCAGAAGAAGATCCCAACAGGTTGCTAAAAAAGGGGTACTTCATCCTATTATTCTCTCAAGTAGCTCTTGAGTTAAACAAAATAATGAAATTGATATGGGAAATGTGAGTAAGGGCTGTTCTCATCTATTTTTTATTTTATTTGTAGCTATGGAGGTGGCTATGACTTGGCATCTAGGAGGAAGAACGCAACACGAGAGTCAACGGCCACACTGAAAGCCTGGCTCAATGAGCATAAAAAGAATCCATATCCAACCAAAGGGGAAAAAATTATGTTGGCCATTATCACCAAAATGACGCTTACACAGGTAGGGTTAGCTACCTATGCTCCAAGATTATTCACATAGATATTAATGATCCTCATTACCAGGTTTCAACGTGGTTTGCAAATGCCCGGAGACGACTGAAAAAAGAGAATAAAATGACGTGGGAGCCCAAGAATAAATTGGATGACGAAGATGTAGACATATCCGATGATGAAGACAAAGATAGGGAAGATTATAAACAAGGTAAAATGATGTTCATTTTCTTATTTTGTATATTTGGCGCCAATGTCTAAAAGGAAGGCGTCGTCGTCATCCTTATCTGACGACGTCGACGCTTTCCTTCCTTTCCCTTCTGCTCCGTCGTCGGTCGGTATTTTTTAACAACTACAGAGCAGAGAGTTTATTATTTTTATTATTGCTATGAGGGTACTGTATAGTCAGTTCTTCTTCTTCTTCTTCTTTCCCTTCCTTTTTTTAACGCGATCTTTTCCTGCGATCCATAAAATTAAAAAGAATTATTGCCTCATAACTTAATAATAATAATAAAAAAAAAGGTACTCTTTAATATTCCTGCCTAGCTAATGCTATTGTCTTTTATTTTTAGATGAGGATAAATTAACTCATCTCGTTCACGATGACAACAAGTCTTCAGGCATTCCATTACCCCCAACCAAACCAAAGATCTGGTCCTTAGCTGATACTGCAGTTTGCAAGACTCCCCCTCCACCTTCTGCCGTAGGCCAGCAGCTGCTGTTGCAGCTGGTCTTATGGGCTGGAATTCACCTTACTCCCATCATCCCGTCCGACCCATGTCTGCATTCAGATCCGGTGTATTCGGCCTTCCCCGTCCGGACTTTTTCAATTCCAGCCATATGTCATCCATGGGAATAGGTGGTTTAGGACCGGTTGGAGGTGCACCAGCCTCTAGCTCCTCTTCCTCATCCAATCAGGATCCCTCTTCCGCGGATACGCCACCTCATACACCCCCAAACATAATTAAAAATGGACTTTTAGGTGCTGGATTCAATGGACTCTCGTATTTAAGTAATGCCAGCAACTCCCCTTCTGTGGTACAACCTTCTTCTGGAGCCATTCTGCCATCAGGGATCTCTCCCAATTTGGATTATAATCGATAATAAATCCTTTGTCATCAACAAACAGTGGCCCTCTCTGTCTCTATTCATCTTCTAAATAAATTCAATTCAATTAATCATTTTACATTCAGTTCTTTATATATTATTATTCAAATTATAATTATTATCCTTTAACTTCCTTCATTAATTCAATTTATTGAATTCTGGGGTCACTTACATACATACATTTATACATTCAAATGACATGACCCAATCCAGGGACGTCTGCAGGGGTGGGCTGGAGGGGTTGATCCCCTCCAAAAAAAAAAAAGGTTTTTATATTTTTACTAGAAAATTTAATATTTTGCAATTGCAAATATTTATTTATTTATTTTTCTCAAAAAAATTGAATTTTCCTGGAATAGCTATGAATTTTTGAAATCTTTCTCCAAAAAAAACTAATACCTGAAATTTTTTTTCCATAAATAAAATATTACAAATTTTTTTTTTTTTCTACAAAATTTCATATATTCAATTTAATTTGCAAAGTTACATTGTCCAAAAAAATTCATTTGTTATAAACATCTGTGAATTTTTGAAAAAAATTCAAAATAAATATAATTTGTAAAGTTTTTTTCAAAACAAAAATTATTTTTTTTTTAAACAGCTGTGAATTTTGGAAGTTAAATATTGGAAATTAAATTTGTGAAATTTTTTCCCCAAATATTTAATTGTTTAAATTTTTCTCCAAAAAATTTTAATTATAAAATTTAATTTAATTTTAAAATACCTAACATCTCCCAAAATAATATCCTGTAGACGCCCCTCGAGTCTCCCAAGACCCTTGACCACCCAAACACCCACCCACCCACCCAATATCATATTCATTAAATAAATATCAATATCAATTATTTTCCATTATAATTCTTATGATAATACGAACAGCGTATACGAACACGATACATACATAGCGTATCATTGCTGTATTCATAGGGAATCAAACCATTGTGACTCTTCAAGACACCCAAACAATAATTACAATATACTGAGATCCACGTCTTTTGGGCGACAAGTATTAGGCCGGTTTCTTTTCTAATGAATTCATTCATTATCTTGGTTATTATTAGTAAATGAACAATTATTATTATTATTTTTTTGACAAAAAGAAGCTTTAATTATCATAATTCATATCCGTCAGAACGTTTCACGCTAATTTGGCCAATATAAATTATATTATTATTATTACAATTAAATTATGATTATTATAAATGAATAAATCAACCCATAATATCATCAGTTTTTATGAAGTCAATAATATACAATTTTATTGCATTGCAGAGGAACAAATAAATCGACACTAAGATAAATTCAAACGCAACCTCAAGCTTGGCTTTATTAGGAATTAAATTATCAAGTCATTTCTTCCTTACTTTTTAATTTTTATAATTATACAATTATTTTTTATAATATTTTTCTCTCTCTTTCTCTTTCATCATCATAAGGTGACTTATTTACTTTATGGTATGTTTTTTTTTTTTTTTTTTTTTCGTGTTTTTTTTCCCTTTGCTCATAATATTTTTGTTATATATAATATATATATCATTATCAAGTGCCAAATATTATTTTTCTTTTATTTACCGAATAATAATTATGATATTACATAATTATTACCTTATTATTATTATTCTTTGATCTTATTATAATTTTGTTTTTTGCACTTTTTTTTGTCTTCTGTTCTTCTCAAGAAACTGGTACACCAACCAACCATACACACATACAAATAATATACAACGAGAAAGTAAGAAAAATATATCTACAACAAATAAATAAAAAAATACGACTGATTATTTAATGGGTCCTTTTCTCATACCTCTAGAGGAGTGGTTCTCAAATGGGGATTCGCGTTCCTCTTGGGGTACTTGGAGGCACTCCAGGGGGTACTAGAGAATTAAAAGAATATTATACAAGTTGTACATAACTCAGGGGCGTCTGCAAGAGGTGATCTGGAGGTGCTGTATTCCTATTCCAAATTAAGGAATCTTTGTTTTTACTAGAAAATTGTATGTTTCAACCTTCCACTAGAACATTGGTTCTCAAATGGGGTAACAATTACCCCTTGGGATACTTGAGATTTTAAAAGAATATTATACTAGTTGTACATAACTCAGGGGCGTCCGCAGGAGGTGGGATGGAGGGTTGTAGCCCTCCACCTCCAATTAAATGAATTTTTGTTTTATACTAGAATATTTGATGTTTCAACCTTCCTTTTGAGAAGTAGTTCTTAAATGGGGTACGCGTTCCTCTTGGGATACTTGGACACACACTCAAGGGGTACTTGAGATTTTAAAAGAATATTTTACAAGTCCGCAGAAAAATTTAATATGTGAAATTTTTATTTGTTAAAAATTTATAGTTGAAATGGTTCTCCGAAAAATCTAGTTTTTTTGTGAACAACTGTGGATTTTTAATTTTTTGAAAAACATAATTTTTATATTTTTGTAATTTTTGATAATAATATGGATTTTTGAAAAAAAAATATATACATTTTTGAAATTTTTTTTCAAGAAAATTTCAAAACCAGGCTTCATTCCAAAATATAATCTGACAGTGCCCCTGTCACTGAAGCTAAAAATGCTTTGTGCTAGTAGGAGGGTACTTGGATGAAATAAATATTTTACAAGGGGTAAATCACTAAAATAAGGTTGAGAATCCCTGCTCTAGAGCATGTAACTATGGGAACCTGCGTATTAATATGATCTAACAGGGTTGTAATACATTTTGAGCTTGAAACCTATGTATTTTTCAAAACTGACATCATTATTAGGCTTGTGAAAATTGTCGACATCAAAACCTCTATAGTGATGAAAAGGATATGCATTTTGGGCATGCTAAAAAACAACAACTGAAGACCAACAAATATGTCATGACGTTTCCTTAGATCACCTACAATCAGCTGTGACGACGGGGGGGGAAGGGAAGAAGAAAATGAACAGGGACATTGGCAAGAATCACTCCAATGTGGATCCTAGCCTCTACCCCGAGTCCAACAGCGACTTACAATTATAACAACTTTGCAACAGATACTCCACGTTACTTTAATAGGAATATTATTGAATGCATTAGGAAAGGAAGTTCACCAATCAGGAGTTAAATAATAACGACAACAGTTAAGGAAAAGAAAGTTCATTTTTAGATTACTCATTCCAATAAAACGGGCAATTTACATCACTAGCAATTTAAATACATAGCTGAGGGCCAGGAATTTGGTCCTATAAATTTTCCCTATAAATATCGATAATTTATTAAGCCAAATATAAGAGATGTATTAAGAGCTAACTTATCTTGTAAAAAAAAAGGATTCATCTTTCCTTTATAATACAATATAAAAAGATCATCTTATATTTTGACTTAGCTGTATAATTTATTCTATTAATAACAAAGTAATTAAAGAAGGCAAAACATCCTCAATGATGTCATGAAAGATCAGATTTACTTTCTTTATGGACTTGAATTTATAGGTGTTGGGTGGGGATCAAATGATGAAACTTGGGGATGTCATTAGGTGAGCCCTCATAGTTGTTGTTTTTTTGAAGAGATAGGGTAAATGGTTTTTTGGTTTTTTTGCAATTTCGACCATGGGAAACTTATTATTATTAGTTTTTTGTGAAGATACATAATTTTTTTAGAGTTACATTATTGGGAAGAGCCTAAATTTGAGTGTTCCCCACCCCCCAAAAAAAATTATGACATTTTAAATTTTAATTACAAAAATAAATTATAAATGTCCCTTTGCCTCTTATGGTTTTAGTCCAACTGACTGCGGCCCTTGCTATTAAATATGCATCGATACATATCAAAAATGCTATTTTGAAACCAAAAAAAAGAGTTTTTTTACGAACCACTCTAATAGGTACAGTCATAATTGATTACTTTCCATCAACATTGATTTTCATGGCCTCTTTCTCTATTTTTTGGTATTCTAGAAGAAGATGAAGAGAAAAAAGACATCTGTTGTAAAGACTTGAGAGGGGTTTGAGGATTATACATATATACGTAGAAAGGGGGTCCCAGAGTTTTCACCGCTGTATGAAGGATAATAAAATGCGATCCTCATTTGAATATATATTCATTAGAAAAGTCGTGAAAATATAATATATATATATATTTACATATCTTGACTCCCAAGAGAGACATTTAAATGCTCAATTAACAAAGTATGTATAGGGTTCGGAGCAGCATATATTATAAATTTAAAAAAGGGTATTTTTTTATAAGATCTTTGTAAATCTATCAACAACTCATTTTCAAGAGAGGAGATAATTTTTTATTTATTTAAAAAAAAGGGAATTCCTATTTTTTTTTTTTTTTTGAAAAAACACATCAAACAATTTTTTTTATCCATCTATCTTTTCCTTGTCTAATAACAAAAAAACAAAAAAAAAAAACTACGTATATCCTATACGTAGGGGCAATAATTAAAAACTTCACACATTGGATGTTTATTTAAGATTATTACCATTATTTTTGTTTTTATCATTTACTCTATTATTTTTATTGCTTCTTAATTTTCCCTTTGGGTAAGAGAAGGCTGGAGTACATTCAAAAGTTATGTGTGGGAAAAGTATTTATATATATATATATCTCTCTACAGTCTATAATCATGCAAAATGGAAAACATTGCATTGAGAGTCATGAAATTGAAGAAGAAGTTTCTTTGTAAAAAAAAAAAAAGAATATTTATATAGGACTTTTCAGACAAGACAGGATGAGATCCCCCTTTTATTTATTATTTAAGAGCTTTGATGACGTACATTCAGTTTATGTTAGTAATTCAACGTGGCGTGTTTCTTTATTGGTGACCCCGACGTGATGTATTGGACCGGTGAGCCCTGTCAAAAAAACAAGCCCTTAGTGCACACAAAACCATATGGAACACAGACATTTAATCAGAATCTGGGTAGGCTAAGTATTATCCACGTCGACCTAGCTGGGCCACTGCCTCTATGAATGGAATATCGATTCCTACTAAGAGTTTGGATAAGGCAATGATATGGACTGAAGTACTTTCTTTAAAGACAATAAAGCAGAAACTATTGTGAACGCCTTTCTCGTAGGATGGGTATCAAGATTCGGAGTCACTCAGACAATACACTCAGATTGGGAAGCTTAATGTACTGGTATCAATTTAATGGAAACGCTGGGGGTAACTCCTCGGTTCGAGTAGGCTATTCACCACCTCGTATCCCCTTGAGTGCAATGGCATTATTGAGAGATTTCACAGGACTTTTCTGCTTCAAGAATGAAGCAGAAAAGTGAACCTTGGGTAGACGCTCTTCTATTCGTTGATGTTGGGTCTTCTTTCTGCCATCCCAACTATTCAGGGAGTAATATTTCTCCAATGCTTTATGTCTTCGGTTTAGATCCGAGGCTACCGTCATCGTTACCCAAACGCGCTTGTGTTCCCAACGATAAGAGCTTGTTTGAGAGCTTCAATGAGATGAAATATGCTACACCATGCGAGCCACCGGCAAGAGCGAGTACCACATTAGAAGCTCTTTAGAAGTCAGATTATGTTTTGGTCAGAAATAGGCCAATTAAACTATCCCTGGCTCCTACATATTTAGGTCCTTTTAAAGTCTTTACTAAGTCGAACAGAACCTTTAATCTGGACATGGGACATCGAACTGACTTCGTGTCCCTCGACTGCTTAAAACCAGCTTTCAGAGTTTGGGATATTCTTCCTCCATGAAAGTACGAGTCTCCATGATAAGAATCTGCATTCAATAATTACTTACTTTTATTTAACCCATTTTTCGCGTTACCTTATTAATTTATTCGCTTGCTACTCATTTAATTATCGGTTTTTATTTAACACATACATTAATGGGTCGTAATTAACGCAGTCTCTTAGGAGAGGATTATAGGACTTTTAAGGCAAGACAGGTTGAGATCCCTTTAAAATGTTATTTGAGAACTTTGATGCAATACATTCAGTTCATGTTTGTAATTCTACGTGGCGTGTTCCTTCATATAAATACATATATATGTTGTATTCAATTTGCAATTGGCAAAAATATCCCCCTCCCCCGTAGGCAGCAAAATGTGGACTCTTAATTAATGTACATTTTTGACTGACTCATGTCAATCATTTTTCAATCTTATGTATGTATATAATATTTGTACAAGTTGTAACCAAAAAATGAGGTGTATGATTTTAAATGAAGGATTTAAAGTGCTTGGGATTTTGATAATGCTATAATTGAAGTTCCAATAGATGATTGATATATATATGGTGTCATTTTTTTTGGCTATTTTAATACAAATTACTAGAATACTCAATCCGACCCGCAACAAAAAATAATTATATAGGAATCGATGAACAAGCAAATCTCTGTTGGATTATACCATATATAATTAAATAAAACTTATCTTATGAATAATTAAGTGCTGGATTTTCTGTACGTGTAAAATCCGGAGAAATCCCCCAAAAAAGGGAGTCTATGATCCCGAGGTAAAACTCTAATTCCTACCTACATATAAACTATATATTTATACATAAAAAGGTGTTCAAAGCCTATTGATTCTAATCTCTGAAAGTACCTATATTTATCTTCTTCTTCAACTTTTTTGTTGTTTTTATTTAGTTTCTGTCTATTTTATTTCAATACAATGTCTTCAACCCATTCAGCTATACGCATAAACACATAAAAAAACATAATAGGCGTTCTTTCTTTGTGACACTTGGCAAGGAAGACAATCCACGAGGTAGCCTTGAAGTATACCTATGTACTACAGCACATTCATTTATAAATTTAACACTCCGTGATTGACACCATGAAAGGAAGGGTCCAAATTTGATCATTGGAATGTAAATATGTGACTTCTAACTGAAATATGAATACTGAAACTCCTAAATTTTGACTACATTTTAAATCATTGTGCTGAACAATGGTTCATATTGTGCTGTGACCCCTAGACCTGTGATTAAAGAAAGGATTTTTATTTAGCTTTTTTTTTCAAAATTTCATTAAATGTCCTCTTAAAAGGAAATCAATTACCATTTATTTGAAGTAAACAAAAATAGTTCCTTTAACATTTTTTAGCTCTCGAGGTTTGTTGTTCTTCGGAAACAAATCAGTCTTTTTATGTTTTAAAGCTGATAAAGGGGCATCTGGAGGGATATGGGCATCCACAAATAATTGAATTTTTGTTTATTACAATAATTTTTATTAGTCAATTGGCCAAAATATGCAACAGATTTTTGAAATGTTTTTGAATAGCAATGATTGTTGATTTTTTTTTTTCCAAAAATTTAGTATTTCAATTTTTTTAAATTTAATTTTCTTTAATATTTATAAATTTAAGAAATTCAATATTTGAAATTTAATTTATGAAATTTCCAAATTTTTTCGAAAAATTTATTTTTCTGTGAATGACTAAGGATTTTTTTAAAAAGCTTAAATTATTGTTAATAGCAATGGATTTTTGAAATTTTTTCCTGAAAATTTAGTATTTGAAATTTTTTTTTCAAAATAATCAATATTTCGGTTTTTTTTTGAGTAGCAATAGATTTTTGAAATTTAAAAAAAGTAAAATCCAAAAGCCAAGGGTCTCATAAATATAAACCTGTGGATACCCCTGGGATATCATCATTTTTTTCATTCTTCAGCAGATAACACCCCCCTCCCCCTCCTGTAAGTATTAAGTATAACCATGGATGTGTGTGCCTATGAATAATCGAGAGTAAAGCTGATAATTTGTTCGAGAGTAAGTCCTAGAATTGAGGTTCGAAAACAGAGTAATTTCTGTCTTTGTATGTCCTTGGTTGATAGAGAGTGGGACTTGTCTCTGTTTCCTTTATCTCACAGCTATTAAAATGAAAACGTTTCTCACAAACATTATTCCAATTGTCAGTGTTACTATTTTACTTTTCGGCTTCACTGTTTAAATACCAAAACACTATGGATGTACGGTCACAGGACTGTTAGAATGCATTAGTGATGTAAATTTTTTAGCTGGACCGTGTATTTGGAATTGGTAATCTGTTCCATGAATTTTCTTTTCCTTAGATGTTTTCCTTATTATTTTAGGCCTGATTAGAAAACACTTTTACCTACAACATTAAATTATTTTCAAAACCTGATTGAACGTTCGCATGTGCTCATAAAAGACGGAGAGTAACCTTAAGGATTTGTTATAGAGTTAAACAGGGTGAGGACTCAAAATTAGGATCCTCTTCGAAGCCGTCTAGCCTCACTTATAAAAGTCTGACAATTTTGTACTTGGTGCCATTGGAAAGAACGGATAAAAAGCTACAATTTGATGTTTGTTTTGTTTTTGTGTGATCAAAAATGTCTGAGCAACAACGCAAAACGTCAGAGGATGTGCGATCTCCTCCGCACACAAGCCGATCTCAGGAATATCTCGGCCATTGTCAACGTGTCCCTGCCTACCATCTACAACACCAAGAAGGTAATGAACAACTCGGAAACAGTCTTCAAGAACCCTGGAAGCGGAAGCCATAACAGGAAGAGGAGTAACGATCTCGTGCCCATTTTCACGGAGGAAATTGAGAAGGACCCGATGAAATCCAAGAGGAAGATGGCAAACGAGATAGAGATCGACCTCAACACCATCAGGAAGTTATAGTGTGCGAACGAACAAACAATATTATTATTTTCTATTCACTCCGTGGTATATTTATTATATATTTTTTTGTTTTATGGAGTTTCAAATCCCAATTATTTAGCGTCCTCCTCATCTGACATAAACGTCCTGAACTTCGCTGTTTGGAACGTCTTGTAGAGCAAGATGAACAAGACTTCTCACCCAAATAGCAATGCCCTAAAGGCTGTGATCACGGAGGAGTAGATCTACTTGTCTTTAGACTTCATAAAGGCCAGCTGTGCTTCTGTTCGTCCCGTATTGAAGCCATTAATTAGGCTGGAGGGAGGCATATTGAATAAAAAGTGTATAAAATTGTTGAATGCCCAAATTTTGCTTCAAAATTTGGCAATAAAAACGGCACAAAATAAAAATATGGAGAAATGAAAATGGCTTTTAAAATTTTCTAATTTTTGAGTCCTCACCCTGTAATTGTCAGTCCTTGTTGGACTCCTAGTAGAACTGAGGATCCACAACGAGTAATTTATATTTTAACATGCCCAAACTGCAACACATTTTCATCACTCGAAAGAATTGTTGTCTTTGTGTTAACTGGGGTAACATGCGTTATTTCTCTTACGTATTGTATACAAAACACGAGTAGTTGTGTACATATGTATAGTTAGATGAGTTTCAAGCATTCCACATATAAACGCCTTATCACTCACTAGCAAAATAATAATTTAATTAATTCCCTTATGATTTTATAAAAAAAAACACACACACATACATTAAAACTTCTGGAACGAATAGATAAAAAAAAAAATGGGAAAGAAAGTTGCCAGATGGATGATGACTTTTATACATATATTATTGTAATTCCTTTTTAATTTTTTGTTCCTTCTTTCTTGTCGATCACATCCATCACAGAGATTTCATGAAGATATTCTTCCATGTATATATATCCATATTTGTGTAAGGAAGGAAAATATATTCTTGAGAAATGTCAATATGAGGTCAAAAAGAGAGACAGAAGATGATGAAATAATAAGAGTTCATCTTTTCTCCATTTGTGTGTGTTTTTTTTTTTAATAAAAATGTATCAAAATAACATAACATAATACTCCCTAAAGCATCATCCATCCCCTGCAACTCTCTTTTCTTCCTATTCAATACATATAGTCTTCTCCATATTCTTCTTTTTTTCTCTCTCTTTCCATCACACACATCTGTTGGTTTTTCTAGATGGCGCTTCACATATGTATTTCATGCAAGCGCGTCCCTTTTTTTTTCTTGCTGTACATCAATATGTATGTAGACGAATTTTGATTTTATTTTTTCTTAAGATTTCTCATGTTTTTTTTTCTACTTTTTTTCCTCTTAAAAAAGTGTATACACATACGACTTGATTCCTTGAGGGCACACGATTAAGGAAGACTTAATGATGGATTGAGTTTTTGCTCATAATTTATGGAAGGAGGGAGGCAGCTCTATTTGAGCGTGTGATTATGCTTGAATTACTTATATAGAATTGGTCAGTTTCTCTCCTTTTTTGGACGACTATCTTCACTCACTTACCCCATAACGTGCAACATAAATATGGTATGAAGTTAGGAAGGTATATATATTATATTTTCAAGTAGGAGAGAGATAGATTTGAGGAGATCTTTTAAAAGCTACTTCCCCCCCCCCCTCTTTCTTCTTTCTTTTTTTCTTAATGTGTATGTTTTGTGAGAAATTCAAATAACCCTCAAGTGAAATAACGTAAAATACCTATTTTTAGGTTCACTCATGTATTGTGATGATTAACTACCCTCTGGGTACCCGGATATTTCATCTTTCTATATCCCCTACTATCTCTCCGAGAACTTTTTATAAATTCATGAAACGTCCGGTTTTATGAAATACAAATTCTGCATGATGAAAATCACCGTATACAGTCAAACGGCCACCTGTTTTAACGGTGTCATTGACCTAAGCAGTCATATCTAGTCTAAAAATTTAGAATTTGAAAACTTGTTTTATGAGGCCACGTGCACTAAGCGGTCGCTTTTTCATTGCTTGACCGCTTCATACAGGTTTAACTGTATATTTAATTAACATCTTTTTTTTTTAATATTATAGAACAAGAACGTAAAATATCTTGTATTTCTTAAAAACAAGAATCAAAATTGGTTTTGCTTCAATCTGAAATCCTATCAGAGGTTGGGAAAAGTCTTTATACTCCAAGTCCATGTGGAATCTAAAGTCCTTATGTCCAATTCAAGTCCTCAGAAGATATTAGATACCTTAAAGGGTACTTTAAAGTATTAAACGACTTTTGAGTTTAAGTCAAGTCACAAATATTAGCTTTGGTATCCATGTCCTGAAATGCAGTTTGTTATTCAACTTTTTTTTAAATTTCGATGACGGCTAGTGTGGAAAAGTTTTGATATAGTATAAAAATTACTTATGCAAAGTTGTATTTTCCTTCGAGATAATTTTTAGGACACACAACTCGATCAAATAATAAATAAAAAAACACACACTCTTTACTTAATAAATATAGATACTAAAAAAAAACATTTTAAGTTATTTTGTATTAAATTGATAGACATTTTTTAGACCTATAAAAAGTGTAAATTTTTTTATATTGTATTGTTGCATGGAACAAAAAAAAAAAGTAGTTCTGTTTTTTTCCAAAGGGTAGCTTTAGAAAAAAAAAACTTTATTAATATAATTATATATCCTAATTAATTAATGTAAAATAATGATTAATGCTGTATTTTTAACCTTAACTGAAGAAATAAATAACTATTGACTCCTTTCAAACTTTGAATTAGATCTGCTACCTAAATATGACATCGTAGAGCAATGGAATTTTGCATAGGCTACTTTCATACCAATTGACATCAATTCCGAAGCAAAAACCCCTGCCCTAATGTCCAGTCTTTGATTTGAGTCCAAGTCCCCACCTCTGAATCTGACACTGATTGGACCAAGTGTTTTCTTACTTGGAAATCATAATTAGGGCACCATAATTCATGACAACATTTCCTTAATAAAATTAATAATGACAAAATTCAATATTGAGAGGGAATAATGATTAGACAAGATTTTCAATATCCTCCTACAAATAGTGAGGCTCACTCACTCCTCCTCTTTCAAACCATTGCCAAAAGAGGACGTCAGAAATAGAAAGAAGGAGGAAGAAGAAGAAGAATGAGAAAACAACTCCTTTATCTTTTCTTCTTCAAAAAGAGAACAAGACCCACAAACTTCCACCCCCTTTTTACCCACAGAAAATATGTACGGGATTTGAATACGTATTGAGCCATGAATCAACTTCCAAAAAAGAAAAAAGATCATTCTTATTTTGTCAATTTCTGTCAAAACCATGGATGGTTCTTTATGACTTCGTCGTCATTCCTTGGCTGGATGGCTGGTTCTACAATGTAGTGTTTCAACTCAATCTGTATATATATTTCTATGAATTGCTTTGCTATGAATGTGTCAAGAACTTTTGTGTTCACGTCTTTTAGTCTTTGTTCAATACACACACACACACAATATTGAACTTCTTATTTTTGTGACTTCTGAAAAGCTTTTTTATTTTTTACTTCTTCGAAAAAGAAGAGAAAAAGAAGTGTCAAATAATAATACATCCTAAAGAATAACTTATTTTTTATTTATTCTTATTTTAACTTCAGAAATAACGTACATACTAACATTCACAATGTGTAAAGCATTTTTGAATGCTTCAAAATAATAATATTATAAACAAGAGGGATGAGTAGTGAACCTTTTTGCAACATGTTTTTCCTTTTTTCATCATCCTTCAACATCTTATTTAACAGCTTGTATACAGTCAAAAAAGGCAAGGGAAGGGAAATTGAGAAGTGATCACGTACCGGGGATGACGGTTTCTTAACAATTTGTAATTTGAAAACTGCACAAAAGAAAGCAGGAATGTTTTTCCTCAAAATTGAGTCTGGATGAAATTTGTACTTTTCAATGATTTACCCTCCACAAATATTTTTTTGTAAACCCTTTATATGAGTTGCAAAATGCACACAAAGAATCATAAGTTGATTGTCAGCATAAAACATTAATAAATTATAATTAAAGCCCTAGATCAGAGCCAAAACAAGTATAAAAAGATCAAGTAAAGTTTCACAACTATAGCTAAAAACTCTTGGATAACTTAACGAATACCACAAATTGGAATGATATCCTTAAAATTGACTACAACTTGTTGATTGGGCGAAATGTATTTATGAAATACAAAAATCAATTGAAATCTCCTCTTTTCCCTGCTTTTAGCTCGAGATTGTTTTTATGCTGATGTACTACACGCTTAAAAGAGGTGGCCGTTACACCAGGCTCAAATGTATATACCCACTCACATACAACATACGTACTATTGTTGAGAATCACTTCGATACCAAATTATCAGGCAGGTCTGGTTTTAATGGACATTTTCTAGACTTTCCTAAAAAAGACCCTGGAGAGTGCAAAACCTGCGCCAAAAATCAATTTCAGTTGTGTATCAATTTGTTCTTAGAATATGGTCGATTATGCATTTTTAACATTTTGTGATGCATTGACCTTGACCTTGGACCATGACATCTCAAAATTTAATGACCTATTACTTTGATTATATATAATCTTTGTACCAAGTTTGATCAATATCAATTTGTAACTTTTACCGTAATCCTGGTGCCAAACATACAAACAGTGAGAAAAACTTCGTTGGTGTAGGAAATAATTCATTTTTCTGTGAATAGCTATGAAGTATTGAAATTTTTCTACAAAAAATTTAAGATTAATTTTTTTTTTTCAAAAAATTTCATAGATGACATTCAATTTTGGAAATTTATTTCAAAAATATTTCAGTTTTTTCTGAAGGGATGCGGACTTTTGAAAATTTTTTCACAAAAAATTTATTTTTTGAAAATGGCAATGGAATATTGAATTTTTTTTCTATAAAATAAATTTTTTGTAAATAGCTCTGGATTTTTGATATTTTTCTCCGCAAAACTGAGTATTTGAAATTTTTTAAAAACTTTACATTTAAAAATTAATTTAAAATTTTTTTTCCAGTTATGTTAACAGCTTTAGATTTTTGAATTTGCGTTTCAAAAAATATAATTTTTTTAGATTAGTTATGGATTTTTGTAATTTTCTTCCAAATATTTATGAATTTTCGAACTTTTTTTCCAAATATTCAAATTTTTGTGAATAGCTATGGATTTCTAATATTTTTTTAACCAAAAATTTAATTTTTGAAATCATTTTCCAAAAAAATTTTTTTTTTTGTAGAACAAATTAATTTTTCAATTTTTTTTACAGAACAAATTAATTTTTTTTTCTAAAAAATTGTAATTTTTCAATTTTATTTCTCCAACAACCTGCCAAAATATATATAGTATAATCCTGCAGACGCCCCTGTTATCATTGGTCTTTTTCTATTATTCGAGGAAAAAACTCAATTTTTATACAAATAAAAAGAAAAGGAACCTAGTAATTAAAACGTAAATCAATTTGCTCAAAGTCATGTTTAACATCAGTTTAGCAAATATGTTCCTTCTTTTAAGTTACTGTTTGTTTTGTATGCTATTCATAGATGTACAAGTATGTACATATATGAATAGCTAACTATTCGCAATTTCCTTTACAAAAAGCAACAAAAAAAAACCATTCAACCATTTCTTCTTTTATTTTTTTTTACTTATTATTTTTATTGTTATTATTAACATGACCGCATAACCATTTGCAGACAAAAATTATAGTACAATGTTCAACCATTTGCATTAAAAGAAGAAAGAAAAAGATTTGTTCGCCAATAATAATAACAATAATGTTTGTATTAATGCCAAAAACTAATTAGTATGATTGCAAAGTCTACAAAAATATTATACATATAATATAAACTGGGGTTTAACTCTCAGGATCCAGTTTTCCCTAAATTTCTGAAGGTTTTACACCTTTGTGAAAATAATAGATTTAATTATTTCTATCGACGAGAAGATTAAATGGGATCAGAATAGGAGATATTCTTAAAAATGAATAATTTCTTCTTAAAGTACAAAAAGCCATACTTAAATTTCACTGTTTATTTACTAATGGGATCCCAATATATCCCGGGATCCTTTAATTAAAAAAAAATATTAACTAGGGAAATGATAAACCTTAATATATAGGAATATAATAATATTCTAAATATTTATGGGATTTTTTGCTGTTTCTTTTCAAAAGGAGTTTGTTAACAAATAAATGCAATAAGAAAATAATAAAAAATGCATTTTTTTTGCACTGGTTCAGTTCTTCTATTACATATATGTATGTCTATATATATAATAGGATTTTTCTCTCTGGAATCCGGATTTTCACATGGTTAAACACCTACAGGAAATTTCCGGGAAATCCTGGGTATTTATAATAAAATCAAACTCTTGCTTCCATCAATCAAATTTTAGCTTCGAAAAGGATGTCCCTATTTTTATTGTGGATGTGATTTTTATGTTTTTTTTCACTAATTGGTTTTAATAATTTCAGCTGGCACACTGCGTATGATAACGTCTTTTTATGAAATTTTTTTGATTGCCTTCAAAAATGTTTTTATTTACTATAATACTTATATTTATTAATTTTTGTCCGGTCATTTTTTCTAGTTTAATGAAATGTAATGACATCTAATCTGTTCTCCTCTGAAACATTCTTCAAATGGTTGAAGTTTCCATGATAATTTTTGGTTTCTGTTTTTTTTTTTTTTTGCATAAAGAAAATGCTTACAATTTACAACCCTAGGCATTGGTATAAGTGGCAGTTTCGCTCAACTTTCATAAAGAAGGCATGTGTTAATATTTGATAACAGATTTTCAAAATTTCCTTCCTTTTGCCGTTTTTTAATCTTGTTTTTCTCTAAAAAACCAAAAAAAAACTTATATTATTATATTTTCTAAATATTTATTTCTCAATTTGCTAACTTATTGGAATATTAGTATAAAAGCTACAGCTACTTGACCACTCCCTTTCCCTATCAGACCACATGTAGTTCGTATTCATAAAAGAATGAGCTAATAAATCGTGCAAAACTAATTCTCAATATGTGCAACAAAAGGCCATCGAAGTGATCCAGAAAGGAATTCAAGGAATCATCATCATAATAAAATCAATGGAAGCCATCATGTGAAGTTTTAATGCCTTCAAGGAATACATGAAATGAATCCAATGCTCCAAACTCTACTCCTCACTGAGGTAACAACTGTGATAGTCTACACCAAAGAGAGAAAATATTATTTCATAGTTGAGTGGAAGATTTGATCATAGAGGAAAATTTGACAGAATAATGTAATAAAAAGAAGAAAAATGTCTTTGTTTAATTATATGTATATAAAAATATTTGAGGGGTGGGGGATTTCTCCTAGATTTCCGACTTTGGTCCACATTAAAGAAGTTTTTTTATATGTTCATGGATACTATGATGAACATCACTAGCTTGACAAGGTACAGAGGACTTAGTCCCATAGATATTTATTTATTTATTTTCCAATTATAATAAACTCTATTTTTATAGGCATAATTTTTGAGGGAAGCTTGAGGATATTTTTAGAGGAAGAGGGCTGAAACCTTTCTAATATATCATGCATCTTGATTCAATCCTACATAAAATATATTTTCTCCCATTGCGTCCTTTAAATAAATTCTGTCAACACAAAAATACCTAGTTTATTTTGTTGTCACTCATAGACTCCCTCGTCTCACTGTATACATCATTGCTATTTCATAATATTTTATGCTTTTTGATACATAAACAATCTAATACGTTATTGTTAAAGGGGAGATGTGTGTAAAGAAAAAACTAGTATAGCAATTAAAAGAAGAAAAACGGTTGTTACGTGTGCTCTTTCTTCTTTTGATGTTCATTAATTAATAAGTCGTGGGTGTGTCAACATCTCCCTCTAAAAGAAGATTCTTCCCCATCCTTGGTGTAAATTGTTTTAAAAATCTATGATAAAATTAATATATATTTTTTTAAATATAATTAGAATATTTTTTCTGCAATAATACTATTTTAAATGCCCTTATAAAAGTAATTCGTTTACTCGCTCTAAAATCATAAAAAAGGTGATTGATATTAACAAAGGTCTTAATTCAGGGTTACTGTATATCTCGCTCCCACCTTTTCCTTGCACTCTTACAAAAAAAAACCTTTCTAATTACAGCATACGGATACTCCGTTTTCTTAAGGACTAGAATATAATTCCTTGTTGATCTAACGACGTAAAACTAAACATATACAGGGTGGAAAAGGAAAATCCGGAATAACTTTATGCCTAATTATGAGAATTGTATTGTTCTGTGATAAAAGTTTTAATACTTGCAACAAGCTAAATATGGTAGCTGTCAAATTTTATAACAGGTTTATTGAGGTTCTCGTCGTTCAGGCATGGTTGTTGTCAGGAGAATTTCCATTATCGAAGCTTGCCGGGCGGGACACTCCGCACCGGAGATAATTTCATTTTTCAAATATCCAAAATCAACAGTTTATGACGTGATTAAGGGCTTTGATGGGGAGAGAAAGGCTTAGAGTGCAGCTCATTCAACAAGATCCAGACAAAAAGGTTCATAGCTGGCTTGAAACGATCAATGGACACTCATCCAGACACACCAATGAAGAGCAAAGGTGGTCACGAGTGGTATTTTTTTCCGAACAAGAAAAAATTCATCATTGACGCCAAGCACTAACGTAAAAATTATAGATGGATATGTTTGGACCTTAATGAGGTCCAACCAATCATGAAAACAAATAATTCGATTTCGGTTATGGTCCAGGCGGTCATCAGCATGGAGGGACAAGGTATGCCCCCCCCCCCTCCGCTTCTTCCAAAAGGGCGAGAAGGTCACCAAGGAGGTCTACCAGAACGTTCTCAAGGACATGATCATCCCATGGAAGAATGATCTCACTGATGGGAAGTCATATACATTTCAGCAAGACTCAGCAACTGCTCATAAGTCCAAGATTATCCAAGAGCTCTTAGGACCAAATAAACAGGATTATTGACCTCCATTTTATTGGCCAGCCAACATCCTGGACCTCAATCCCTGTGGTTTTTACCTGTGGTGCAGGGTGGAGAGGATCGCTAGCAATAATAATCATTCCTCAGTGGAGGCTTTGAATGCCTCCATCGTCTATATAGTGAAGGACATGGATCCGCACGAGGTAGCAAAGGCATACAAAGCATTCAGGCACCGTGTACAGATCGTGATCAAAGAACAAAGGCTTTCATTGTAAATAATCATTTAACATTTAATGTGGCTTTCAAATGCATAAAAAAAACATTTCTTTTTTTATAAAAATCTCATCATTAGCCGTTAAAGTTATTCTGGATTTAACTTGTCCATCATATATATTGGCCTTCTTATTATTCATATAAAGAAATTTTGGGCTGTCATATACAAATGCTCAGCTACACTTTTACAAAATATTACTTAGCAATATTGTAATACAGAATCGAATTCAATACTATGTATGGATTATAGTATCATGAAACATGTATATGTAAATATTTTATAAATTATGGAGAAATAATATGACATTGGTAGTCTGGGTGTACTTAAGGAAAAAATAGCAGTTGGTATGATTGACTTATTTGGCTAACTACACACTGATTTTGGGTTTCTTTTCTGTTCATTTTTTGGAGAATGGCTGTGATACAATAGAGATAACGACGTGAGATCGGCCCAAAGATAAAATGGATCAGGATGGGACTCATTTGAAATTCAGTCTATACCATTTTTATGAAGGACCTTATGTGTGTTTCAAAATTGTGACCATCGACCTACAATGACGTCATATAAAGTTAAATATGTTGGACTAATCATATTTGTACAACTAATGAGTGAGTTAAAGGGACAAAATCAGCCCAAATTTTTAAAATGATTACATTTTGGTCAACAGTTTTAGATCGCATTCTATACCGAAATACAAAAAGAGTCTGGAGGCGATTATGTATCAACAGAAAAGTTTGCTGATCACAAGATGTCGTCAGATTATTTTTTTTTGACTTTCTTGGACTCAGTGTTTTCCCTCCAAGCTCACTGGACCTCATCCCCATGGACTTCTTTGTGGTGGCACAGTTAAGCAACAAATTAACATATCCGCCTGCAACACATAATCCGAGCTGATGTCCAGGATGCTGGAGGAATTCTAGAATCTGGAAAAAGAGACTATCATCAAGACCTGCTCTCCTTTCCGATGCCGAATCAAGAACATTATTGACGACAAAGGCTACAATAATGAATAACATTTAAAAAAAATGATTTGGCTTTCATTTAGCAAAGATTATTATTAAAATTGAATAGTTAGTTTAAGAGAAAATCCATTTAAAAAAAAAAGTTGTGTTTGCTCTTAAAGAAAGGTTGCACATTGTATTCGTATAAATAAACGAATAGAATACAAAGCATAAGTGAGAATGACTAAATTTACCTCTCAAAATACCTACATGTGTATTGTATGTATGTCTATGGTAAATACATTACGTGCAGAGATATAAGAAAAAAAAATAATAATCATAGTAATGCACAACGAGGTATCTCAAACAATAAAAAGTAAAATAAAATAGTATAAAAATAAGGCTAACGAGAAAAATATTCTAAACATAATAAATAAATAAGTGGGATCCATTGAATTCTTCATCATCCTTTGTTATCAAACTGAATTATCATCCCTTCAAAATAAACAAAGTCTTGAAATTATTATTGTAATTGTAATTCAAAATATTTGTATAACCAGCTAATTCACATTATTAACAGGGATAACAAATGAAAAACCTCCAAGTTATGGAATGTTTAATGTAATCCGTTAGCTAGTTTTGAAGAGACTAACAAGTTCAATAAGAACACTTAGCTTAAATCCGTTGAAGTGGAGCAGGCATTTGTCCCTCCAATATGGAAATAATGCTAATTATAAATTGCCGGAAGAAAGAATAATCCATATTAATTAATGTCGCTGGGATATTTAAATTATGTAACAATAGCATAATGTTCCAATAAGGAAATTAGGGAATTTCACTATGTGACTATGATACAGTGGCGCCGGAACCATACGGGCCAAGGGGCCATTTTTCTCCCCCGCTTTTGTAAAATTTTAATAGTTATCACAATAATAAAAAAATCTGCTTATCTAAAACCTTTTAATGTCAATATTTTTGATGTGAAAAAATCAATTTCCTTTAGTTAAAAATTTAGTTTTTGCTAAAAATTAAAAAAAAAGTTTTTCTGTCTCTTCTAAAACAAATTATTTGTCAAATTTGGCATTCATAAAACAAAACTTTTCTCCCAAAAATGTCGAAAAAATCCAATCTCCCCCGAAAAATCATGCAAATACTCTGATGACGTCACCATTTTATAATGGGTGACATGAGATGCAATGCTAATCACTTGAAATAAATATTATATATTATCACGCGTCAACAATCATTTCATTTCCAGTAAATTCATTCCCCTCTTTTCCTTCTTATTAAGTCAATTCATTTCCTGTAAAATTCATCCCCAGATATTCCATTCCCACTTTAAAATTTAATGACGACATACGGTCAAAACCAATTAGTTGTTTTTATATGTGTAGGGAGGCCTGGGCAGTCGGAACTGGAGATGACTGATGACTTGTGATGAATGGGACATGGATTAGAAATGACGTCATCATTAGTCTTTAATATTGAGTAGGAATGGAATTCCGATCCAAGGATATTTTTCAGGGAAGTAGAAGTAACTGTCTCTTCTCACTGTTCCGATCTACGTAAATAATAAGCAAGTATGTTCGGGCCCCTCACATCTTTTTCACGGATCACTTACACTCACCTACTTTAAGTTCATATCCGAATTAAAACCATATGACGTCACTAAATATCCATCTTTAAAGTGGGAAGAAAATGTCCGGGGATGTATTTTACAGGGAATTAATTTACTTTGAATGAAAGACCTCGTACCATTATCAAGTGAGTTGTCATTGAGAAACTCTACATTCATACATGTGGACTGTCAACACAAAAGGAATTTAGAATAATTTTTCTTTAAATTGAATGTGCATTTCATTTGTATTCTTGTACGAATAATCCTCAATAATTCCCTACAAATGATTATTTTTCACCCTTTGGGCACCCTGCAAATTGAACTTAAAATAGCCAAAATTGATCATCACATTAAAAGAATAATAATGAATTGATAGATTTCTTTTGAAAGGGGTCATATCACATGCCTCTTAAATTAAATAAAGGTTCAAAACTATTGCTACAATACTTGGGTATCTGAACTCATCTCACACATTTGAATACTAAGTCTATAATTGACTCAAATAAGTCTATGAAATGTTGCCTTGTTTGTGTACGATTAATGCAT
This sequence comes from Lepeophtheirus salmonis, assembly GCF_016086655.4. Lineage (NCBI taxonomy): Eukaryota > Metazoa > Arthropoda > Copepoda > Siphonostomatoida > Caligidae > Lepeophtheirus > Lepeophtheirus salmonis. Next base: position 38,396,078 of record NC_052137.2, read on the forward strand.
ACAAGTCCATCATGGTATATGAAGTAAAAAAATATATTAGGATCTTCTGCTTTTATTTATTTTTGCTCAAGATTGTTTATAAGTTGATGCAGCGCAGCGTGTATTGTATGTCTAATCAACTCTTATGCCAAATGATGGTGGAAGGCTCAATATCTTTAGTATTGTTATTAAAGGTAATGTTTAATTAAATTGCAAAAGGCTTGCTTCAATGCAAAACCATCCGTTTTATTTTGTATAGTTTTTGTTCTTTTCTACTTACATATACATTTTTATCTTGAATGCACAAATATATCATGAGAAAGTATTTGAAGGAGGAACGAGAGAGAAAAAGAGAGAAACAAAGCATTTTACATCAGTTATGTAAAATGCTATATATACTATGAATTATTGCAAAGCCGTGACTTTTCACAAAATAAAGGTGGAAGAATTAATCGATAAATATCTTGGAAAAATTATATGTATAAATTAGTGTTGTGTCTAAAAAGCCTAGACTGTTCTAAGAGCGTTATGATTTTTAGTCAACCGAGCTAATTCAGTCTGGACCGGGCTCAAAGAAAAATTCAGCCTAGATCACGGTTTTACCTAACTAACACAAAGTATATTTTGTTGTCTCCTGTCGATATGTTTCTCCTACTTTTTTTCAATCAATGTTCTGAACGTTGATCGATCAAATTGGAATTAGTTCTTTTTAAGCTGTGAACATTTCTTCACAATTTTTGAATAATATTTCCATAGTTGGGAAGAGTTAGCTAACTACGAAATCATTCTGAGCATTTTTTCGGTTTATTTTCTGAGAGAAGGTTGCGTGATACAATATAAATGAATGGCTGATGACGTCATACCTGTAGGCCAATTGTGAACATGGACCTAGAATCATGTTATATGAGCTTAAATATATATATCCTATTTGTTCAACCCATAAAACAACATATGGAGAAACAATTGGTCCATAGAAGAAAGGAACGTACGGAGGATTTTATTTTGATTGAAAAAATTTACAGTCACTTTTTTTGGGCCGGCCCTGAATTTGACTAAACGACTTTATTTGACGAAATCTTAAACTTTTTTTTTTACTCATTTTCGCCATTTGAAATGTTTGACGTAAAGTTATAATTTTTGGACACAAATTTCTTAATTTGGGCTCCAGCCCACACCCCTTGATTGAGACCAAAAAGTTGATCCCCCAATTTGAACACAATTAAAAATTTGTACTTGAAGGACGAGCTCAGAAAAAATTATTCTCTACACTCTGAGATCATGATTTGGACAGAAATGTCGGAGTAAATCGATTTAGATAAAAGTACTTAAGTCCGAGCCATATAAAAGTTCGTTATTGGGCCGAGTCTCAACACTAGTAAATATATATGTACACACAGCACACAATGATTTCCCTTCATTGTAGCGGCTCCACCAATGGTTTGAGCTGCTCAATATGTGAAAATTAATCAATGGTTTTTTTATGGGATGCTGATGATTTATGCAGAGAGAGAGAGAGAGGCAGGCAGGCAGGTAAGCATTATAAGACTTCACATGGTATATCTATCTATCTAAGTATGTACATACTATAAATATCAGTGCCAGGAATATTATATAGGTATGTACCATGTATGTATATAGAAAATCTCTTTTTTTTCTTCTTTATTGCCTTTTATTGGATAGCGTGCTGATAAGTTATGAACTTTTTTCTTCTTCCTTCACTTTTTCCCTCCCTTCCTATTACTGGTTGTTGGCATAATAAACTTCTCTCTTTCTCTTTCTCGCTAAGATTGATTTTTATGAGTTACCATTACATTAATATTTATTATTTCGTTTGGATCCTCATAGTGACTTTGGTTCTCCTCTCTCCTGTTGACGTTTAGGGGCTTTATAAAAAAAACACGTTACTTTGAAGATTAAACAAAAACAGACCTCATATTTTCACAAGTAACAAGTTGTAAGCCTTCGTCTCTTGTATGTTATAGTCATATTATTATTATAAACATCATGCATAGTGCTTACTTTATTGTTATTTTAGCTCTGTGGGTATTGATTTCAATAATTGATATTTAAAATCGTTTCTGCAATGCTTAATTAACATGAAGGGTGTATCCGTCCTAAAAAAAATTGCCTTTTGAATCGACACAAAAGCCGTCCATAAAACAATCTTTGATAGATAATTTTATCATAGATATATATTTTATCATTTTAACAAACCTAATAAAGACTTTCATTAGGCCTAAATGAATAATAATGGGAAAATATTTACGAGCTTTAAAGATATTTTAGGTTTTACTAAACTAATTCAAGTGGTACACTGATATAGGTACTTATTTTACGCTATTTCAGCTGAATTAAGTTCAAAAAAGTGCTTTCAAGCTGCATATTTTGTCGAAATAATGCAAATGCTTTTAGATGGAAATGAGTTTTTTAATACTATCATAAAATAAAAATAATAATTTGTAGTGGGGACTGTAAAATTTGGGATTTTTACCTATATTAAGGATTGATACAATCCTATTAAGCATACATATGCCAGGGCGTCCATAGGATTTTATATGGGATGTAGCTAAGCCATGACTAGTATATTTCCACATTTTTTTTGGGAGCGGGGGTCTGTAGCCCCTACAACCCCCTCTGCAGGACGCCCTCGATGTGTACTATTAGTTATGTACTGTGAAAGTTTATACCTAGTAATGTAAATCGCGAGCATTTTTTATCTGGTCTGTTGTTGTTTTTGGAAACCGTAATCTGAAGAATGAATTTTCTTTTCCGTAGTTGTTATCATTATTATTTAACTCCTGAGAAGTGAACTTCCATTCCTACCGCATTTAATTATATTCAAAATCTGATGCAACATTTCTGTGTGCTTATAAAATACGAAAAATAACCTTATGTTTGTCGTCACAACTGATTGTAGACGATTTAATGAAACATCAAGACAGCTAAACTACTCTCTTCAAAACATTCTTCAAACTGTCAGGGTTACCATTTTAATTTTCAGTTTCTTTTTGTAACACGCTCAAAATACACACGATTTGCATCACTATGTACTCTACCTACCTACATTGTTGATAAATAAAGGTAGATCATATCTTTAGTCTCATGTACCAATGTAGGTACATAGAACCAACCATTTATGAAAAATATGGATGAAGAAAAAGAAGAAGAAAAAAGAAAGAAACAGAGAAAAAAATGATTACAGGTAAATAATATGAAGATTTAATTTCCACCTTCCCTCTACCCCCCTCTACTCACAGTCCATGATGGTAATGATGATGTGTACGCACAACATACATCTAGCATGTACCTACCAACAAAGGTAATATAGGCCTTAGCCGCATAGTCCCTCACAATATGGGTGGATCCTAATTCCACAACATGTGGGTACCTTCTTCATATAATATATAATATGTTTTTAAAATGTATACCTGTTAGGGGGTCTCATTTCCCCGGAAATTGCGGTTGAAAGTATACCGGATAATATTAGGAGCCGGTAAGTAAAGAATTTGAAATTTAGTTATTTCTTTTTTATATTTTAAGAAGAAATACTCAATTTTAAGATGGTCTTAACTAAAGAGACTTTAAGGAAAAAGGTGACAGATGGGGGAAAAAAAATTACCTACTATACTGATGGACGTACAATTGTCTTATAGTGCTCTGAACAAAATTTGACTTGCATTATTATTTTGTAGATAAAAAATTCAATTAATATTCTTCTACGCTCTAAAAATATGTCCCATCTCTCATCCTTTTTTAATCAAGGGTCTGTTTCGTCCCTCAGAGTCTTAATAGTCTAATATTACGCGGGTTTTTTATAGCTAGAGCTCACAGGTTGCATTTTTTGAAATTTGTAACCTGATCCGACTTGCAACATAATGTTTAATTTAATGAATTATATAATTATAATGTAATTAAATGAAACTTATAATATGATATAATTCAATACGAGAATTCCTCAAAATTTATCGTTAGTTGTAATATCCCTAGAAATATCGGGAGAAATTTTTTCTGAGACATATGCCTAGTATATACCTACTACGTATATAAGATGATGAAAAAGTATTAGAGATGTTTTAATTTGCGTCTTCTCTTTAAGGATCTTCCAAATATGTTCCATAATTTTGGTTTTGAAGCAATTATTTATTTTAAAAATCAACAAATAGTTCATTTCAAATGGGGTTTCCTTTGCTGTGGTTTGTAGTATTTAAGGATAAGTAGTTTTAATTCTATTAAAATTTGACCCATTTTGAATATGTGTGTATATATCTAGGTATCCCATTTTGAGCCTTTTAGGTGGGGTTGTTGTACATTTTATATAAATAGATAAATAAGGAAACAAACAAAGTTATATTTTTTTATCCTTCAAGTTAAGTGCTCGACAACAGATTTCTTTTCAAATAAAGCTCATTAGTTTATATTAAATACATTTTTCTATTATCAACCTCTTTTAATGATTATTAAGGATGAAATCATAAAGATATCATCCTTGTAAATACGAATAAAGAAATGTATTCATCGGTACATTACACACTAAGAAGTCTGTCAATTGACTAAGTAACAGACTAGTTTAGCTCAGTATACCAGTATTATAGCGCTTCCGGGATACCAGGATTGTATACCAAATTTGTCTTATAACAAGTACCTAAAATCCCATCAAATTAAAAAATATTCGTCAAAAGAAAAAAGTTATTCAAAAGAATTCAAATCCCAAAGTTATTGGCTTATTTTAATTGGCTAAATTTTTAATAACTAACTCTATTCTAAAATAGCTTCTAAGTTTTGAGGGGTAAAAAAACGTACGTTAAAACAATTTGTTTAATGTATATATTTTATTGCAAAATTGTGTGAAATAAAGAAAATACATCTCAAAAACCAATTTGTGAAAATACTATATTTGTATTCAAAATGTATTCCTTCAAGAGCAAAATCAGGCTCCACACACATCGGCAGCTCTGGACGATGAAGATCGTGTCTATGGCTGTCATGATGACAGCTTGAAGTAGTTCCTAATTTGGATGAATGGTGCGGAAGACATTCTTCTCCGAGAGATATCAAGCTACACAGTCCAGAGGCTTGAGTTTGGTACCTTTGGAGGGCCGCACGGAGACAGGACACAATTTAGCCATATTGATACAACAGAAGATTTGTATTTTCTTAGTTGTGTGGGAGGAGTACTCCTTAATGAATTTGGTGATGTTGTAGGTAGTTCAGCTTTCTTACCACTGGCACTGGTGCGGAGGAGATCACACGTGCGTTACCTTTTTTGTTGTTACTACGATATTTTTACACTTAGAGACATGGGATAAAAACAAAACTTGTTTATTTTTGTTTCAGCTGTTGTTGAATTACGTAATTAAATTCCATAAATAAATATAACTTGGTAAAATTGTAATTAAATGCTACTGCAAGTTATAGTCCATCACTCTAAAGAGTGTTTAGAGCAAATTTCCGTCTTCGCAATGGCGGCTTTAAACCCAATGGAGTAAAGGTAGTATACTCAAAATTAGAGTAACATGTCAAGCACAGTTATTTTACGTCATATTATTTTATTGATCAGTGTATAAGGGATTCAAAATAAAGTACACTAAAAGTAGTTTTTTAATAAATGATTAAACCTTCTTTTGAAGTTTGATCTAATAGGTATTGACCTGAACTTTGTACAACATTCCTGCTGTTTTTATTAATTCAAAGTAAAAAGACAGAAAAATGTAATTTAAATATCAACTATTCTTTAGTTCTGGTATGTTCCTCACTTATATAAGTATGTTCTATCACAAATAATAAAGCCATAGCCATATATTATTGTTGTTTTTGAGTAGTATTATTACTCCGTAGTAAATCTTGAATAAAAACACATCTACATATTATATATATAAACTTTTTGAGGATGATTTCAATATATATGAACCTTATACACATAAATATATAATCCTAATAAATATTTAATATATTAAGAAAACACTTGAGAAAATAAGATGAAGAATAAATAAAAGAAGAATCCGGGGAAAATTTGCTTCCAAAGAATAACATTTTTATTTTATTTTAAATCTGAGAGGGATTGAATAATATATATAATATTTATACAGTCAGTCAGTCAGTCCTCCTCCTCCTCCTCATCCCTCATGTGTTGACGCATCGTGGACTCACTCAGATGATGAGAAGCCGAAGGATGATAAAATTGTCAAATCAAACAAACACTTGTGACTGCTGATATTGAATGAGTAGTTGTGTATATGATATTGATATCTAGGGGAAAACCCACCCTTATTTGAATTGTTAATTTTTCCGGCCCTCTTTGTATATTTATGTTTGTACATCAAACTACCCCCTTTTTGTATTGATATATATATTTTTTTCTTCACTGAATAAAGATCCATTCACCTGGAAACAATCAAAAAACGGACATTAGTAAAGTTTGAGGACTCTCAGGTCATTTTTGGCGTGGTATTTACCATTTTCATTTGATATAAAGTGGATAAAACAGGGAACTACAAATCATTTAGCACATTTTAGACTTCTTAAATAATTAAAAAAAATACACAATACATTTAATTTATACAGCAAAAACTAAAAAAAATATTATAAATACACGTTTGACTCATGTTATTATATGTGGAACGATTCAAAACGTTTAAAAATGACAAATTTCAACACAAAAATCCCTTTTTTTTCAAATTGAAATGACTAAGAGCATGAAAGGTCTCAAAATTAACGAAAAAACTGACTTTGACAAAGCTTGAGGTATCTCAAGTCATTTTTAGTGGGGGTATAGACCATTTAAATTTGAAAAAAAAACAACAAGGATAAAACAATGATCTGCAAACCATTTAGCACATCTTAGACCCCTATTCAATAATTTAAAACGAGGTGCATAATTATATCATTAAGTTATAAATAAAATACTAAAAATATATATTAAGTACAATTTTTGACTCATGATCATATTTGAGGGAATACAAGAGGCTTAAATATGACCAATTTCGACCCAAAATCCCATTTTTTTTTTTTGAAATTCAAATCGTTTGTAGCTCGCTAAAAATAGCGTGAGAGGTATCAAACTTTACCAACCTTAGTTTTTTGATTGTCCCTAACAGAAGAGGAGAAAAATATTAACCCTAAAACGGAGCAATCTAATTAATGTACATTGTAGATATTTAGAGCAATGGATTTAAGTCAATTGTAAATTAGGGAATCTGGTAATAATGTAATATATATACAATATATGTACATAGTATTAGTAGGCAGCAGAGTATTAAAAGGTTAAATCTGGTTCAAATGTCAAACACTAATTAATAGAAGTTTAATAACCTCATATTTTCTTTCATTTTCACTTTTTATATTTTAGAAGCGCAAACATCCCACTTCATTACAGACAAACTCGTACATTCTTCAAGACAGTTCCAACCCCCGAACAACAAAACAAATCTAATTATATTTTAAAAGCTGTAAATAGAAGGAAGGAAAAACAAACAGCCTTGCCAGGCAACTACTTTCCTGCATAATAATGGAAGGCTATTTGAATAGATAGGGGGTATAATTAAGCAATTGTCTAATAGATATATAGTTGTTGTACATACAATTGAATGTATAAAGGATTTGTAAGAGACAAACGACACAGTCTCTTCTTTCAACGTCTTTCAACCATTAAAACCAACAACAGCAACTGCTTAATTTGAATAATTATCCAATTATTTACAATATACATATATATATATACAAAAGTAGTTGGTAGTTATTTACTACAATTCTTCTGAATGAATAGAAAAATAAAAACTTGAGTGTGTTTAAAAACTTTATTTGACATTTCTTTTTCTTATTACCCATTCCTTCTTCGCTCATCCTTTCTCTTCATTCGTTCCCTTTTTTTTTTTTTTTTTTTTTTTTTTTTTCAAAAACCATCAATTTTTATTCATATAAAATGAAATTACTTTAAAATCTTTTTATTTGTACTCCTTTTTACTATTAGGAAACAAAGAACAGAGACCCGAATATGTACATACATATTATTTAAACACACAAACATTATATGTATATAAATCAGGAGCCATCATTTGAATAATAGAGAGCTCTGGATAAGACAAGGGATTTGAATTATGGCCTCCTCTTTAGGTGGTGACTGGAGCAACCTCTCCTGGAGTTGACAATTCTTTTGAATTATTGTTATGAAAGGCGTTCAAATTTAATATATTCTTAAATCCTATTGGCATGGATCTCTTTACAGCACAAGACACATTGTATATTCGGGATATGGGGGTGTGAAATTGACAACTATACACTTTGAATCTGGAATTTGAGCAAGTTTTATTTCATAAACTTTTGCACAAACAATTTTGTACAGATGCTGCCACATATTTTGCAATTTCTAATCCTTAATATGGCCTCCATAAACTTTGATGATGGCCTCAATCCTGTGCCAAAAAGCTATAACTGTTGGCAATAACGTTATTGAGTCTGATGGAGTTCCAATGCTCAACCATGGAAGCCTCGAGTTCTTCAAGATCTAATTCCTTTGTTCAGTGAGCCTGACTTTGACATACGGCTCGAAATGAAACGACTAGGAAGTTGTACTCTAGGGATTATGATGATCACATTGTTGTTGACCAAAATTGAATGTTGGTCTCCAAAAAGGACGTTGTAACCTTTGCTGTGTGTCCCAGTGCAGCATCTTGTTGAAGTACGGCATTCCCGCCCAGAAACTCTGCCTTGATCCAACTTAGTCCTAGGCATGTCAACCCTGCTCATAAATAGCCTTCTTGACGTTTTGAATAGTATGCCTGCTTACATAAGTCAAGTGCCTTATCTCTGTTGATGTGTGTTCAATGCGAAGTAGGGGCAGCGATTTCGATTCTTTTGTCTCTTTGTGCGGTCATTTATGGATAGATTGTGCTAATTAAACACAGTTTTGTCAGCTGATGGAGGGATTATCAAATCCCCTCACGGGTTTTATTATTTTTTTCTTCTTTTAAGTGTCCGGATTACAACTACACATCTCGTATATTCCAAATATGTGTTATATGTCGAATGATACTAAAAACATATAAGACAGCAATAAATAAAAATTGCCCACAAAGCATGGGAGTAAAAACCTTTTCAAAGTTTTATACAAAATCAAGCATTATTATAATAAGTGTTAAAATTCTTTCAAGAAGAAGAAGAAGAAGGAACCAAAACAAAAGGAGGGTTTATATATATATAAGTAAAAACATACAGAAAACATATTTATTGTTCGAAATTCACACACACATACACAGATATATACAGAGCTATAAGCTAGAGACATGTATGTTTTTACAGGTGTTTTGTTTTGGGGGGATATTTACATAGTGGAGTCAAAACAACATTTGAGCGCAGTTAACTTAATCAATTCATAAACAAAATCACATATAAATAATGGTTTTCCCCCTTGTGAAATTACCTTATTTACTCACACACACAAAGAGAAATGATTTCCACCACCACAAAATTGCTTGTACTACATAGAAAGATACCGAAAAAATAATCAAAATTAGTCTACTTTAAAGAACCAACGTAAAACAAACAATATCGTGAGGAGAAGAATGGCTTTGTGGATTTCGCCTCTTCGTCTTTTTCTTGTAGTTGAACTATAAAAAAGCCGAAGAATATATATATGTATAAAAAATAATTGAAAGAAAAATGTTTAATTTGAGCCCCAATTGAAGGAGGGGATTTTTTTTTTTTTTTTTTTTTTTTTTTTTTTCAATTTTAATTGCTTCACGTGAGGGATCGATTTTATACCATAATTGTTGGTGGGTGATATGCAGGGTAAGCTGCTACCTAATAGATGAAGAAAAGAGAGGAAAAAACCGTTTCTTTGGTTGTACCTCGGTATAGAAAATTAAAACAAATGTTGAGGTAATAACATCCTGATAATTACATTTTATTGATAGGTATTTGCCCGTTTTTTTTATATGTAGCTACATGGATACAAAGGTATTCCCTACTGCTTGCATTCAAAGAATTTGATGTGAGCATACATACATAAGAGCAACTTCCTTCAATATTCTACATATGTACTTACATAATAAATGGAAATATGTGTAATTTATATTACAATTTATGGATTAATAAATTTTATCTCGTTGGGAGATATTTTCTCGAATGCTTACTTACTATGTAAATTGGGGAAGAAGTCTCAAGTATGCGGGATGTACTGGTATCTACGAAAATCCTTGCTTTCCAACACGGTGTTTCTTTATTGAGAGGATCGTTAATAGGACTTTTCTTTAGGGTGTTGTGCCTCTTGACCTAATGTTGTTTGTCAAATCCCTCCGTTTGTGAACATCATTTTTTCAACGTAGTTAATGAACTTGGGTTAAACGTTAACCCAAATATCAAGCAAATTTTATTTCGGCATACACAGTTGACATAGACTCAAAATTGCACTAATTAATCGTCACAGCATTGGATTTGGGCATGAATAATATATAATTTATTATTATATTAGTTGAAATATAATAATTTCATTTTCGATAAAAACTTTCATGAAATATTAATAACACTTAATGAACTTTTGGTACAAAACATCTCCCAATAAAATTGATGAAATTGAGTGTGAAGTATAGAAAAACAGCTGTTATTACATTTTTAGTAACCTTAAATTGCAAAAAAAATTTATAAATTAAAAGAACAGCTAAAAAGTGACCACAAAAATTAAATTCACCAAACCAAAATTAAAAGTTGTAAAAAATGTTAATAAGTCCAAGAAAATACATTTTGTTAAAAACAACAAAAGGGTTGCATAAAGATGTTTGAGGAGCATATTAAAAAAATTCTGATTTAAAATAGTTTTTAAACAGATTTAAGGCAGTTTCATATAATTTGGGGTGCATAAAATCCCAGTTCACTAACAAAGAGTTAATAAATGCAAAGTTTGATTAATAAAATTTGTATGAGCAGACAAGATATGGCTCGAATGACCTTCTTAGATCATTTTTTGCCAACTAAGATTTTTTTTAAAATATAAATTTGAAGAAATGATCTTCTATACAATAAAATAAGGTGTCTAGGGGGTTTAACAAACAGAGGTCTGCTTATTAAAACAAAAATTTACATTGTATATTCTTGTCAGCCGTCGATTTTTTTTTTTTTTTTGCTTCTTTCCTCCATAAAAGTGTTCTGAATGACGATTGGTTGAATTGTAATTCCTTCTTGTTAAGCTTTATTATTAACTATTTTTAAATAATAATTCCAGTGTCTGGTACTTTCGCCTCAAACTATTTTGTCTCCAGAATATTTCGCCTTAATAAATAAATGATATTTAATCGCCATTATTTATGATTGAATTATTTAATCTACTATAAAAATCAGTAAATTGTTGTTTTCTGTTGGGATAATGATGGTAGTATGGACCAAAATTTCAAATCATACTATAAAAACCCTACTATTTATGAGTTTGAATCAAAGACAAAATAGGTAATATAATTAATGCCATCAAAATGAACAAATAGGGTAGCAATTTGAATAGAAGAAGAGCTAATGACTTATGCAGTCTCAATGATCAATTATTATTCGACATGATGTATCCTTATTACGAACAAGCACACTATGAGGCCAGAACAGTGATTTACACTTGGTTATGATCAAGGATATATGAGAAAAAGAGGTGGTCAGCTATGAATTATAATCCAACCTTTGAGTACCTCCCTGGATCCTCTTATGCTTTACTCACTACAGTCAACCGCATCTTCTTTTGACACATTTTGGACCATAAGGAAGTCAAAAGTACTGGTCTTTAATCATAACAACAATTCACTGTGTTTTAAAGTAATAAAAATTACAAGAGAACATCAATTTCAATCATAAATAAGCGATAACTACGATTAAGTATCATTTATATATATATATTATGGCGAAATATCCTAAAGGCAAAATGAATTTTGTGCCTTTTTACTTTGTTTCTTTTGTGAGTAGAGGTTGCGATATTCAACACAGATGACGACGTTCCAATGAAGAAAAATTAATAATATGATCACTAAGCCGGAATGAAATAGAGCGTTAAGTGGTTAGAATGATTTTGAAGAAAATTTTTTAGAAGCTTGGGATTTCATCATTTCAACGCATTTCCTTCCTCAAATATAAGATTATTTTTTGAAAAAAATAAAATAAATCATATTTGAGGATTCCATAAATCACCGACAAAAGTATTTAATATTTACTAATGTGTCAATCAGCTTAGTTAAATGATTAACAAAGCATGACGTTTTTTTTGTAAACTAATACTTAACTAATTTAATAGCAAGATGATATATATATATATGTTGGTAAAAATGAATATGTTTACGTGGTATATATTTGTTTCATATGTATAGAAATATAAATTTATTCTAACCACAGATATATGAAGTTTATGTCGACTATGAAAAGAACTCACGGAATAAATAAATTTAATGTGGAAAAACTGATATGTAGTTACTTTTTGAACTTGAGCCGTGCTTTTCATAGGTCAAAAATGTTTTTTCTCCATTATAAAATCCTTGGAAATGATTCCTACGGTCCATTGGTTCATTTAATGCAGTATTTTTGGATATTTTAGAATTAAAAAATGGATAAAGCCAACTATGAATGGAAATATGAATTTACTCTAAATATTTCATTATTTTACATTAATATATTATATCATAGTTATGAGTACAAACTACTGATTTTAAATATAATAAGCTCCATAAAAAGAATCGGAATATCTAAAGACATTCTATGAATCGAAGCAACAATGCAGCAACATATTATATAAAAATGTTCATATTTAGTGACTACTACTGCCTATGAGGGAGTAATGTTGTAAAATAAGAATGACAAAACTGCGGCGGCACCTTCAAAAGCCCATTTTCAAGACATGGGTAATTGATCCATAAAAAAGTACATGTGAAATAAAAAAGGAGTCTTAAAAAATTACCCTTCAAATATCAATGCAAAAATAAGGGACTGTTAATTTGGTTTGAGTACTTTTGTAAAAGAGAGAGAAAAAGAATTTAAATTCATTTCTAACGTATGTACAATGCTGCGACTAAAGATAAGTGCCTGGCCCTAGGGTCTGAGCAATTGAATTCTTTCTTCTTTTTCTACAAGAGCTATAAAGAGAAGTCCATTATCATACTAAGCCTGAAGAAAAGCAGCAAATGAGAAAATGGATCAACAATCATCATCAATAAATAGAGTCTTAAATATAAAAATGTATGTACGTTGAGTAGTCAAAATTAACCCATATTGATATGGAAGCTACATACATATCAAATGATTTATTTTTCTCAAGCACGTGTCATGTGTCTCTACTAAGAAGGAAAACGAGAGGCTCTGTTCCCTCTAAATAATATACAAAATACATCGTTAACTCAAAAAATGTTGAAAAAATAAACAAACTGTATACCTTTGATGACATATTTTTGAATCTTGTAGTAGTTTTATGTTCATAGATAATGAACAAGAACAGCTGTTCGAATGGAATTAACATACAAAAATATATATGTGCATGCTCCAAAGTGGTTGTATATAATCTATATCTGTATATGTATTTAGAAAAAGAATTAAACTAACGTCTTGTATCTACATATACAACTTTTATGTATGATTATATTATCAGTTAATCATCAAATTGTCACTAAAGGATACACATACATATATGAGGTCATATTCTTTTATTTTTAGATCAATCGACCTACAATGTAAATGGATATATACACGCTGAGATGGAAGCAATTAGTCAAATTAAAATGAAGAAGTGAAAATGAACGGTTAGAAACCTCATTATTTATATATATGTAATAAATCAATAAATGATGTTACTCCTGTTTCTCTCCTCTCTCTATTTTTTTTTTTTTTGGGAAAAAAGAGTGAGTAAAAAGAAATTTTACACTTAAAACATCTTTTCTGAGACAGTTTAAATAGACCCTTGGGACACTGCCCCTACCACAACAATAACTAGTAAAGTTATAATATGTAATATTAGACGTGTAACATTAACAAAAATATTCCCAAAAATTGTTTTAAATATGATATTTTGTTTAAAGTTGTTGAAATGGTTATTTGAGAAAGAATTTGAGGGCATTTTTTTTTCTTTTGTAGGGGAGTTCAAGATTTGATGCTTTTCTTAGGACCCTCTAGGGGTTGTACACATATATATATATATATACACGTATAATACGTTGAGTGATTCTACGAGTATTGATGATCATAAATATACACGCACATCTCGAGGGTTTTATTATTGATAGGCTATCAATTAATGAAGACGTTTGAATTCAATGAGGATCGCTTTTATATGTCCATGGTTCTTAACTACCTCTAATTAAAACACTAGTCCTGGGTAAAATCTATCGAATATTAATTTTATCCTACGTACTCCTTCAGCATAGAATCCACCACGGCTATTAGAATGATTTTCTTTTATTAAAAAGACTAATACAAAAAGTTATCAACAATGAATACTTGTTAAATTTCAACTGTCAAAAGAGTCGTCTTTTCGACAAATTTGACAAAGAAAAAAAAATCGATGTGGTTGTAGCACTTGAGCACTCTTTGGATCATCGAAATATTTATGAGTCAAATTGAAAAGAGCTTAAGATATATTAAAGAACGGTTATTTGGCTGCATATAATTATTAAACACATTTTGTATATCCCCATAGATTTTCTTAACACACTATTTAAAAAAAAATGATTTCAAAGTATATGAGGTCATCCAAGACATCAGATAATATCATACTTGGTCTATCTTTAAACCATGAATATAGTCTACTTTTCAATATTTAAACATTAAATTTAGTCTTTTATTTAAAAAACTAGAATATTGAAATAGGATAATTAAGATATGCGACATTTCCAAATCTTTAATGCTCTTGTTTGGTTATCTTTTTTTACAAGATAACTTTCATTACCTTTTTCATTGGATGTGGTTACTAGAGGTAAATCAATAAGATTTGATCCCAGAAAATCAATTTCCTATAATATATCCAATTAAATTGAGCTTTAGGAAATTTAAAAAAAAGACTATTCCGGTTGCCAAAAAGAAATCAACTCGCACACACAAAATTGCTTGTGAATTTACAACCCAAGCCATTGAACACAAGAAGATTTACAGTACTGAGGGTCAGACAAGTTTAACCTTGATAGTTTTTGAATGAATTGAGAGTAGGTCGTCAGCAGCCGTGACAGTTAACCCGGTTCTCTTCTATACAGTTTGTACGGAAATTATGATAATCTTAAATATATTTGTCTCTAGGTCATTGAGGGTTCGTGATATCATGTTCACCTTCTGCGTATTGATTCATACTGAACCATTTGATTTCTTTAAGTCATGAACACATTATTTCACCAACATGATTCTGACTAAGAACCAGTGAAAGTGATTGAACCAGGAAAATTCCATGGCGACACTATATAAAATAAAAGAATTAGAAAATGAGCGTGATCACACTGATTATTTGTGGAATGTTTGGGAAGAAAGGAGCTTAGCTGTTATGCTGTTTTATTAAATCGGCTACTAGTAGCTGTTAGAGTAAGGAACTAACACAAATACCAAAGGAAGCCTCAAAACTACCTTTTGTAGTTCATTCTTGAGGCAAATGCATGTGGGAAGCCTCATAAGAATTTTTAAAGCCTGAAAGCTTTGCTGGCTATAGTATGAGGCCAAATCAGTCATGTAGTTGTCCGTCCCGCCGTCAAGGAGTTTCTTCGTCGTCTAACAGCCGCTATGAAGGCTGAGGGTTACCATTTTAGATGACAATTTTATCTCTTACAAAAAATTTAAATGAAATTATGTGCATCAAAATTTAAAAAATAACTGGCTCTAAACGTTTTTCTGGATTACCCTAATGTATGTACACCCTGTATTTATGTTGGGGGTACATGCATCTTTGTGAGTGGGGCCCTTTATTGTCCTATCCTTATCAAACAGCGCTGAGTTCATTGTTTTTTATTTTATCATGGTCTTATATTCTATATGATGATTCCATGTACATGAAATATCAAAATCTTTATTTTTACGACATATAAATACCTACATACTTTTTATGAACGAATTTTAATGTGTTTACGCTTCTTAAATTAATGATTAGGTTTAATCAAATATGTAACTTCAATGCTTTAAAGTACAAAGCTATCCTTTACCTAGAGCTCCTTCTCTCCCAACTCCCAAATTCAATAAATTCCATAATCTAAATGATTAAAAAGATACTTGACTTTTTTAAAGGGTAATTCGTAGCCTTGAAATATGCATTAACATATTTTTTTTTGTTCGTCTAATTATTTTGCCGAAATATACATTTATATGTTATTATTATGATTACTCTACAATGTTAAAGAGGTCGAATTTGATAATTAAAATTCATATTTTTTTCTTCTTCTTCTTCGTTAATCAAGGAATATTTAAAAAGAAAAAAATAAATATTTATACTTAATGTTATTCATGCTATACTCAAATTAACTTTTCTAAGCAAGACGCAATTAATTAATAAGTGTAAGGAAATAATGAGTTGAATATATGTGTATACATTGTACAATGTATAGCTACAGCATTTACTTCATTTAACCCATGAAGGAATTAATTAGCTTGATCCGATTAATACATAACTTACTGATAAATCAAATACTGCATGAATATTTCGTTAGAAACGGAATTAATTATTTATATATTTTAAAGTGAGGATAAAAAGTGACTAGAAAGGCGTCAATTGATGGATCTTAACTATCAGTCCTTCATAAAGGACTTAAAATCGATCCTGTTCCTTTACAACACACTATAGATGTTATCATCTTTAACTAGTATTATAGTCATTAAAGAAAATCGTGTGTATTTTGGGCATGCTAAAAAAGAGAAACAGAAAATCAACATGGGCCGCCTGACAACTTTAAGAATTTATTAGAAAAGAGCAGCTTAATTGTCATGACATTTTATTAGATCAGCTACAATTCACTGTCCAGAGGGAGAGAAGGAAATAAAAATGACTTTGCAACAAATCCTCAAGGGGTTTCTCACGGGTTTAAAAAAGAAGACATGGATGTTCGATTAGGTTTTGAATATAGTTGAATGTAGTTGGAAAGGAAGTTGACTAATCATGGCTCAAATATTAACGACAACAGCTACAGAAAAAAATATTGTTTGCCAACTTCAAAATAATGGGCAAACTAAACAATACACCGGATTTTCATCACTAATTATAGTCAAGACTATGACTCTGGAGGTGGGTGTTACACAGTGGTGTCACAACTATAGGGACTAAGAACCTTAGACCCTCACTCATTGGAAATTTGTATAGATTTCGGAATAAAAATGTCCTTCTTTCGTGTAAAACAAATCAGTTTACCTTTTTTTAAAACAATTTTTTTTCGTTCCAATTTAGACTATTCTGAAAAAGTTTAAATCTAAAATAAAATAAAAAAGTATTTTGTCTCTACTCAAAAAATTATTACTCAAAATCGGCATTTATAAGAAAAAAGTAATCGTCACCATATTGCCCATTTACGACGACATTACTTAGAGCCTATCCAGCTTTTTTTTCTATTAGATCAAATCCAAATACTCATTTTTTTCATCATTATTCTTTTGATACTCACCTTAGAGGAGGTTTTTTTATATATCCTCTTTTTACCCAAATAAATTATTCTTACCATTTTTCTGCTCAAAGTGAATACTTTTTATGTGGTATTTGAACTTAATGGAAAGGGGGACTGGTTGATTCGCCTATCCGCCACCCTTTGTAGGTTGTTCATACTGGGGGCTTAGGTAGATTTTGGCAGAGTGTCATTTCTATTAGTTGCAGTAAACTTTATTATAACTATTTATAACTTATGTTGCTTAGGAATGTTAATAGAGCTTTCATTTCCTTGATTTGCGTAAATTATTTCAGTTTAATTATTACTGGCACTGCTTCTACATGCCGGGCTATCACAATACTTTTGGCGGATCAAAATTTCGATTTTCAAATTGTCAACAAAGACCAATGGTCCAGAAGCCCCCATTGAAAATATATTCAGGAGCCAGAATTAGTCAACATTCCTATTTTTGTCACAATTGAAAGTATGTTGTGGATATGTTGATTTTTTTTTGATTTTTTTGTAACAATTGGAAATAAACAAACAATTTATATAATAAGTCATTTCTTCCCCAGGAAAAAAACACTAGTAAGAGCCCTGTTTATAATACAGTAACTCAGTTAATTATTTAAATTAGTATAGTAAAATGCAAAGTATTTCTCTAGTAGGAGAATAGTTTAATTTTTTTTTAAAATGTATTCCTTATAAAAGTTTGGAACTCACTGGAGAACATGAATTATGTACAAATAAATTGTACCAAAAATCGAAGTTATTTTTTAGTGCAGAATCC
This sequence comes from Lepeophtheirus salmonis, assembly GCF_016086655.4. Lineage (NCBI taxonomy): Eukaryota > Metazoa > Arthropoda > Copepoda > Siphonostomatoida > Caligidae > Lepeophtheirus > Lepeophtheirus salmonis. The sequence continues at coordinate 38,414,393 of NC_052137.2, forward strand.
ACAACAAATCTCAGTTTATAGTAATTTGAGACTATTATCGTTTAAAGTCATTTTTTACCTTTAAAACAATCAGAGAATGAAAATAAGGATGAATAAAAATAAAAAATGTTTTTTTATTATTATAAAATTGTTTTTATTGATTCTGTAGCTTGTTCTGAACTCGACATATTTCCGTTTTGAGGCTGACCAATGATAAAACAAGACACTCTTCTTTAGATCCTTATAACTTGTACAAAATACATAGGGATGACGAATGTCACGGATTATATTAAAGATAAATATTCAATGTTTAATTTAAAAAAAAAGATCTATTTTAAAAAAATATGCATCTTTTGGATTTTGTTCGATTTTCCATTTTTTAATAAAATACATAAATCAATAAAAACACTTTTATCTTTATAAAAATACGCTTTTACATAAGTTCTATTA